>NC_052500.1:4050833-4423533 GCF_016617805.1 Bactrocera tryoni
TAGTGAAGTGACCGTAAGAGGCGATTGACAGCCTTTTCCTTTCAAAATAAGATGAAATTGTGCAGGAAAGAAAAGAAACTTTTGAATGATTCCTCATTAGAAAACTGTCAAAATTATTTCAATTCATGCCGAATAGAATTGCAAGACTTATAAAAAACAAAGATCCATATGCAGGTTATTAGAACCCATAGATGGAGTAAAGGACAACATGAGTTCTTTGTTTTTATTTATAAAAAAAAAATTATTTAACATAATATTTTGACCAATGCTATTTCCTGTTTCGAAAAAAAAATATTTTACATATTCAGCGCTATTTAGGGCATTTTCGAAAAGCTTTCGGTCAAAATTTCAACAAAATCACAACTCTTGCCCTTTCACTTTGTACGAAAGAGATTAAAATGAACCAAAACAGTTATTTGAATATACATACATATTCTTTTTGTGTCCTTGTTACAAAAAGAGGCTACAGACCCTCTGGCTCCTAGAGGTACGTAGTACACATCATCCGATGCCAGCACGTGTGGAATCAGATTAGAAACAAAGCGCGATAGCTCAAATAGAGCTAAAGAGAAAAGAAGGCGCAGAATGGGTCAGAAGTATAAGTAGTACCCGGGCTGCTTTGGGTGTAAAGCCAACCGACTAAAGCTTGTTCTTGCGACGAAATGCCTAACAGAGGTGCTAGAGAAAATAATAAAAAAACATAGATAACGGAGACCTGCGTTTGGTACATAGGCGTCCTGCCTCGCAATGATGTGATGAGTCGTGTATGCTTTATACAATATCTCGGTTCCCTTCGACGAAAGCAAAACCTCGACACCGCTTGCAACCAATTAAGACACTATTGAGAAGCTCCCGTTGCCGATCCTCCTCCACTGTTTTTCATTGTCCAATTAGCCAGCTGAAGTGATTCACCATTCAAGCAAAATAACTTCATATAAAAATATTCATGGATGTGTGAGTAAGTGGAAGTACTGCCAATAATCCGGACGAAGCTGCTTAGCTGATAAGTGCCCATAAAAGGATTGCATCAACTGAGCGCTGACCTCACAGCAAAGTGTAATCCACACACAAACAATTTGTCAACAACAAAAGCGCTTCGCATAAAACTCCCGCTTATTGTTGTAAGTGTCTCCGCCGTTCGGTGAGTTCGGTGAGTTGAGTGGCTTGCACTAAGTTATGCTATTGCATGCCATCAATCAATAATTCGTTTTGTGCGCACGACAACGACGCAACGGCGGTTTGTGTGACCGAAAAGCCGCATGCAATTACCGCATTAAGCGCCCAGCAACAACAACGACAAATAACCTTTGAAGGGATTATTAGTGTTCACAACTACCAACGCACCGCAGCGACACACGCATGTACTCATGTGGCGGTGGATAAATACACACACCCACACTCACTCACTCACATTGGCCAAAAATAATTCACTGATCGCTTTATTTTCATGTTTTTGTTTCCGCCCATTCATCATTTAATGAACTTCCGAATCTGCGGCGACCGCATGCATTGCCAAAAACCGCACACACACGCACTCACATGCGTATTTGGAAATATAGCAGAGCTGTGCCCTTCGCAGTGCCGCACACACACACACATGCATTTGTGGATTAAGTGACAACGCTGTAACCGCCACCACTCGTTCGGATTATCTAGTGTAATGCACACGCAGGCGTCAGCTCGCGCACTTGACACGCAGCAAATGATATATCGCTCGCCATTGACAATTGATTGTGGGCGCGCAGTAACGAAATTATTAGTTGGCATTAATCGCGCCACGGCATAATTCAGTTGCATGTAATACACCCTACACCGTTATCATTGCCCAGCAACACTGCGCTTAGTGACAGCTTAGCATTATGGATGTGTGCTCGCATATATTTTTTGTGACATTTATTATTTCGAGTTGTGCTTGACCTTTGTTGATTGCAATTAGTCAACATAAATTTCCACTTTGATGCCTCATAAATACCTAAGTGGAGGGTACATGCATATATGGAGGGGTGTAACAGGATGTACGATTTGTGAAACACAAAAATATATTTCTTTATATATTTTATTTATCATAGCATATTTGGATTAAATCTTATCATAAGTATTTATAACACCTAGCTTAGTCTAGCTTTTCTGTTATTGAAAGCATTCATTAAGAAAATGTGACGTCGGAGGCGCCGTCTTCACTCTTCCAGTCCTAATGGTTGGATTTGCGTTGACTGTGGCTCCGAACCCCGCTACTCCGTGTACTGCCAGACAGACGACCTGTTGGTGGTCTTCCCCTGCGCCTCCTATTCCTTTTGCTAGCGCCTCCTGCGGGACAAGCAAATTATGACTCCCCTGAGTCCGAGCAGCTGAGTCTATTTTGAGAAGGCTGCGTTTTTAGCGAGCGCAGTGGATGTCGTCTGCTGAGCGCTGCTGCATGAGGGCATTTCGTCATCATCCTCCCTGGCATGCCTCTCAAACAGCGCCCACTTTTTAAGGCGATAGGATATCTAGAAAATTTAACTTGCATTTAACTCCTGAACACCCCTTACCCGTTATCTCCGTTGCTGTTGCCGTTATCCTTTGTTTTCTGCATTGGTCTTTGCCTGGTCGTAGATATTGTTTTGGTTTTTGTTTTGTCATTGTTCATCCTGTCCTTACGACCCTTGGCTCAACGAGGTGAGCGGTCGTGTCTGCGCAAATACAGGGAAACTCAAAGGTTCGCCGCGTTAGAGCCCCATGATGCGGTAAGACCACCGTTACTTCCCAATTCGGCTCGATGTTGGGAAGGCTCAGTTAAAATATAGCCGAATTTGCCTCCTGGATGCAAATCATTCAATGCGCATGGGAGTCGCATAACACCCTGTATTAGGAAGTGGTAGGCGAAACGTTCAAAATGTTGGAAAAGACCTTCGGTGATCGGTGGTGTTTATCGCGAGAAAGTATTTTTGTTTGCGCAAATTATTCAAAGAGGGTCGAGAACACTTTGCCACGTGCCAAGTCCAGGACGGCCATTAACATCAACTGGTGATCAACACGTCATTAAAATAAAGAAATTGGTGCTTACGAATCGACGATAAACAGTCAGAGACTTTAGTGGCATTGTTGGAATCATTGGGAGGGATCACTGAAAACCAGTTTGAAAGAACATTTCAGAAAGGTGAAAGCATGATTGATTCTACAATGACACAATTTTTTCGAAAACAACGTCGCATTAACGACTGCGAAGTATTGCTTTCCGAATACCAGGATGCCACGAAACGTACTATTCCAGGCGATGAGTATTGAATCAATGCTAACGACCCGGAACAGACGACCAATCGGCCGAATATCGTGGCAAAGGGGAGCCGAAGCCGAAAAACCACATCAAAGCAGGTCAAAAATCTAGGTTATGTTGATAGTTTTCTTTGATTATAGAGGTGTGGTGTGCTTAGAATTTCTTCCGACTAGCCGAAGTGTGAACCAGGTGCTAGTTGAGTGTTATGTGTACTTTGCGCGAAGCAATTCATAAAAAGAGTCCATAATTATGGGCCGACAACTCCTGGTTTTTGCACCACGTTGATGGACCGTCGCAAATTGCATTGATTCTTCGTGAATTTTTTGTCAAATTTTCAACTAATATCAAGCCACAATCACAGTATTCTCCTGACTTATCTTTTCGCGACTTCTGGCTTTTCAGCAAACTCCAACCAACGCTCCGGATAAACTGTTTTGAGTCAATAGAGTCCTTAAAATGGAATCGCTACGGGCATTGAAGGCTATTCTGGAAATTTATTTTAACAACATTTTCGAGAATTGAAAAAAAAGTTACGATAAGCGTATTAGGACTAATAGGGATTACTTTGATGGGGAAGATAGAGATTAATAAATATTACTAAATCAAGAACTTAAAAAATTGTGATCAAATTTTTTGCTCATAGTAGTGCAGGAAATTTGACATGAATTATTATCTAAGACAGTAAAGCAATCTATGAAGAAAGTAGTCAAAGCAGTTTACTTTATCACAGAGCTGCCATTCAAACTGAACGATCAGATCAAGTTCTTGTACAAAAAACACTTTTATTTGACGAAATTTGGCACAGATTATTGTCCAAGGAATTATTGCATTCCCTGGCTAAACTCTAGTCATCAGACTGCAATATTTTCTGGCAAAAAAACACATTTAAACTTGCCTTTTTTATTATTAAAATGTTAAGGGATCCAAATACATATATTAAGCTTTTATTAAAAGCAGAAGTTTCACTAGATTTCTGTCGAAAAACTGCTTCATGCAAATGCATTCGAGTATGCCTTTAAATACGTAACCGCTGCAAAACTTTCTTGAACGAAGTGGCCTCAAATATTTACATAAATTACAAGCAACACATGAACAAGCCACGCACTGCACGAAAAACTGTGTTTGATTTGAAACATCAGAAAGTCAGAAGTGCATCAAAACAAGTCAGTTTAGTCACAACCGTCAACACAATAGCAAAATACTCGTCATAAATACACATTGCAAAATGTTTTCTATAATCTTTTGTTTTGCATTTTCATTTCGCTCGCTTTGCACTTGCACTTTTGACCTAAAAATATAAATTTCACAGCAAACTGCAACAATAAAATTTGAACGAGAACAAGACTTGTTCTGCTGGCGCTTGTACATTCGCCATCAATCATAAATGAGGCAGCAACGAACAACTGCAAAACGAGGTGGTGGCTTAAAATGCAGTAAGAACAAACCAAAAAAAATCTGAAAAAAGTGAAAACAAACTTTACAACTGTGACTAGGGTGGGAATTGCGAGCGTGTCACGAACAAAGCACAACAGTCAAACTTCGAAGTGATGGCGACCTTCGGCGCAGTGCCAGGAAATGAAAAAGGGAAAATGTATGCAATACAAAAACAATAAAAAACACAAGATTAGTGCAGGCAGAAGGTGGCCGCTGTCACAATAATGCAACGGCAGTCGGAGGTACAGTAGTTATATTCAGCAGACAACTCAAGCCGAGTCACTCATACGCACTGTGGTACCGACGCATCGTTGCTTGGCATAACTATTGTCAAAGGCAAGTGTATCGAAACGCACAGAACGAAGCGACAAGCGTGTGCAACTGAAAGCTTTGAGTGTATTGTATCGAGTGTAGTGCGTATGCGTGTGTGTATGGGTGTGCGCTCATAAGTCAGTTACATAATGTCAATGAATTACTACTTAACTAAGCTGCAAATTCGCCCACACCAGCACATACTGCCGTTGAAAGCGCATAAATCAAGGCAGGCAGTACCATTAATCATTGCCGAACAAGTCAAGCAGAAGGCGGAGATGCAGCAACTGCTGCTGCCGCTACTGTTGCAAGACGCCGCCGCTGTCACTGAAGCGCATTGAATGCACAAATATAATAACAGGACTTCACTTTAGCCACACATATCACGGCCAAACAATGGCTTAATCTATGCGCACACATTACAACAACTACAATAACAACGCTGCAACGCTGGCTCGTTTGTGCGGCATTCCGGAGCGCACTGAGGAAGTGCAGTCGTTGCACAAGTGGGTCAGCCCCTCACTTGTGTGCGCACCAAAACTGAATGCAACCTTTCAAGCGCACACACAAACACACACACAACCTTCAGCACGGCATGAAACAAATATTTTCAAACGCACACACACACTTACACAGACACACTTGCATATTTTTTGTGTGAAAATTTAAATATTTCAGAATTTGGAGACAAGCCTTCGCTTTGCAACACAATATTTGCTCAGCCCTTGGGCATTGTTTAGCTGCACACGCTCGCTGCGTTGTGCTGTATTTGTGTCTTTCTGTCACTACATAGCTTTGTCACTCATTGTCTTTCGACATTATGATTTCCATTGTTATGGTAGTTGTATCCATTTAACTTGCCCCATTATCGCCGTAAGGCATTTGATGCATCCATTGTACAAACAGCCTGCTGCGCTTAAGCGCATACACATACACACACATCTCATATATGAGATGCGCTTAAATATATTGATCATGCAACGCTAAATTTGTTGTTGTTGTTGCAATTTGCTTGACATGCTCCATAATTTATTATTCTTTCGTTGCAGTTGTTGCTGCCACAGCTGTTCCGTTGCGTCCACTTCATGTAAAGTGCAACAGAGTTTCAGTTGTTGTGTGTCTATTGTTCTATTATTCTAGTGAGAGGAGCGTAGAATGCGGCTAAGGTGTACAAAGACCAGATAGCAGAGATAGTCGTTGCAAAAATTCCGAAATATATAAAAGATTTTCTCTAGAATTTTCAGCAGGAAAACTCTTTTGAGTAGGTTTGGTTGTTCCTACCTGTCTCCGGTGTGAAAACTACCCTAGCCTCTCTCCATGAGTGTGACACACAGCTGAACTTCAAGCAGCCCTTAATATTCGCCTTTAGACATGGCACGAATAGACAGATGTAGCATTACTGAAATGATTCTATCCGTATCGGGAGATTTGAATGACGGATTAACCGTTCTATTTTATTAGGGGCAAAGAAATGTTCGGCAACTTTTACTAAGCTACTCCCTTCCTAGCTACACCACGTCCTTATAGCCTGGAATGTGCACTCCGCTACTTTTGCGAGTTAGACCGGACGAGGCGGGGCTTTTGGATAATAGTTTACTAAGTATCGCCATCTCCTGAGTCCTTTCAAATCCACTACAAAAGTTTTTTCAGGAATCTCGCTTTGTCCTCCGCACCAACTTCTTGTAGTCCCTTAGAAGATCTTTATATTCGTTCCAACAGTCGTCGCTTTCTGCTAGGTTGGCTCAGTTGAAGCATTCTCGTACTTTGCGTCTGCAAGACCCAAACTCTTTGTTCCACCAAGAGGGCTTCGTTTTGGGCTTGAGTCGCAGGGTAGGACATGTGCACTGAAGTGCTGTATTTAGTGCTCGCTCTTTTCAGGCTATTCATATGAGTTGTACAGGCAAGATCTAAGTCTCTTGCTAAATACTATCTGCTGGAGAGATCCCAGTTTGTATTTCTGGAATTTCTCCTATCCTCATTCTTGATCTTAGCACCCACCATAGTTTTCTGCCAATGTCTCTCTACTTGTTCCTAGTGTTATGTCTAGAAGTGGTTCCTATGTGGATGTATGTATGTATGTTGGCGTCCACCACCAACGCCTGCTTCCTTCTGCTGGATGTAGCCGCCTGCCTTTGGAGCTCTACAGTTCGCACCTCGCATCCATGTGACATGTGGCTTAATGCAAGGAGTAAAGACTCATCCTTGGTATACCATAGCCGTGAGATTATCTATGGAAAGACTGGAAAATAGACTTTTCGAGAATATCGCTGATCTTACCTTATTAATTACGCTGTCTTCATCCCAGTGACCACGCTATCCAATGTAATCCAAAGCCGAGCCGTAGCCACCCTTTTCTAAATTGAGAAGAAGCTCGGCAAAGGCGATCTTTCCCCTGTGGAGGTTCACTTGGAGTACCCTCAGCTCTTGGTTTTGCTCCATCAGGCTGCTGACTGGGTTTTCCCGTCATTTCCACCTACTGTAAGACAATTGGAGTAACCATAATGTCTTTTATGCCAAGACCCTTTTCTTCTTTCACCCATCTCCAGATTACCTTAAGATTAAAAACATTTACCTCTTGGAACACCCATATACATTACTATAAAGCGCCCACCTTACTAAAGAAGCTGTCAGAATAAAATAATCGAATGAGTATAGACTTGACAGGAATTGATGTCATGTACACGTCAATTGTCACTAACCTGACGCCAAACAACAACAACAATAACAACATTTCACAGGTACAACTGCGCCGCCAAACATATGTGAC
The DNA here is from genome assembly GCF_016617805.1 of Bactrocera tryoni. Classification (NCBI taxonomy): domain Eukaryota; kingdom Metazoa; phylum Arthropoda; class Insecta; order Diptera; family Tephritidae; genus Bactrocera; species Bactrocera tryoni. The sequence goes on from NC_052500.1 coordinate 4,058,603, forward strand.
ACCAATTGGCAAAGAAATAAAAAGTCGCAGAATGCTAACTGAGGGGGAAAATGAGCACACTACGCCACACACATTTATACATGTACACATACATATGTAGATTTAATTTTTTTCGCGCTTGGATGCAGAACTTGTCAATTTCCCTAGCACGCTTACAAGCGCTGGAACATATGCATATACATATGTATATATATGTGCGTAAGTATGTGAGACTGTAAAATCTGTAAGATAAAATGTACAACGGCTTTCGACTACTTTCGCTGTCAACGCTGCAACGCATAAAGCAGATCAAATTTAGATTTATGTGTTTTATGTCAGAAATAAATGGATTTCGCATGTACAAATGGCACATGAAATGCACACATAAAACAACAACAACAATCACACACAGTGAAAGGCGACGCAAAAACGCAGATGATGATGGAGGAGTGACATAACGGCAGCATGGGCTGCAGCTGAGCAACGGCGGATGAAGCCATTAAAATCACATTTTAGGTGTGTATAATCCAAGCCATAAGGTAACGGCAATAACAAAAGCAGAAAAGCAATTACATGTAAGCGAGTGTTTCGCACAAAAAACGCCAACGAGCTAAGCGAAACTTCGCTTTTGACGGGGGGAAAAATTGCACATACACATAAACAATTTTAGGGCGACGAAGCCCAGCTCAGAGAGTTGCCGCGCTTTATGGAAAAGAACTGACATACACATAAGCATATAAGTGAATACATATTTAGCGGTAAATATAGGAGGAGGAGATGAAACAGTTATTGGAAGAACACAAAAGTTAAAGGCTCTGAAAGGCTGTTCCTCAGTACTATGGATCTTCTTCAAACAAGCACGGGCATTGGCCATCTTTTTGTATTTTCTTTTGATATGTTGCAACATAACTCATACTTCATAATATCACAAAATATCCATCATGACAAGACGCAATCTAAATGTTAAGCAGCCATTCAACCACCTTTATGAGATTTTCCAATGTCAATCAGTCAGCACAACCACAAAACACAGCGATTTTTGTTGTGCTTCGAAAGAGAATGAAATGAAAAATTGGCATAATCAGGGCATTCAGCTAAATCGGTTGTGGGTGCGACAGGCCAAATAGCTAGTAATAAACAAATCTGACACGTCGACGCCTTGTCACATTTAACCTTGAGTTTAAACTTGCGCAACTGTCGCCGGGAGGTCGCCCCCGCCCTTGGCTTTGCGAGACAACAACGCGCTAAGCTGGCGCAGCTGCCAGGCATTGTGCGCTTTTTTCACAATTCTTTCCACACAATCTCAATTTATGTAAATTGATTGCGCCACCATATGGCTAGCAACCAGCCAGTGAGTAGCTTCTTGCTGCTTCTGCCCTACTAACTGCTGTACATCATGTGGTGCCACAATTTATTAACGGAAAATTTCGAATTCATCATGCGTGCCAACTACGCAGCCAAATATGTTTATGCAACGTACGCAGTTGCCTTGGCAGTGCCAGCGTTTCCGAAAGTCTACGCATCTCGTTTGTTTGTTGTGTCAAAGTCGGCGCACAGGGCGTATACGTAACGCAAATTTATGCAAAATTTATCATTCGCGAAAAAAATCACATAATCGCCAGGGATGGCTGAAATCAGCGCGCATATATACATCACATACACATAGATATACAAGCATGTGCAACAAAATAGACACATTTAAATTTATACGCAATTATTTCTTTTATATTTCTCTTTGTTTTTCTCTTTACTTTTGCATAGATTGCTTCAGTTTGAAACAATGGCCGCGAGCGAAAACTGCCACAGAGTTTCTGCTTGAAGAATTGCTACCAAATCACGCATTCCACACGTTTTTAATGGCTTATCGCTTAAAATACTTGCAATTGAGGAATCAGTTGTGGCAAAAACAAGAAGCATTTTTAACCTTTTAACCTTGAAGCGCTGAAAAATGTTGCCGCGCTCCTGGGATTTGGCATATGCTTACACTTGAACAACTTGTCCTTGCGCTGATATCAGCGTCGCCATGCACGAGTGCTCACAGACAGTTGCCAAAAGCGAAATTTTTAATTTTCCCTTTTGCTTTGCCGTAAATACAAAGCAACAACAAGTGCTGCGCACTAAAATTACACTTGGAATTCAATATGCAATAAAACTACGCCATTCACTTTCAGGCATTTTTACAGCTCTCCCATGCACGCTTCAGTCCACACCTAAACAAGCATATGCGGAATTGCGAGCCAAACTTAATAATCTGAAATCAATGATGAGGAAACAATAAAAACTTAGTCAAATTAAATGGCATTTTTTCTCCATTCGGTTTAGTTTGTTGGCCTTTCTGGTCGCTGCTTTGCTTTGTTTTATTTTTCAACAATTCCGTTCGAATTACAGGAGCGCCAAATGGCTGCACTATATCAGCTTTCCTTTGAGGGTCGATTCTCAAGGGCATTGCTCACTTGCTTATTTCGTTCGTCGTCTGCGCAATTAGCGACAGCCGTGGCAGCAATAACATCTGACATATTTATTTTTAGCGATAAGAGCCAGCCCAGCCTTGTAGTGGCGATATTTAATTGCTCAAACTGTACTGTTTGTCTGGACCATGAAATTTATTCGGTAAGTTCAAACACAACCACTGTGGGGCATACTTGTATATGAATTTAAATATGTAAATATTAAAGATTTCTCAATTTTTTCGGTATAACACAACGAGGTTTTCAATAGGGACGCTAAAAAAGTAGTCCGATAGGGACAGCAAAACCACGCCATATTTTTCTCGCTCTTTTAACATTTCTCTGTCGTAGGGTTAGTCTTTTCATCATGGAAAGTTATACGATCCAACAACCAGTCGAAATTATTAGAATTTACTACCGAGTTGGAGTCAGTGGCCTCCACTTTGAGAGCACTACGTCCAATTTACGGTCGTCATAATCGTTCTGTCAACAAGTCTAGTGAGCGTCTAGTGGGAAAATTGAAGGGGGTATTCTGGTTTAGAAATTCGAAAAAATCGATTTTTTCGAGTTACAGCTCATTTTGTGACTCCGACTCCGACTGCGCGCGACTAGTTCTCAAACTTTAAACTCGTTTTTCTCATAACTACTTTTCTAGAAACGGTGTGCATGATATCTCAAGTTCTACTCCTCCGATTGACATGAAATTTTACACAGAGCTTTCTTATACATACATAATAGTATCGCACTACGAAGAGCTTTCGAAAGAATTTTTTTTTTAATTTTTAAAAAATTCCGAACCACAAAAAACAGGGAAAATACGAAACTTTTTTTCAAACCTCCACCATTTTGTAAAATTTTTTTTTTCAAAAACGACTCGTAGTGCGATAACTACACTTTTACTCTTCACGGATTTCGCATAAATTTTCATTTTAGGTAACGGAAAGGATTTATATCCTGCACACCAGGACAAGCCATTGTTTCATCAGTCCCTACTTCGCCGACCTGCAGTTTTTTTTAATTTAATTTTTTTTCTTACATTATTTATGTTTTGAATTATTAGAATATCAATGAAAAGTAAAAAAATGGGTAGTCAAAACAATTTTTGATTTTTTTTATCCCGTCAAAAAATTCCTAAAATTAGGGCTTCTAAACCAGAATATCCCCTTAAATCCACAGGCACAGTACAAAATGTTCCCCTGCCAGTGAGACAAAGAAGTGTTCGCAGTGTCGAGAATGTTGTTGTCGCTAGGCCATCAATTGAAGAAGACCCAAATCAGTCTCTCACACGTCGTTCGCAAGCGATGGGCATTTCTGCGACGTCGTTGTGGCGAATTTCGCGAAAAGATCTTGGCCTACATCCTTATAAGGTCAAATTGGACGCAAGAACTGAAGCCGGAGCTGTGCAACAACTTGAAAATGGTCCGGATTATCATCCAAAAGTCATCTTCAGCTCAGCAATTCCCACGAACTCTATCAGTCACCATTTCACCCCGAAAAAATTACGGTTTGGTAAGGTTTATGAGTACTTCTTCCGTGATGATCATCACCAGCACGTTACTGTGAAAGGGAATCGCTACCGCTCAATCATAACCGAATATTTTTGGCCCGAATAGGATGATATGTACTTGGACAATATGTAGTTCCGACGGGACGACGTCACAAGCGACACAGCGAATGTCACTATCGATTTATTGAAAACCAAATTTGGTGATCGTGTCGTCCGTCGAAAATTGGATTCAGTATCTGGACTTCTGCAAGCGTACCCGTGGTGGCCACGCAAAAACAAATCGATCAGGAATAAAGAATTTCATTGATATCACAAACTGTTTGTGGTATTTTCAAAATGTCACTCTAACAGAAACCGTCGTCTACATCAGCAAAAAAAATGGGACACTCGAGTTTCACCAGCTTATCTTGAAGCAAACAGGCAGAGGCAGACAGGATACTTGATAGAATACAATTCCTCTTCTGTTGACCAAAGCTGGTCGCTTCTGTAGTATCCAATTGTTGACAGCAAAGGTTTGACTTCAAAGTCAAGCTGTAGGAGGTAGCTCATAGTTAGCGATTCTCTGTCAATCCCACCATTATTTTATCGATGATTTCTACAATTGACTTGCAAAAGCGTGGTTCATCTTTTGCACCCAGATTGCCGAAACAGAATCGTCGCAACCAAAATTACATATGATTGGCTGCATATGACGATTTCAAGACCAAAAACACGATTCACATTTACCGCAGCCTGGCAGGTGTTTTCGCCTTTGACGAAAAAAATATTAATACATCTATTACTTTTCCTTTGCTGGTGTCTATATTTGACAATACTGATTCAAGCAATCACAAAATTTCCCCAGGATTTTTTAGTAAGAAACCTGATTTTGCTAAGGCCATCGCACTTATATAACAAAAAGCAACGAGAAAACTAGTTTACCAGGGTCATCCATATGAAAAATATTCGATTTATTTTTACTGTACCTTAAACAAACTTGAAGTAATAGATACATAATAAAGCAAAAAAAAAGTTGTATCTTATTTTGAGAATGGCTAAATTTTAAGTCTAAAGCTCACAAGCAATATAACTGTACATATTTTTCTTGCCTTACATAAGTGCATACATAAATAAGAGTCGCGTAGCAGCAGTAATGTCAAAGGGAACAATACTTCCCACAGGATAAGTCCTGTTATTCTGCACTGTATATGAGAGGCGCTGTCGTACTCATGCATGGATACGGAGCGTATTTGGGACACAGCTTTGCCACTTTTACAGTTGCATTCCGCACCAGGTATTCACGAGAGTTTATTGTATTTGTGCTGTCTTTGTGAAGAATGGAAACAAATGTGAGAATAGTAAACAAAATTCAATGTTTCCACTTGGCGAATTTGTTACCTTGGTTGCGCGCTGGATCCTTCAAGGATTTGTGTTGCAATGTGAAGTATTTGTTTCGAGCTACGAAGCGCCAAGCAGCAATACAGCACAACTGCAAGGCCGCATGCCGCAAATGAATGAAATTGTGTGTGATTTTGTCTGTGCAATATAAGCATGTGACCGTTATTTCAGCCAACACCTTCTTGCTACATTTCAGCTTTTTTCATACGCGTGCTATTGTCAAGCGCGCCGCCTGCTGGCGTATGTGTGAGTGCAAGAGCAAGTATTGTAAGTGCAAACCACTTAGTTGTCCTCCTATAGGTGTGTCATCACATCACTCACAACATGACAAAGACAAATTGTTGTTACATCAGTTCAGTATTGCTTGGAGAAGGAAAGGCAAAAACGCGAAAAAATATGTGTGTGTCTCCCACGACAACAAGCTTGGATCAACCGCAGCATGCTCTAGCCAATGCGCACCTTTGCCGCCACTTGCCCCTTGCGCTTCCGAGCGCTTTCAACACACACTCACTCAAGCAAGCGGCAAATAAGTTGAAATATCATTTCTACACTTTGCCTCTATTTCATACACAGTTGTTGTTTGCTTGTCTGTGTTGTTGTTGTCGTGTGATTTTCGCAATCCATTTGCTGCATAGTTTGAAAGATTGAATTCTTGTGGCCAAAACGGAAAGGTTGACATTCTCATTTTTTCCCGGCGACGTAAATGAAAATAAACTGTAAGTCCTGAAAATAACATCGAAGCTGGAAATTCCATTAAGCTTGTGAAAAATTGCTATATATATACTTACATATTTATATACATATATGTATCTACTTGTATATAAACGAGTATGTGTGCGAATGTTTGCTCTTATTAATTCTGCTTTGTGCTCGGGCTCATACAAGCCTGATAATATTTCTACGTCCTTTATTTTCTCTAGGGAAATGTAGAGCTCACAAAATTGTACCTTGGTTGCATGATAAAATGTTTCCTGGAATTTCAGGTATGAGCTCCGAATGGCAGTTATTCAAAGCCCTACAGACAGATGGACGATTAGGCTATAACTCTGTCTTTGCCCCTACTCACTCGCAATCACTCTAAACATTTTGAAATATCATTGTATATGATTGTACATTTAACTTGAATATTCTGAGTTGCTACAAACAACCGTTAGGTGTACAAATATCTTCGCATAAATTCCACTTTTAGATAGCACGAAACCCGAAACATTTATTGAGTTATTAACCAACGAGTTTGCACCACAAAGAGCATACTTCTTAACGCCCACATCTTAGCTGTGGACTTAGACTTCCACACATACACTGGCGTACATGCAACCTCAGCGTATAGCCCGGCACACAAAAGGCTTGTTGTAAACAAAGTGCTGAGCCAGCCTAACAGCACAAAACACACTTTTAATTAACGTTCCACACACACACACACACACACATACCAGCGCACATGCCACATCGCTGGAGGCCAGTTAGAACAGAAAATTCCATTACTCAGCTACTGGATTTTTACAGCCACATACTGTCACCGAAAACGCGCCACATATGACACGGCCAACTTTTGCGAATTATGCCACACAACAGCTGCGGCACAAGCGGGCGCTTGGCAGTTTTTTCGCTCATTACAGAAATCACTAAAATTAGTTGCGCCGCTTGTTTTCCGTTTTTATTGCCATCGCTGGCACTTTTTCGGTGTGTCAGATATTTGTTGGCGCAACTAGCGAAGGTTGCGGCAAAAAGTTTGTTGCACTCGCAAGCGGCTGCCGCGGCGTACGCCATTTGTGTAGTGTTAAGTCCAAAATACCGATGGCCGACAGTCGCCGGCGTCGACGCTGCCTGGCTACGCTGCTGTCGTGCCATTTGGAGCTTTACAAAAGTGCAACAAAGTGGGTGCATAAAGGCGCAAGTGGGAGCGGCCGGAAATGTTGTTGCACAGCAGAGCGCTAATGATGCTCATTTGCCGCAGCAGTTAGTATAACAAAGCAAGGCGGCAGAAAATGCAAGCAAAAGCACTAATAGAAAGTTTAAGCCGCGCAGTCTTTGGGTGGGCGTTATTGAGCTGGACGAGGCCAACTGACAAGGCCGCTGTACAGTTTGGGTTTGATTTTTTTGGGTTTGCTGAGAATGTCGATGCTGCGGGTGTGGCACGCGGCGTGAAGTTTACTCGCTACAGGGTTAAAAAGTCGATCAATGCCTGTTAATTTGTGTGCAACAAAAAGATAATCTTTAACGCTCGTTGAGTTAGTTATACTAGTAGATCGAAGTTGAATCTTCATATCAACTGGCGCAAAAAGTATGATTTGCTACTAGTTGGTAGCAAAAAACCTCAGAAAACTCATTTTATATTGCTTGCCGGTGGTTTGCCAACAACGGAACACTCTTACTACATATGAAAATATGGAATTTGAACAATTGGTTAGTAGACACTCTGTAAGATAATCTTATAAATATATCGCCACCTAAAATGCAAAATAACGTTACTTCGCTTTTGAAAAGCTTACAGGCGAAGGAAAAACGATGTAATAGAAACTATTCATATTGAAATAATTTCAGTTTCGGTTATAAAATAGTTATACATTGGTTATATAGTGGGTATATATTGGGTATATATTGGATATATATTGGGTATATGTTGGGTATATATTGGGGATATATTGGTTATATATTAGTTATATATTGGTTATATTTGACAGCGGAAGCTTAAAAATTTATGCTACATACATACGTATATGCATACGAAATAATTTTTTTTGGGTTTAGTAATACCACCCACACTTTAGTTTTCCTGTGTGAAATCAAGGAAATATTTTCCACTTTTTCGTTGAAAAAACTTTTAGATGTTCCTCTTATTTACGAATGTAGGTTTTCAGGCATTAAGTTAAAATAGAACCAACTTATATGAGACTACAAATAACAACAACTTGATAAGAGTGAGAAGAGAGCACACGCTTACCCAAATATGCTCGCTATTATGAGCTACAACTGTTTTCGCCCTTGCTTACGTCATCTTCAACACCAGCATATGCTGCTGCTCCGCATTAAGGTATTCCCCTCAGTCATAATTCAACGGCGAACGTTTCTCATTGCAACTTCTGCTTTCTGATGGTTTCTCACTTACACACTTTGCCGCAACTTTCATAAATATCACACACCGCCCCGCCAGCACTGCCACAGCGCATCTGTGGAAATATCTTACAACCACTTATTATATGGCATTCCACACTCACACATCCGTGTGTGCCTGTGTATGTATATCTGCGCTTCGTTTTGTGCATTTCAACTCTATTTCACCACAACAGCTGGATGCCTTGGAGATGTCCTTTGTGCAGTCGAGCGTGGAATTTTTCAATGTGCAACCAAGTGCAATTGCATGCACCAGCGCAGCCGCAGCGCAGCAGCAGCTCAAACATGCGCAGCAACAGTAACAACATCGCACTTAAATGTCTGCAAACCTTCGCAAGCGCAGCAAAGAAACACTCAGACAGCAGGCAACCACGCTACACACTTCTCTTAGCGTGCAGCGCTTTAATTTGCTGCCACAGAGTGGCAGAAGAAGCGAAGCGCCGACAGTCGCAGCAACAAACAGTCAACGGCAAGGCATTAGTTATTTGCAACCGCACACGCGCTTGCGGTTTTTGGGGCGTGCGTCCTTGCAGGCGCATCTTCAGCTAAATTGGCTGTCTTCCGAAATCAGTGCAAAACTTGTGTTTTCGGTTTTGCCAGCATGACATTCTTTTTCGCAATTCAACTTCCCTGTGAGTTTCTTTTAAATAGTTGTTGTTGTTTCTTTTTTCTTTGCAAAAACTGTAAATTAGCTTTGTTAAAGTGGTTTATGCTCGCAGTTATGTATGTAGGCGGATATTCAGGAATAAGAAAAATACAAGGCAGTAAGTGGCAGCCCGGCCAGAACGGCTATGAAAAAATATTTCAGTTGAAAAACGCGAATAAGTCTTATTTTTTATAAAGTCGCTTTGAACCAGATATCTGATGTGCCCGATGAGCTAATGACGAAAGAGTTTGTTAGTAAGATTTCCGCACAAGCGCCAGAATCAAGAGTAAGTCAGGAGGAGCTACGGAGATGGAGCTGTTTTTTGGTCGCACGAAATATGAAATACAGTTCATTGTTTTTATAATGCCACAAGTCGTATCCGTTTACAATTTTATAATTTCTTCTCTACTAAGTCCACTCAGTGGATTGAGTCATGTGTAGAAGTTCACGCAAGTGAGAAAAGTTCTTTGATTGCCATTCACTTTGGAGTGGCCATAAACGATTTTGTTACATATGGCTCAGACAGCTCAAGACTTCCGGTCTTAAACAAAGTATCCTCTGGGTAGCCAAAGAACATCCGCTTGAGGGTGAGCTAAAGTGAGAAGGCGAACCATTCCTCTACGTATAAAATACCCTCAATGAAAACTAAGCAACAGCCCCGAATGAGAGATCCCTTCTTTGAGAATTACAATTTTAAAGCAGTCCCCTGGAATTGGGAAGATACCGTTGCCTAGCTGGTTAATGTCCTCGAAAAATAAAAGCTGAAGTCACCGCCGTCCAGGAAGTGCGATGGAGGTCGAAATGCGTATGAAAAGTCTGACCGACTGGGGTAACGCTTGAAAATTCTATGAAAAGATGCGGCGACTAACAGAAGGTTTTAAAACCAGAGCATACTCTCGTAGAACCCCCAGAGATGATCTAGTGACTGATGCTCAGAGCATACTGAAATTGTGGAGAGAACCTTTCGCCAGCCTGCTAAATGGCAGTGAAAGTAGAACACCAGGAGAAGGTGAACGCGATTCCCAATCGATGACAATAGAGCAGACGTTCTAAGCCGTTCGATACCAAACGAAGTTTCAAACAAGAAGACTCCCTTTCGTGAGACTTTTCTAATCTACTCTTGGAGAACATAATTCGAGCTGCACAACTAAATAGAGAAGGTACTATCTTCTATAAGAGTGTCCAACTGCTGACGTGCGCCAATGACATTGATACCTTTTTCGAGAGAAAAGGTCTGCAAAAGATTTATGGTCCTTTGCGCGTTGACCACGGCGAATAACCCAGTCGATGGAACGATAATATGTATGCGATATACGAAGACATTTACATATTTTAGGCTAGCTCATGTTGGCTGAATGGACGAAAACAGAGGAAGATCTCCACTCAGTTGGAAAGACCAGATGGAGAAGGCCCTGGCTTCGCTTGGAATCTCCGATTGGATCCACATTTCAAAAAGAAGAAACGACTGGTGTGCTGTTGTTAACTCGGCTATAAACGCGTAAGCGGTGCCTGCGCCAGTAAAATGAAGAAGAAGTCCAAGTCCATTCAGTGCAAAGCAGAAAATAAATGAACCTTTAAAGTTTAATATTTGCAATGCGACTATATAAAGACTATTTCTAAGGTGTCGGAGGTAGTATATAAGGGATACCAAAAAAAGAATATTTTAATGCCTTACTACTCTAGAACTCTTGCTTGATTAGTGAAATGAGAAAAAGAGATCGAAATAATGCCGGTGCGCAAACGACTGTACTTGATTCATTGTGCCATCAAGTGAGCCCCAACAAGGCACACCTAAGCTTTTCTCACTCCATTAATCCCACCATATTTAGCTTGGTTTGTAGATATTTGAATATATTGGGAGTTATTGGCGTTTTAAGAGAGTTTCTTTAAAAGTCGGGTGAAAAATAGCAAAATATTTGCCTCATGTGTGCACAGTTAAAAGAAACAGTCAGTGCAGTGCTTCCTCCTTTCCTCGTCCAGTTCCTGTTGTTACCTCAGTATACCCAATGCCACCGGTAACGTGAAGAAATGTGTAAGAGGAAATGCAAGAAAAGAATGCTACACCCGAGGCCGTTGCATTCTCACATAACTATTTGCCTATAATTACTTCCGTCAGCAGTGGAATGTCCACATGTGACGACGGAGTCAACACAAACACGAATAACTGCGTGTGTGTATAAGTATGAACTTTCGCTTGCACTCGCCAATGCCAGCGAACATGTTAAGTAAGGAAATGGCCGTAAATTTGCATGGGTCTGTAGCGAGCTAGAATATGAGCGAAACAGTAAGCAAAGCAGCAACATGAATTACATGCGACAACGCGCGACAACCAAACAGTCAACAGAACGACCCTGCAACGACCAACCGACTCCACTACCAACAGGCCGACCCAAGCTGTCGCGTAAAGTTTGCTTTAATTGCTGCGTGCAGAGTGCATATTTGGGTAAAGGCAACGGCAACAACAAAACCAATATCCACAGCAATTTAAAAGTATGACCACTCACAGCCTTGTTGCAACAACAAACGGAATGGCCAAAGCCACAGCAATGGCAATGGCCACACAACTTGCCACAGCCGGCGCTATTCCTCAGCGCGTTGTCCTTGTGCCGCTTTCGCCGCCGCCTAAGCTTTGGCCACTGTGACAGCCCGCCGTAGCCGAAGCGTGCACCGCCGCTGTCGCTTGCAAGTGGTGCTCATGTTACACTTGTCCTTACACATTTCACTGCATTTTACTGCCACGTTGCAGTGCAAGCCAGCAGCCAACAGTCCGTTGCCAGTGCGTTGTTATGTGCGCCACGCGCTTGTGTGCGAGCGTGATGAGGTAGTGGCAAAAGTTGGCGAGGCTTTAATGGCAGAAATTGCCGCTGGCATTGGCATATTCAATACCGTTGGGAATTGATGTTTGCTTGCCAGTAGTGGAGGCCGCCGAGCCGAGCCAGTTCATTCTCTAACTGTGAATGCATATTAGTATTGTAATTGTGGCTGTTGTTGCTGTCGGCATGTCCTGCACAGGCAGCTGCGCCGTATTGCGTAATAAAACACGTCGTGCAACGGAAATTTACGCCCCAACAGGCTGCTGCTGCCCATGCAGCACACTAATACGTGCGCACACAAAGAAATTAAAGCTGATTTTTAATGTTGCCACAGTGCTGCTACTTGGCAAATTTGGAGCCGACATGGATGTATGAACCTCGCATGGCTGTGTCCTTTGTCTTGTTCGAGTGACTTAGCAATTCTGCTAAGTTGTGGGTCCAGTTGGTGTCGCTTTGAAGGAATTCTGAGCACTGTACATGTGTATGGCTTAGATCTGGGCGACCATTTATAAGCGTCCCGTGTGTGCTTAATCAGAAATGTATGAAATTGCCAAACTTTGGTTGGGCGCTCAAGTTGGCACTTCAGTGAGCACTTTTAAGTCAAGCAGAGTTAGAGAGTGCGGCAGAGGTGCTACATACGTAACGTGGCAAATTATGTATTTTTTCATCAGATGCTGGCAGTTGGCAGTAACAGTTCTTAATGGAGAATATATCCAGAAAACTGAGTATTACAGCTCTGTAGATTTCACACTTCCAGTTGAGTTGGAAACTTCCGCTTTGTGATAATTTTTGTTTGGTTCGGACTTAAGAGGAAATCGCAGTTGAAATCTTTTTATCAAAAAATTATATTTTCTAATTACTGCGATGGAAATATTGTGTCAAAACTTTCTAAACTAGACATCAGAAATCTCAAAATAAGTCACCGTAAAGACAATGTATTCGGTAGGTCTTTCGTTGAAATAACATTGTTTCAGAAGTTACACACTTTAAACTGCAATTAAATTTTGCATTCATCAGGGTTTGTCCGGAAAGTAATAGGACTGATTTTCTTCCGCCGCGACTGTACTTCGGAGCGAACGCGCACCGACTGGATTCGGTAGAGGGCGCTCATAGCTAACGAACGAGCGGCTGGTCAGTTGTCTCCGAGCACCTGAAGAGTGAGGACAAACATTTTCACGCAAGCCGCAAATGCAGAGTTCGTTAGAGCAGAGGTACGCAATTAAATTCTGTGTGAAACTTGGTAAATCTGCGACAGAGACGTTTCGGTGTTTCGGTGGCACCAGGTCTCTTTGGAGGGCAGCGAAGAAGTCGCTGATGAAGACCGGGAGAATGAACAAATCCAAAGTGGAAACGATGCTCACTGTGTTCTTTTGACATCAAAAGCGTTGTCCACCATGAATTTGTTCCTACTGGACAAACCGTCGACGCCAAGTTTTACGTGAAAGTCCTCAAGAGCGAAGGGTCAATGGGTCCGACAAGACATCGCAGGTGATTGAAAGTTGCACCACGGCAACGGCCCGGCTCACACCGCCTGAACAGCTCCCTAATCAAGGCCGGCATCTCAACACTTCCGCAGCCGCCCTATAGCCCAGATGTGGCCCGCCGGACTTTTTTTGTTTCCCTGCCTGAAAAGGTCGATGAAAAGCAAGCATTTTGAGACGACAGAGGGGATCCTAGCAGCATGCACCTTGGCTCGCCAGACTACTCCGTATTCTTCCAGATTTTTTACAGAAAATAATAAGAGCCTCTGCAATCTCTGCAAAGCTAACAGACGAGTTTTGAAGTAAATTTCCTACAGCAATGTTATTATCGTTAACAGAAATGCGTAGATAAGTGATAGTAGGCAAACTTTCCACGAGATCTATTTTTGGCATCATAAACAAATAGCTGTCAAAGCTGTCACACTAAAAGGCATACATCGCTCAAACTGAAGACGCTTTTCAAAGAAGATTTATTTTTATATATTTGAGTTTGTATGTATGTATATGCTGTTTTTGTGTACACAGCTTTATATGTATATACCTTCTTATACATACGCATATGATACATATCTAAGAGCCTCCGAAAAAAATATTTTGACGTTTTTCGCCAAGTTCGGCCAAAACTTTTCCAATTATATATTTTCCCATTGCATTAAGCAAAGAATAATTGCACAAAACAAGCAAGTGAAATCTGGCGCTAAACAAACCAAAACATCAGCCGCACACATACGCACGCATGCACGTTGATTTAATTATAAGAAAAAATTGCTTTGCGAATTATACGAAATTGCTTCAAATGTCAATCAATATGCCAAACTAATGAGCGAAATTTCGCTCGAACTCAAAACTTTTTCCCTCGTTTATGTATACGCTGCACTTGTGTGTGTTTAGTGGTGAGGCAAACACATTACAAGTGTACAAAAATACCTCGAAAAGCAACTACAACAAGCATTTCGTGTGTATCGAGAGCGTTTGGTGAGCAGTGAAGAGGCGAGGCTGAAAGTAGTGTTGGCAACTAGCTGTGGCAAGATGCAAGTAAGTGTTTTAGTAGATGTTTTGCTGTGGAAAACGCAATATTTAAAATTAATTCCGAAGTTCTTGAAGACTCGAAATGTAATAAATTTAAAAAAATGTTGCTCATACGCCCTGTCGTACTAAAAGCATTCACTCTTTCTTTGCACTAATGTGCTTGGTAAGTAGACCTATAATGTATTGAACATACTTTTCAGCGTTTTTTTTTAAATTTACTTACTTAAGCGCTCAGATTTATTGCGATTGTGAGCTTTAATTTGATCGCTACATTTGTATGAACACTATGCTAACGGCCGATATCGGTACACTTTAGCATTTAGCTGCAAACAAACTGAACGATCGGAATCAAGTGCTTTTATGGAAAATTCTTTCATTTAAATAGATTCCGTCGCCAAATTTGGCATAATTTGTTATCCAAGGCAACTGTGCATACTGTGGTCAAATTGAAAGGTGAATTTTGCCCATTTCATCTTCTTCAAAGTAATCCGCTCCCGCTGCAATACACTTATGCCAATTTTCCAGTCATCATAACACTTGGAAAAATCCTCCGTCGTGATGGTCAACAGAGCCTTCTTCGATTCAGCTTTAATATCCTCAATTGAGTCAAAACGATGTCCTCAAAGTGGTCTTTTGAGTTTGCTGAACAACCAAAAGTTACATGGGGCCAAATCAGGCAAAGACGGCGGTTGCGGAAGGATATTTGATGAATTTTTGGTGAAATGATCACGAATATCCAATGTAGTATGAGATGGTGCATTATCGAACATATTTGTAATTTATTGACAATGCATAGACATAGTAAAAATCGAAGAATTCACTTTTAGAGCCTCCCAAAACGACACGTATTTCAAATACTAATGAATATTTTGACATGAAATTTAGCATAGATGTCACTAACAGTACTACCAACTTAGAGAAAAAAGACTTTATCGATTCGAAAAACACTCGAAGTATAAATAAAATATTCACCTTTCAACTTGATCACTGTGTTACGTAGGTGTAGGTTTTCATATTTCAGGATTAGAGAACAAAAAACAAATTTTAATCATCGAAAATCGGTTTATTGTTTTTTCAAAATACACATATATAATAATATACATATATGATGTATATATCTATATACTTTTGCATGCGTTTGAACCAATTGTCAAAGCACTTTTGTCTCTCTGTTTGAAGTATCTCCAAACATGCCTTTTGAAGGCATCAACTGCCCCTTTAGGTTTCGAAAAACGTTGGCCTTTTAGTTTATCTTCTGCGAACTGAAATAAAAAGAAATCATGCGGACCCAAGTCAGGACTATATGGTAGATGGCTCATCAAATCGATGATGTGAGTGCTAAGTTTCAGTTCATATGTAAGAGCTAGCATAGTCGAGGTGAAGAGAGTTCATTTTCCCAATTTCTTGAAAGACAGCTGGCAAACATATAATTGTATACTACTTAGAATTTACTGCTCATAGACGATGAAGACCCATAACATATTCTGTTGACATTTATCTCGACCAATCGACAAAAGCAATTTTTTGAGCGGTTGATAAATTGTATGTGAGCCAACGTTAACAAATTTTTTTTACAATTTTACAAATGGCCAATATGTAATGTATGGTAGACCCACTAATGCCCATACTCCATACTTTGTCCCAATCTCACGATAGGTCACAAGACAATCTTACAGTGTCAGTTTACGCACAGTATTAATAATTTCTGGAAGAACAACTTATTTTGGACGACATTCTCTAAATTCGTCTTGGATTTTGTTGTTGTTGTTGCAGCGGTAGAATTCTGCCGAATTGACAATCCTTGGTCGGATAAATAATCTGGTACCGTTCCGGGTACGTAGATTCCACTGTCGTGGGAACGGCGGAGTGATCTACGACTCCGATTGAATTCACCATACCATTGACACTGATGCTTGTTGGAGGTTCATCGTCAAACATTTAATTAAGTTCATCTATGTACTCTTGATGAGTTAGTCCCCGTCGAAAGTTGTAAGAAATAATCACGCGAAAATATTCGAGATCTACTTCCATGGTCAACTTCCTTAAGTGAAGGTTAAGCTAACATGATTTCTTGTTTTATGTTAATTTTTTATATCGAGTGATTTGAAATTAAATAAAGCCCTCAGGTAACTATTGAGTAACTTTTAAAAATAAATGATATACACAATTTCGTAGCTGGATTGTTGTATTTTTATTTCAATCGGTTAGTTATTCTTTGGTGATAAATACTATTTAACAGAGCTTACATTT
Source organism: Bactrocera tryoni (assembly GCF_016617805.1). Lineage (NCBI taxonomy): Eukaryota > Metazoa > Arthropoda > Insecta > Diptera > Tephritidae > Bactrocera > Bactrocera tryoni. The sequence goes on from NC_052500.1 coordinate 4,075,246, forward strand.
TATATGAAAAGATTTTTTTGTTTTGAAGTTGTTTGATTGTTGCATATTATACTTATACTTACTTTTTAAAACTCAAAACAAAGCGAAAGTTGTGCATTAAAGTAGAAAAAACCCTTCTACAACTTTATTTTAAACACAGTTTCATAAATGAAGCCCCACCCATAGAAAATCATGCCAAACCCACATGGAATGCAAAAAACTACACTAATGCGAAAAATCGCAAATCTTCTGTGTAATAAAAATACGGTTTCGGTGGCAAAAACCGAGTGAAATGGTTTCCATGGGCGCTGGATTTTCCATTGTACTCGACGATAATGCGATTTTGCATTCAAAATATGCCACATAAACGCGCTTCAAAGCGGCATATGGCAAAGAAATTAATTTTTTTCGCACCTCGCGCCTCAAATACTGATTTGCAACGCAATGTTGCATTGTTGCAACATGGCAACGCGGTATTTGCATTCAAAAGCGAAATCATAGAAAAGTAATCAAATCATTGTAAGTTTTTATGTGCCATATTTTCCCACACCATCAAAGCGCAGCAACCGTTGGCGCTCTCGTCCCCTGGCATTTAGCTGGAAAGTTTGAGTTGCCGAGCTTGACACGCCAAATATCCTCATCTGCATTTGCGTGCGATGAACACCAGGCTGATGTGCATTTCTCGATTTATGCATCCTATGGTGGATGTTTATGTGTGCGTGTGTGCATTAGATGTGGTCAGAGCAGCAGCAGTAGCGGCCCAGATGATATGGAGATGTGATGAAGATCGTTGATGCTATTGAAATTTAACGAATGTGTCTACGCTCATTTAGTTCGGCGTAAATTGAGTTACGCTTATGAAGTAGCGTACACAAACTCTGCATAATGCAAACGAGCCAACGGGCGTATGAGCGCATGAATGCTCATAAATGTCACACAAGCTGCCGCTGCCGCTGCCCCACTAAGCAAACGAGCGTGCAAACGCATTTTATGGCGGAATGCATATGGCAGCATATCGGGACATAAGGATGGATTTGTGAGTGCGTTTAGTAGGTACAGATGGGTTCCCCGCAGGAAAATCTACTGGCTGACAACGCCGATTTGAGTGTAGAAGTCTCAACTCCATTTGAAGAGGCTTCAAGCCGATTGCTTATATGTTCGAGATTAACAAAAACAAATTGATAGCTGTGCTGGTATAAGTGACCTGAGGCAGATCCCATAGTAAACGCGATATGAAGTATTACTCCAAACCACTTTGGCCATTGTATATTTAATCGCAGCGAGTGGTTCTCCATTTCCTGCAGTGCCTAGATGCGTTAATCACCAACGCCAGCCTGCCACTGCGTACTTGCTTGCCTCGTGGCATTAACTCAAGAACACTGCTTGCCCCAACTATGTACGCTCGAGTTCAACCACGTTTGCCGTTATACTTTGTCATCATTATTGCTGCACATCAGCTCAGCGCATAGATGGCAATGCATACTGTTTGCAGTTGAAGCGCTGGCAGTAAAAGCTTCGTTAAAGTGCGTAAATTGCATTATTATCAGAATCACCAACAATGTGGCATGCAACACTGGCGCGCTGAGGCTCCATGGTTTTCCATCACTTTGTTGATATTTGCTAAATGTTGCATTGATATCATATTTCCAAGCCAAACTATTGCAAAAGTAGCGCATATTCAAATGCATATGTACGTACATGTAGGTGTATAAGTGAGAGTGTGTCTGCAAAATTAATGTGCTATGGTGCAGGGAGCAATTTTATCGATTTCGGGATTTTTTTAAGGAGACATTTTATTTAATATATAGTTAGAAACTTGAAAAAACTCCCGCTGCACCCCCTTCTACAGAGACATTTCTTACAGCAAACAAAGGTATAAAAGGATCCTTATCTTTTTATTGATCGATCAGTTTGTATGGCAGCCAAATGCTATAGTGATTTGTCCTGAACAATGTATTATCAGATTGACAAATTAAAAACTACGCACCAGAACTTGATTTTTACAAATTACTTTGTATGACAGCTAAATCTTATAGTGATCTTATAGGAGCAGTTCCGAGCAGTGATCAATTTCTTGGAAAAAAAAGAAAGTGCGTAACTCTTTTTGCACTTAAAGTCAAGTCAACAACCTTTGTTTACATTTGGGGCCAGTGACCTCTTTGTCATTGTCAACGACCTTGTTTTTTACATTTTGCCGAGGTCACTGGCCCGTATTTTTACATTTTATGAGGTCAATGACCCTTATATTTACATTTAGCCAAGTTCAAAACCTTTTTGAACAATTAGCCAAATCAACTTCTTTAGTTTACATATGGGATCAGTGATCCTTTTGCTAACATTTTATGAGTTCAATGACCCTTTTGCTTACATTTAGACAAGTCCACAACCTTTGTTTACATTTAGTTAAGTCAACAACCATTATTTACATTTTGGAGTCAATGACTCCTTTGTTTACATTATGAGCTCAATGAACTTATTTTTTACATTTTTCGAGGTCAATGACCCTTTTGTTTACACATAGCCAAGTCAACAACCAGAATACATACCAAGTTTGTTGAAGACATCTTCTCAGTTGAAAAAGTTTTCCATACAAGCACTTATTTCCGATCGTTAACATTGCATGGCTGCTTTATGCCATAGTGGACCGATATTGGCGGTTCCGACAAATGAGGAGCAGCTTGAGGAGAGCGCTTTTCATGCTGACCATTTACATCTTCTTATTCTTAATAATATTTTATAGAACATCCGACGTTTCGTTCTGGATGTTACAAACTTCGAGGCAAACTTAATATACACAGAGTATAAAGATGTGTTTTACAGACTTCCATGAACTTCATGATATTCGATGATAAAGTTTTTTCTGCTAAAAATTATTATTCTCAAATATATTTACATTCTGTGTACATGCAAAAAATATAACTTTTTTGACATATGGATATAACCCTTTTATAGATAACTCTAACCAAATTCTTGAGTGATCTTTCCTTACAGTACTGTAGTACACTTAAAATATTTACATGCATATATGCATTATTTGCACTTCAGTTCGGTAAAACTTCAAAGACTTCCAGTGAAGTGGTATCTCACAATAATTTTACATGCAAATGAATACGTTGAAATTCGTATTTCGCAAACTTTTGTTTGTATTTGTATATATTTGTATACACATACTGTTTCCTTCTTGCCCAACAAATGCGTTTCATTTAACCCTTGCTCTCGGCACAACAGAGAACTAACAGAACTTGCTTACAAACAGTCAGACGAACATCAAAACAGTGGTGGTGACTTCCGGCACTGACAGCATGACAGTTCAGTCAGTTGTGGCAAGCTGTCAAGAGAATGATGTAACGTTGAGCTTAACAACTTAATTTGTTTTACACTCAAGGCGACGCTTCAGCACACACATACACACACGCACTGACAAACACAAATGCGGGTAATAATGCATGCTGATCTTCGAAGAACATAGTACGCAGGCATACACACTCACACATGTACACACTACGTGTGCATGTGTGTGATTTTGCGGACACTAAAATAAATATGCAGCAAGTGCCACAAACGGTAAAAGTTCAAAGTCAATAAACTCGCTTCTACGAAATTGCAGAATTGTTGCCAAAGCGCCGAGAACAATGAGCGCAGCACAACAACAGCAATGTATACAACGAGCACTGGCAGCAAATAAAGCGAAATTAAATGGAGTGAAAGGCGCCTGATTGTATGCAACGTAAACTTTGTGCGCGCACACACACGCTTAAACGCACTCATGCACACACACACACTGACGAATTTGTAAGTTCGCACAATAGAAATTTTGGAAATTTCAGCAAACAAATTGAAGTATTTTGCTTACGGCTTATTTCGATTTGTTTGTGTGCTTAATTTTCAGCAAATATGTGCGTATGTAGTGGTGTGCACAACACAAATACACAGGCAACAATAAACATTAAAATTAATAACGGCATGCACGACAATGTGCCAGGCAATTTCGAAAATGCCACACACGCAAATTTACTGCATGAATATACTTATCTATATACATACATATATATATCTGAGTAGTATGACGTCTAAATATTTCCGATTCTCTGCTGTTATCTGCAAACTGAATTCTTCTTTTCAGCAAATATTAATATTGTGACAATCGATTTGCATCGACACGACTAAAAGGAAATTGTTGTCAAACAATTGTCATGTTTACACACACATACACATGCATACATACATATTCTTATTTAGTTGCTTATCTATTTCTATTTCATTCAACAACAGGCCTGTGGCCACGGCACTCGAATTTCTGCTTTCATCGCAGAATCCTTTGTTTTAATATATACTCTATGTATATAATTATAGTATTCCCATAGGCATTAGCTTTTAGTTTAAAATTTCGTAACAAATACACGAACAATCGAGCTTACTAATGTAGTAATATACCCAGAGGAATAACAAAGCTGTTATGAGTGCTCTCATAAGTATTCATTATATTGCGGGAATATAACTATTTTCATATACAAAATTATTCAGAAACGATAAGCAAATAACTCTTTTAAAAACATCGATTTTTTCCTTTAATGTAACATATATACATTTAAGATTTTCGACGAATAACGTTGCAAATAGCTTCTGTTCGTAACACAGACCTTAGACTTTACATATAGTATGATAGTCGAAAATGTCTTTTCGTATTCTGTCGTTGCAGTCATATATCTCCAGTGCTACCAATTAAATTGTGTCATACCATAGAGTGTTGGAAAGGAGAGATTTCAAACTTCATTTAACTAAAAATGAAGTTCGGGGAAGTTGAAAAAAAGTTACAGCTGTTCAAAAATTAGTGAAAATAATGAAGAAATTCTCTATATAATTTGAAATTTTTATATAAAAAAGGGAAGAATGCCACGCAAGCCACCATTGAAATTTGTGAAGTTTACGGAGACGATGCTGTATCAGTTCATGTAGCACATCAATGGTATGCTCGCTTCCGTTCTGGAAATTTCGATGTGAAAGATACACCTCGCTCTGGTCGTTTAAGAAGTCGATGAAATTATGGAAAAGATTGACCAGGACCGTCACATAAGCAGCTATCGCTAAGGAACTTAACGACATGAAATCGAACCATTTTTGAAGTGAATGGTAAAATCAGACGAAAAGTGGATCAAATACGACAATAATGTGCGGAAAAGATCATGGTCTGAGCGTTGTGAAGCTCAAGAAATGATCGCAAAGCCAGGATTGAATGTGCGGGTATACCATATTAATATGGTATAGTGCGGGTAATATGGTATAGTATACCATATTAATATGGTATAGGGGAGGTAATATGGTATAGTATACCATATTAATATGGTATAGGGCAGGTAATATGGTATAGTATACCATATTAATATGGTATAGGCGAGGTAATATGGTATAGTATACCATATTAATATGGTATAGGCGAGGTAATATGGTATAGGCGAGGTAATATGGTATAGGGGAGGTAATATGGTATAGTATGGTATAGGCGAGGTAATTTGGTATAGTATACCATATTAATATGGTATATTACGGGTAATATGGTATAGTATACCATATTAATATGGTATAGGGCAGCCTCTTCTTAGACCACATGAGCTATGGGTACGCGGCAAACATCATACTCTCCAGGTAAACCATGACCTGATGTGTTGCATTGAATTGAAGATGTCGGTTCAATGGAAAACTGTTCCAGCACCTCAGCCTTCTCGTCGACGGTTTCTGGTTCATCATAGTCAGACGATTCCTCTGGTTGACATTCACAACTGTCACAATAGCATTCATATTCGGGAACGCATATAGCGCTCTCACCATCATAATCGATGGGACACTCATGCTCTTCGGGCAATTCTAAGCACCGCTTCTTTAGTACTTCATCATTCCCATTCATGCGTACCCACTGACATTTGTACGCTCCCTGTCCACATTCAACATTTACAACACCGGTCTCCAGCTCCACATCACAACACAATCACATATCAAACGTGAACAATTGCATTTATAACAGCGTGGTAAAAATTAATAGACGTACTGAAAACGGTGCCATCATCATTCTGAGAACTGATCAACAGAAAGGGGTTCGTTTTCCATCATGACAACACTAGACCAGAAACATTTTTGATGACTCGGCAAAAACTGGGAGAGCTTGGCTGGGAAGTTCTGATACATCCACCATATAGTCCTGACCTTGCACCAGCGGACTACTATTTGTTTCGGTCAATGCAGAACTCCCTCAATGGAGTAAAGTTGGATTCAAGAGAAGCATGCGAAAATTACTTGTCGCAGTTGAAGTTTGATTAGAAATACCAAAAGACTTTTTCGACTACCCAATATTTAATTGCCCTGACTTTTCAAATACAAAGGAAAAACTTAAAACCACACTCGGGGGCAGCTTTATGGTCGATAATTTAACAACGTTCATGTGTCAGTCGACGAAAAAATGGAAAGCGGTTAGCGAAGCTTCTGCTTTCAAAATGACAAAACAAAGACTTCAACAGTCCGTCAGTCCCTCCCCCGAAGTAACACTTATCGGTGTTTCCGTGGGAGAGTCTTGAGTCGGGTGTCGGTTAGGCTTAGCGGACTAAAGTGGGTGTTACAAACATCTGGCCAAACTTAAGATACCCTGTTCAGGATACAAAAAATAAGAAAATATACAAACTGACTCTCATCTGAAATTCTATTGAACTCTTATCTCGTCGAGTCTGAACTATACCATTTTTTTTAACAGAATTCTGTATGATGATATCGTGATGAATAACTTCTTACTTTCATCCGATTCACGTTGAATTCTCTCGAATGAAATTTTAATTTTTTCAGCAATAAAAAAGTGAAAACAAAATCACAAAATTTTGTGGTGTTTCATAGGTGAGCAACACCGTTATGCTCTCTGCCTTGTCAGAAAAAACGGAGATACTAAAAATTGTTGCATGCCATTGAAAAATGAGCGCAGGGAATTGACAAAAATCTTAGATTGCCAAAAAGGCAAATAAATGCATTTTCTATTTATCAGCAAAGGTGACTTTTCAAATCCATAAACATATGTATATGGAATCCCCAATGTAAATGCCTTTCAGATCACTGTTATGTATTCTGCTGACATATTAATTAAAATGGCAGCACTGAAGCGTGGCAACACTGAACAATGACTGTAACTGGCAATACAGATATGAATATATGTACATATATATGCAAATATGCTTAGGTATTCATCGAAGATTTGTCTCAATGCACTTTTGCACATCCAGTCAACAGCTGTTTGGTGTAGATTTGTTGATTATGCAGCCGAGTCGGTAATTTCGAATTTTATTGTGCTCTGATAAATTCACTTGCAATATGAGCTGGTCGACTGCAGCCATCTCAGTATGCAATTACTCGATTAAAGCTCACCGATACTGCATTGATTGAGCTTAAAAGATGCTGGCGAGAAGCGGCATATGCCTAGCAGCAGTTCCTACTTCCCTTACCTACTGAAAGTATATTGAAAGCTCGGGATTTCGCATGTTCATGTAGATTAAAAAATGTCTATGCACAATAATTAGAAGTAAGTTATTCACATTATTAAATTCCATTAATGTTTGCTCTTGCGCTAAGCCCAAATTAGATAAATTGGAAACACAAAGAGATATTTATTATAGCTCACCCCTGCAAATAGCTACTGGCAGGCATATATATGTACATACTATGTGAGTATATACTAAACTATAAACTATATATAAATAAGGAATCAGGCATGCAAAATATCGTCAAATATGCAGGTACATACAACCACATACACACGCATAAACACATAAGCGCATAGCTGCGTGCATATTAAATTATACGCAATGCTATATACATGCATACATACATGCGCTGCTATGTTAATGCGCAAATATTTACGTCCTTCATTCAAGTTAATAACTTTGTTATTAATTAAATTTTCACATTTGAAGTTTGCTGGCAACAAACGACTGCATACATTGCAGCTTGCAACACTTTATCGCAGCCAATTATGTTGCCGTACAATTTAGTTGCATGCGTGTATGCAAATGTGTGTGTGCTCAACGCACCAGGAAACAAGCTCACATGCAAATTTATTTGGTTGCAAGGACACTGGCCCTTTCATATACAAGCGTACGTGTGTGTGTGTACTGGGCGTCAGTGTGTATTCGTGCGGAAAGCACTCGCCTTTCTCAACCATTTACTGCATTTGGTCATTATACTTGTATACTGAATATATGTATATATACCGTGTATTTGTGGCACATGCGTGTGCGTAATTGTTGTATTTAGTATTATGTGCCATTGTTATAACAATGTTATTACAGTTGTAGTTATTGTTGCTTATGCATTTGAGTATAATTTAATTTTCACATAAATTTTGGAAGATAATGCAATTGGAATATGATGACCCGCAGGGAATTTCGATTATGAATGGCACAATTCACTTGCTTTCAAACCATATGTGCACTTGAAAAAATTGTCTGCATGTAAATTCGATGTGACAGCAGGATGTTGTGCGAGCATGTTAGATAAGTCCCAAATCTTGGCTATTTATGCTTCATATATTATGTAGCGCATAAATTATTTATTTAATTAGAATATAGTAATTTAAATTTCCAAAAATGTACATACACACACATATTTATGTAGTTGCAGATAAATCTTCTTTCAGTTGTAGTCTTTGCAAAAAAATGCGACTAGTCTGTGTTGAGCTCGCGATTAGTCGCTAGGGAGCATGTGACTGATGGCATTTTTGATATTTTTTTGTGGTGCGAAATGTTCTCTTTTATTTAAGTATGAAGGGTCTAATTGTACCGTTTTGCCTTACGAAAGCCTAAAGCCTTTTCTAAGTACTTTTTTTCAATTGGCGAGACAGATATCCGATCGAATTTTGATGTTTATTATAGTCAACAAAATTATCCGGAAAAATATTTTTTCATCAACCTGAGGTACAAGCTTGTTAAGTGAATAAATGATAGGAAAAGTATTAATGAATCTGCACATGATTTTATACCCCTTAAGTACCTAATTTTCGGCGAGTTTGTTGATTTAACTCAAAATTATTAGCTGAGCTCATAACCATGACGTAACTATAGTAGCTATGTTTGCTTCAACCATTCTCTAATCGCTTTGTTTCAGCCCTTTTTTATGCCAAAAGTTCGTATTTGAAAACGACAATAGTGTTACCCAGTTAAGTAAATACAAAAGGATTTTTATGTCGCATAGAAGTAATACAAGGTCGCTCTCTGCCTATATCCTCCAAATGATATATAATAAAAACATTAGAGAGCTACCAAAATTTACCATCAATGATGGACCATTTTCTGTCCTCGATACCAATGTTTGTCAAACCCTGTTTTATAACATATCAATTATAAAGTCCCCGACCTGACTGGTAGAAGGTGCTACTCAAATTAAATCCATATAATTTTTAGTAAAGTGAAAGCAAAAACTTGGCTGGATGACGAGTTTCCGTACACTATCCCAGGAAAATCAACCATTAAGGTTTGTTAGCCGAAGGACACATCAAGAAAGTCAACAAAATAATCTTGTATGATGGCAAAATGAAGGTTTTCGGGATAGCAGGCATTCCAAAGATATCAACTGTGTTTGTATATCCTATAATTCATGAAGATTTTGGTATGAAAAAGCTCTATGCAAAGCGGGTGCCGCGCGAGATCACTTTTGACCCGCAACAGCGACGAGTTGATGATTCGGAGCATTGTTTGGAGATGTTCAAAGGTAATAAGCCCGAGTTTTTTCATCGATATGTGACAATAGATGAAACATGGCTGCATAATTTCACTTCGAAGTCTAGTGGATAGTCATCCGAGTGGACGGCATATGAAAATACAACAAACGCCTGGCAAGGTTATGGCGCTTGGAATAATTTTTATTGACTACCTTAGGAAAATAAGGACCAACAACAGCGACTATTACATAGCGTTATTGAACCGTTTGATTTACGAAATTGCTGAAAATCGGCCGCATTTGAAGAAAAAGAAATGCTGTCTCACAAAGCCAATGCACTGTGTTACAAGTCTGCGAAAACGATGGCTTGGGCTCATAATACATTAATTGTTTTAATACTCTTATAGAGCGTTACGCATTAATAATGTAATTTCGTCGAATAGTAGAATTTTATTAAAAAAAAAAACAAATTAGGAGTATTTACCCTTGTTCCGTCCCCTACTACTAGATATAACTCTTCGAAATTTGGTCGAAGTAGGTAAACATGTTTTTAAACAGGGTACAGTTTTTAAGAAATTTCATATCTCACAAGCCATTTTTCCTTCATTCAACCGCACTTACCAATTCATTTGCTTACTTAAATTTTAAATAGTAAACTACATATAATCATGTATGTATGTACTTATACGAGCATTGCAAAGCTTCTTTCCTAACAAGTTTTACAAACTTCAATGAGCTACTTAAAGTGAAGCTAAAACTACTTTGAAAGATCTTAAAATACTCGTACATTTTCTGCAGTCCATTCCAAGACTCACAAATTGTGCCATAAATATTAAACAAAATTACCGCCTTCTTAAAAAAAAGTTGCGCCAACAAACACAGTTTTCCTTCGCCGCCCACTCCTCACTCGCCGATCAAAAAGCAGTCAGCTGTCTTATTTATTCAGCTCTGCTCTCCCACTCTGCAGCGCACAGCATTAACGTAAAGAGCGAGTTAAACTCAATAAAGCGCACATCAAGTTTGGAATACGAAAGTAGTTAGTTGTCAAAGTTGCAGGCGAAGGCGCTTTGGTAATCGAAGAAACGGAGTGGGGCATATGCTGCAGACAAGCGCTGCATACATTAGATGGACGGCCAAAAACAACAGCTGCGAAAATCTAACCCAAAATTATTGCGAATACATATTTACAGAGAAAAACAAACAGTACTAGGAGGAGAAATGCGGAAAGCAAAGTGATGTGCAGGGCAGGGAAAGGTAGGGTATGCCAGTGTCCAAAAATGTGGTGCTTCATTTAATTTTTATGCTTGTAGTGCTTTTCCAATCTTTTTTGCATAAAACAGTCAAAGTTCTTGTCCAGACGAAGAACAACAACAACAAAAGTGCTGATAATAACTAATGTATGTATGGAAAAGGCAAAGCTAAGGGCATCAAATATGGCGCAAGCGAAGGAAGAAAAACACAAGCTGAATCAACAAAGTAGCTGTCAAACTAAGTGCGGAGCCGAGGGACGACGCCAAATACCCGCAACGAATTACAAATAGTAGCGTCTTAGCAGAGTTATCGACGCCGCTAAGTGACAGTGTTGCCATATCGGCGTAAGGGAGCTAAAATTTACTTTTTCGTTTTATGCAAAGCAGTTTTGACAGTTGCTTGTGGCTTGTGGAATGGTGAGTTAGTTTTCGTCAACAATGTTTCTAGTTTGATTTCAGCCTTACTATAAAGAAATTAGGTCTAAAGTCTAAAAATAATTGCTTAAATTCCTACAACTTATTTTCAATTTAAACATCTTTTTTTGGTTTCGCAAATAAAAAAAATATAAGGTGGCAACATTGAAAATAATAACGGCGACAACATGTTAAAGCACAAATGGTATAAAAGGGCGACCCGTCACCCTTAAAACTTTGTTAACCGAAACGTGTCTTTCTGACACTTTGGGACTTGTCAGCGTGCCGTTTGGCCTTTTTCTTATCACGCGACCAATGGCTGTACGACGGGAAAAGTAAAGTAAGTATGGAAATGCAAAATTTGTTGGAAAGCTGCTTGACGAAAGGGACAAACTGTCTCATAAATTAGAGAAAACAATATTTTTGAATATCCATAAATAGACTTCGTAGGCGATTTGTGATGCAAACTGCGTTTTCGAAGTACCAACTAGGGTTCACACGAACCTCACACTAAAACTGAAGTAAAACTATTTAACTTGCCGAAATATAAGATTTTGTTTTGGTAACGGTGAATTGAGTTAAAGACAAAAGTACACTTTGGGAGGACAAGTTATAATACGGAGAATAATTGTAGCATTTTTCTTTCAAACATATTGGGAAGTCGTATTTCTAGTCAAACTTCAACTTATTTTTTTAAATTTATGCTAATAAATAAATAAACAAATATGTATCATTTTGGTCAACCACTTTTTGCTATTTTTCTGCTAGAGACATTATCCCATCAGTGTAAAACTTGCATCAGTGTAAATCGAAATTTCGAAATTTCCAGAACGAAAACAAGCGAACCATTGTTGTACTATACGAACTGATAATGCATCGTCTCCGTAAACTTCACAAACTTCATTGATGGCTTGTGTGGCATTCTTCCCTTTTTTATACAAACATTTCACAATATAGCGAATTTCTTCATTATGTTCACTCATTCTTGAACAGCTGTAACTTTTTTCCGACTTCCCGGATTTAAGTTTTTTTTGGTTAAATGAATCTCCCCTTTCCAACACTGTATTGTATAACACAATTGGTAGCACTGGAGATATACGACTGCAAAGACTTCTATTGACAAAATACGAAAGGACTTTATCGACTACCCAATATTAAAATACAATCGTTGCCTAAATAGAGTTCAATTGAATCTTTATTGTTGCAGTTGTATCAAAAATTTTTTGCCACATTGCTATTGATTACAGTGCAATTACTACCTAATGCATCCATCTGAAATTGGCCCATATCAATTGCTATGAGTATCAAGTCGTGAATATGATCGATCATGTACTCCTTGGACCAACTCAAACCTTTCATGATTTTAATGTTATTCGATCTTATATTATTGCGCCAGAAGTACCCATCGATCTGAAACAATACAAATTAGAGCAAAATATATGTATTTGTGGTAAGTTATTCACCAATTGCTGCAAACTTTTGCAGTCTTCGCAAACGACGTCGCGCTTCAGCAACTTCCCCACGATTATAGTCAGCATTTCATAGAAGGTTTCTTCTTCTTCCACCAGTTCATCATTAACCATGGCATATAGTAGCATATTGAGGACGTACAGTGATGCATTTGGTATGTATGTTTCACATTTATAACAAGGAGAATTGACACACATTAGGAGAAGGTTAAGCAACCTTATGAGCCTTAAATTTCCAAAGACGAAGAGTTTTTCAAACCAACTGAAATGCTCCAGAAAACTACTAAGCACCTGATTGGTCTGATTGCATAGCATAATCGTCTCACGAACTGGATCGTTATGCTCCTTACATTTCGCGTTGCACTTCGGTTTGTAGGCCAGCTGCTCACTCCGACTCTTGAGAAAAGTGCCTAAAATCTGGTAGATCTTTAGCAAATTTAGTAGCAGCATATATTTTGCAAAATAAGCAAGTTCGAATATTGGAAAGCCAAAGATGTCACTTGTCAAGGGTTGGAAACTAAGGGCGGCGACTTTTAAATTCCAAATAATAAACACTAATTTGGACAGCAATAATACTTTTATATATAGCTCAACCATAGCACTTAGACCCGTCAGTGCTGTGACTTTTTCGTTAATTTTGAATAAAGTGTTGAGCAATTTTAACAGAATCTTGCTCGTGCTGCCCCTCTGCATTTGATATAAGATAATGACAGCATTGGCGAGGCATCCAACACACCTAAATAATACGTACGGAATGGTGGAAAATTTGTAGTTGCCAAGCCGTAAAGCGATTTGTGATAAATTATATAACAAGATGATTGGAATGATTAATATCTGAGCGTCGTACAAGCCGATCATCCAGAACAATACGCGATGTATTATGCGTCGCTTGCGTGGATTGCGTCGTTGATGCTCTAAACGTTTTGTTGTCTTGTTGTAAAATAGGTCGGTGAAGTAGAGCAGCCGAGCCAACCGGTAGTAAAGCCATGCCGATTTTTTAAATAAATAGTCCATGGCTCGTTGTGCGCCGTGACGAAGCTGAACAACAAATAACCAACCGACATGGAAGCATGTAAGTGAAGCACAGGTGTACGGCGAGGCCTTTGTTTGTAAATGCATGTGTGTATTGACAAATTACGATAATTTGTGGCAGTAATAAATACAATAAATATAGGTAATTAAGCGCGTAATGAACTTCATAGTCGGTTATGTTTTGTGGGTTGGTGTTACACAGTGGGTTGTGGCTTCAAACTAAAGTACTGAAAACTTGAAATGTCAAAAAAAAGTGTGTGAGCGCCTTCGATATTCGACATCAAACGATAAATGAATGGCGAAAGCATCTATACCTCTCAGAATGTTTTGGGGTTTATTCTTTAGTGATCACGCATTGGAGACCACCTTTATACAGCTGTCAGATAAGCACTCTAACTCTGCAAAGATTCTGGGCTCGATCCCTGTTAATTTCTTTTCTTCAATAGCAAACCTTTGAGCGTACCTATGTAAGAGAAGACTACTCAAAAGGTTCATTAAACTGCCACAGACGGATTTAAAGTTATAAACAAATTTACATATAAGCTACAAGGAAACAAATTTTCTCTGGTCTCAAATATTTATATAAGCAAAATCGGGCCACTTGCTTTTTGACTACAAATACAAATATTCAGCAATGTGTGTAATAGAACATCGCGCTCTGGAAACTAAATTACAAACAACAGACGAAAGTTCCTATTTTGTTTGCTGAAACTCGAAATGAACGCCAATATTTACCACCCTCTCCTCACACTAGTAGCGCCCTATAATCCTTCTCTCATGTATACACACATAGATACTATATATATGTACTTGTATTGGATCATAGATTCGCTGAGTTGATGGGTTCGGTTTCACCTCTCGGGATGCAAATGTGAGCGAATTTCCCGAACACAAGGGCAAGTTTAAGTTGTCGCTGCTTGCGCCAAACGCTGGCAAGGATACTTAATCAACTATCGATTGTTAACTAGTCGTGCAGCAGCGTTGTTTATTTGACTTGTTTGTTTACTTTTCGTTTTCCGTTGGCATTCTTATTGTTGTTGTTATTGAAATGGTAAATTTCTTCTTTTTGTAGAGTTTCTCTTTTGTGTTCATAACATCTTTTCCAGTTACATGTCAACGGTTGCTCTTTTCGTGAATATTTGTGTGGAGGTTGGTCACGGTTACGCGTTGTAGTGACGTTGACGTTCATTTACGGTTCTAGTTGCTGGCCGTTGATTCTACATACAATTAGTTGCACTATTGAATCGTAACGAAGTGTGTGGATATTTTAATGTTTATACTCAAACCAATCTGATACTACCCCGAACTCCTTATAATGAGTACAACCACCCCAAAACACCAATTAATACTTTTTTTAACTATCTTGTAACTTCACATAACGCTACAACGATTTTCCCCTCTTCAGTCGTCTTTAAAGTGGATATTTCATATAAAAGTGACTTTTCTCAATGCCACTATGCAAGCATCCACCACTTGATCGCTCCACAATTTCATCTGTTGCAGAGATCTACTCCTCGACACCACTTTTATTTGTGTTTACCGCCCACCCTACCGCCCACAACCAAAGTTATTTAGCACAACAACACTGGCGAGTACAACTATGCACCAATTAAAATTTCACTTGCCACAAAAATGTCGCTATTCGGCATCAAGCATTGCTGACATGTCCGTCGCTATGTTGCAACATTTCAACGGCATATGGTCAATATTAACATGTTACACTTACGGCAAACTCATTTTTTTTGTTTTTACAAATATTTTATTACGAAACAGTTTTGTGCGCTGTTTTGCCAGCGCTTTGTTTTCGCCCGGACTGCTGTTGCTGACGTTCATAATATTGAAATGTTGCTTGTTAAACTTGATACCGATTGAAAAAAAAATTTACATAAACTGTTCAAACTTTGCTCGCAAAAGTTTAAAATGTCAACAGCTGCATTTAAAAAACGGATGGCATATTTTAACACTACAAAAACGCTTTTGTAATAGCTTAATGGCCAGAGGAACTTTCGAAAGTTTTATTATTCTATATACACATATGTATGTACATATATTTTTTTGGTTTTTTTCGGGTGTCATTAAGCCGCCATCAATAACTTTCTTCGAATGTTTGATCGCACTGAAAATTGAGCAAAATAATTTAACAATTTACGGCAAAATGGTAACAATGGATTTGGGTATTCTACCTACTATGTATAGTATAAACATACATTGTAGCAAAGAAATACCTAGAAATTGTAAACAAAATGTAAAATTTTTTATAATTAATCAATATTGGAGGGGGACATTATATGTAATACACTTGTGCGAACGATTTTTCCAGTCCTCGAATCATTTTTCATAACCACTTCTTGCGATAGCCTGCAGATCCTTCAGCGAATTTTTTTTTATCTCCTCGATCGACTGAAAACGGGTCCCACGGAACGGCAATTTCAGTTTGAGGAACAAGAAAAAATCACACGGAGCCTAATCGGGTGAATACGATGCTTGATCGTTGGTATTAATTGCGTTTTTGGCTTTAAATTCGGTCACAATCGTACTATTTTTGAAAAAATTCAGCTTTATCGGGACGAGTCGAGCAAAAACGCGTTTCAAGCACCATATCCATCACCTTTTTTAAATATTTTCATCAGTTGAAAAGATCGAAGGCCGTCCAGAATCGAGGCATATCTTCAACGATCTCTCGACCATCTTTGAAGCCTTTGGACCACTCGTAGGCTTGTGTTTTTGATAAAACTGAATCACCTTTTCCAACATTCGCAACAATTCTGCACACAAATTCAATACTTTTTTCCATTGCAAAAACCGCAACGCACTACTGAGGTGTACCGAGTTAAGCAGCTGCTTTAAGCAAACTGGTTGACAAATCGCGCTCAAATTCGGCATAGTAATGAAAGACAGTAAAGAAGACTGAAGGACAGTCTTAACAACTTAGCAAAATACATTTTTTTGAAATATCGTTTACCCGGGGAATTTAATTACAATTTCCGCTTTCTTTTTTGTCCCAGTGTATATAGATTTTAGGCACTTATACAAGATTTTCCAATAAGAGTGATATGATTTCCTTAACGAACAAAAAAATTGTTAAGAAAATTCAAAAGTTTTAATGTGAAATACAATCGATAGACTTAAGTTCTAAATATAATAACATTCAAGTGGCCTCCACGACTTCTTTTGCAGGAACGCATTCGATGAACACAACTTTCGAGAACTTTTTCCACTAAATCAAGACGTATGTCATGAATAGCATGTTCAATACTGACTACTAAAACTTGAAGGGAATCTGGTTCAGTGCTAAAGACTAATGACTTCAAATAACTCCACGAGAAGTAGTCTAATGGTGTTAAATCACAACTTTTTGGACGCCATTCAAGGTCACAATTTCTGGAAATAATCGAATCTCCAAACATTTCTCGCAATAATTCTGTTGTTGCACGTACTGTATGGCACGTTGCCCCGTCTTCTTGGAACCAGATGTTGTCAAGATCAACTTCTTCCAATTGCGGCCATAAAAAGTTGGTTATCATCGATCTGTACTGCTCTCCATTGACATTAATGGTTGTTCGTAAATAATTTGTGCACAGAATTGGCAGTTTTGTTTATTTACCGCACCACTCGGATAAAAGTGAGTCACATCGGAGAAGATGATTTTCGTAAAAAAAACGTTATTGTTTTCTAATTGTTCCAAGGCAAAATCAGCAAATTCGAAACGTTTATGGTAATTCAATGACTTCAGTTTTTGGAAATACGCCATGTGGCCCAATCCGTGAGAACGTGTTGGAATCGACAAACTACGGTCTTCAGCTACACTTGGCGGAACGCCAGCAATATTTTCACCACTTCGTGCGATTCTTTGTTGTTTTGGCACTTGAAAAATATGTAAAGAAAATCTAAATGACGATTATTACGACCATAAAATGGCAAAGCGCAGAAATCCTAATCCTTATTTTGAGGCAAGCAGTTGGAGTTTGAGTGTTTCCAGATTTCCATTGCAATTTAAGAGCTTAAATTACATTTACCAATTTTATATTATACTTCTTAATGATCGATGATCCCATTAGCCCAATATACAATGTATCCCAAAATTCCATTTCAGTTCAATACTACTCTCACGTTACCGAAATACATTCATAGCTTGATTACCAAATCTATATATGACACAGACCCTGTATCCTTCCAATTTATTGTCTTTCCCTCCCCTGCCTCCTTCTGAAAAGTTTAATTTAATAAACACAAGAAGTGACACTTAATTACTGTCAAAAAACTGAAAACTTTGTCAAACAAATATGGCGCAATTCGAACACAATATTCCAATTATTCCTTAACCACAAGCTTTTTATGCGCCTTAAATTAACTTCGCTGCGCTATCAAATTCCAACCTACAAATATATGCTTATATATTCGTGTACGCTTCAAGCATAATCTGCCATAATCTGCAGAATCTGCTATCGATATTCGCATTTTTCTGCTTTGCTCCATCTCTTCGGTGCTGCGCAGTGGTCTGCTCGCTGAGCAATGTAAACGAAACCGCAGAAACTTCACCGCTTCCCTTATTTCCAACTTCTAGGTTAGTTGGTTAGCATTGGCATTGTTGTTGTAGCAACTTTTACTCAACTCAATACAAGGTGTTGTTTCTATGCATAACTATAGCTTTGTTGGCTGCTGGCTACACGAGCTTTTTTGGCAAGAAACTGAGACGATAAGCTAAACGTCGGTGAAGCCCTTAAAGTGCGCCGCTTTCTTTAAAATTAGTTTGCTTACTCGGTACACGGGTTTGTTGTTGTCATAAACTTGAGCCATTGGAAATTTCACTTGTGTAAGTTTGTTTATGGCGACATTGAGCAGGATTTTGAGGTTTGCTAATGAAAGCAACCGCACGATTGCGGGACGAAAACTTTCTTTCACACACATAAATAAGGTTATGAAAAGCATTATGTCATGTGCATATGCATGTATAGTATGTGTAATATTTATTGAAACTAGCGCCAAAAATTAATTAATGTTTCATTTTAGACTGAAGTTTATATTTGTTGTACAAATATATACATATTTACAGTGGCAGTTCATCAATATGCTACTCTCAGCGCAGCGCCGGAAATGCGAATCGACGCCGACGCACACACGCGCACCTAAAGCGCCAAAGGAAACGCAAATATGGCATGGAAATTGCGTTGCGTTTGAAAAACAGTTGGCTGACAACAACAATAATAAATAGCGAATTTGCCGAGTGTGCAGTGTTGATTTTGTTATTGGCCGCTCTCTATTTGTGTGTGCTGCGGCAAAAAACTGTTGACCACCGTTGGCCAGTTGTTGGCGTGTGGCATTTGCTGCCGCTTCGGTGTCAACAATGACGCGCCCTGTCGTCAACATTACCGTTGTAACTGTTTTATTTCCGCGCCATGTCAACGTCGTCGTCACAGCGCTGCGGCATGTTGAGTTGCAATTTGAATTGAAAAATATTTCTTGTTGCTTACGCATTTGTGCGCAAACACTCGACGCTGAGTTGGCAACAATAACAACAATACGCATGTGGAGCGCAGCAAAAAGCAGAAGCAAATTAATGCAGGAAGTGCTGCAATAGGAACAAAGGTAAAACTTCAAGTCAATTAGCATTATTCGAAGTTTTGTCCACACAGGCAGGAAGTTCAACTTCGCATGAAACTCACGTACGAATACATATTAGGCGATATCCAAACAAGTGTAGCTGCGATGTAACCCTTCCTCCCTGGTTGTAAAGTTTGTGAAGGGAAAATTAATCACACTTTTGTTGTAAGGTCGGAACATACGTACGTTTTCGTATTACTAAAAATTTCCAAGCAATTAACAAAATTTTGGGAACAACCTCACGGCACTCTTTCGTGATCTAAACAAATATGTCTCCCTTATTATCTTCCTGTCGATTTTTTATTGTTTTATTAAATTCTACAACACCTTTAGAATATGGTCTCAAACTTTCAAGTTGATCCCAGTAATACCTTCGGAGATACAGCCTTGAGAACTTGTGCGCTCGAGGCTAGCTAAGTGCTTAGGGCGCCGTCTTTAAACTCGTTCTCCTCGAAATTGTGTTTTTGATGCCGGTTAGCAAGATTTCTCGAGAACTATCTAACCGATCTTCATGAAATTTTCCAAAGGTTTTTGAGATACAATTCTTAAAGACTTGGACGAAGGATTTTTTTACAATTACAATTACAGGAACAGGTGGTAATCTCTTGGCGCTATGTCCGGGCTATATGGTGGATGCGATAAAACCTCCTATCCGAGCTCACGCAGCTTCTGACGAGTCATCAACGAAGTGTGTGGTCTGACGTTGTCCTGGTGGAACACTACACCCTTCCTGTTGGCCAATTCTGGACGCTTCTAGTCGATCGGTCAAGCGGTCCAGTTGTTCGCAGTAGATGGTAGAATTAAGCGTCTGGCCATATGGGAGCAGCTCATAGTGGATGATTCCCTTCGAATCCCACCAAACACACAGCAAAACCTTCCTGGCTGTCAATCCCGGCTTAGCCACGATCGTTTTCGTTTGATATTGTCGTATGCGATCCATTTTTTTCGCCAGTCAGCATCCGCTTCAAAAATGGGTCGAGTTCGTTTCGTTTTAGCAGCATATCGTTTATATTGAGTCGGTCCAGAAGATTTTTTTGCGTCAAATCATGCGACACCCAAACATCAAGCTTTTTTGTGTTCCAGCCTTCTGCAGATGGTTTAAAATGGTTTGGTGACTAACTCCCATCTTCTGGGCGATGTCGCGAGATGCCACATGCCGATCTAATTCGATGTTTTCCTTGATTTGATCGGTATTCGTCGTCACAGGTCTTCCGCCGGCTGGCTTATATGGTGTCGTTTTCACCCGCTCTGAATCGTCGAAACCATTCCTCCGCAGTTCGAAGTGATAGATTACCATCCCCCAAAACACCATTAATCTCACGGAACGTTTCTCTAGCGGATTTGCCTTTAACGAGTAAACACTTTGAAATAGCGCGAATTTCGGCGTTAGTGAACTCCATGTTTACACGTCTATAACTGTTGAACGCAATATCCAAACTAATCATGCATGGCGTCGTTTTGTAGGTTATATCAAGACCTTTCAAAGATGTATAGTGTTGCCAGATACGAGCTCCGCAAGGCTTTAGACATAGCCGCGAAATTCAAAAAACAAAAAGGCCATCAGCTATTTTTGATCTGTATCAATACATGAAACAACATAATATACTATACACTTTTATTTGGAACTGCATTGGTATCGTCGCTGATTCTATTAAAGAGATCTGATATTAGTAATGTAGTGAGAGATCTTAAACGCGATCGAAGCGGCGTTTTTATCGGTAGTCGATACGAATTTCATCCTATTATTCCACACCTGTATAATTATGGTACTATTACATACACATATGTATGTATATATTTATGTTATGGCACACACATATATTTATAATAACGGAAAATGTTCTTTATTTGCGACATTCAAACCAGTTGTGGCAAGCTGACATTCTGAGTACTATTTATGGAAAGGCAACAACTACATAACTCTTATACTCACAAGCTCACCAACTGGTTGAAAGCAACAAACAGAATATAACTAAATTTGCTATGACTTTGTATGCGTTGCTTTCCAGTCCGACGGTCATACAAATTATTCGCAGAGAGCGAGCGGCTGAGCGAAGCCACACTGGTGAATGTGCCAAGCCAACATTAGCAAGTCAAGAACGAACAAACACATACACACATACTTACATCCATATATACGAAGGTATGTAGGTAGATACTTAAGATTTGACTTCGACAGGCAATTGACTTACAAATCAAGATGCGAATGGACTTGAAGAAACGTACGATATCAGCGTGCGAATTGGCAGCACAGCAATGATGCGGGTACGTAGGCGCAGATCTATTTAGGTGTAATATTTCTGCAACATTTGTGTGTAGCAATACTTACGCGCTTTAACGGCCAATCAACTGCTTGTGGTGGCTCTTGCCGCGGCGCAACTCAAGCTGCAAATACAAATCGAAGGGAATGCGGCATACCAGCACTTTCACGCCGGGGAATCGTCGGTATTCATAAATTGCCACCGAGATTGATGCTGCGTATAGTTAACAGTAGCTAGCTGGCGATAAAGCAGAAAAAAAAATAAATAATCGGAGGAAATAGGAGCAATATTCGTATCAATACAAAATGAGCAACCGGCAACTGGCAACAGCCGTTGTAATTGAGCCCAACCATTATAGGCCTGATATCGGAAATGGTCTAGATATCTCTGGCATGTTTGTGTGGGTGTGTGTGGGAATTCAACAGCCTACGCGTAGACGTCTA
The DNA here is from genome assembly GCF_016617805.1 of Bactrocera tryoni. Taxonomy (NCBI): domain Eukaryota; kingdom Metazoa; phylum Arthropoda; class Insecta; order Diptera; family Tephritidae; genus Bactrocera; species Bactrocera tryoni. The sequence continues at coordinate 4,097,379 of NC_052500.1, forward strand.
GATAACAATGAAAACGTTAAGGCAGGGTATAATTCGACTAACGGTATAGCGTATATATTTTTATCAGCACAAGAATATAAACATACATACATATATGTATGTACTTGAGTGCTTTGCTTGAGGTTTGCGCTGCAGCAAATCAGTAAAGAGAAAGTCGAATTGCAAAATTCAATCATGTATGTAGCAACAGACACGGCCCTGCCTACCCGCATGCCGTATCAACATTTTAGCTGATAGATACAAATGCGCGATATTTGCTTATTTGTATGGCAGCATTGGCAATTTAATATGCATAAATCGATACTTTTGTTCTACTCCCAATTCTGCATAAGTTATTCATGCCAGTGTGTTTTGCAAGAGGGTCTGTAGGAAATTCGTATGTGAAGCATGAAAACTTTAAATTTTAAAAATGTGTAGTGTGGAGGTATTAAGTTTAAAAAAGCAAAAAGTATTTCGAAATCTAAATAATATATAGTATAATATGAGAAATGATAGGCTGATTTTATCATGCTCCTAGTTGTAGGCAATAACTTTAGCTGCTGGCTAGGCGTTTTCGAGTTTTCAAGTATTCACTTGTGTACCTTTTAAGGCCATTTCTCAATGTCTGGGTAGCAGCGATCTGTCAGTTAAGTTCTGGTTAACTTAACCAAGACTCCTTCTTTCGGTAAAGAACCTTTTTTAAAGCAGAATTTAACTGATAGATGGCTACTATTGATTGAGATTGAGAAGACGGACCTTAAATGTTAAAAAACTAAAAATATTTTTTATAGCAAAAAAATATATGAAATGGAATATAAAATATTTTTAACCCCGCATTAACAGCCATACGTCTTCATATCGAATGCCTAGAATACTTAAAATACTTCTTACAGGGCGTGAGATTCAGCATAACTGCGAAAATAAATTGGTCTCTATTTGACGGCATAAGTCCCCAAGTAGCAGGCGAAACCTACACAAACGCCTACAGCCATTCATGCAGGCGTGCATTTACATATACATACATACATTTACATATACACGCTTGCTGTTATATAATATATACATACATATAGAAGAATATGTGTTGGCATATCCTGTCCACATTACAAAATTGCACGTTATTCCATTTGCAAATCAAGGTTTATGCGAGCTCATACGATTTGCTTTACTTAGCAGAAGCTTGCGCCTACAGCGATTTTTCGAAGTATGCCTTAAAAAGTACTCTCCATATATTTATATTTGTCATCATATGCTACTGTTCAACTTTGCATATTTGCAAGTTATATTTTGCCAATTGTCATTGACTAAAGGTAAGCGCCGCTCAGTTCTTAACGCTTAGTCCTCATTGCTGACGTCGTTCTTTTGATACTCGAGTGTTTATAAAGTGTATAGATACCGGTATAAACACAAAACTACCCTATTGAACTATGATAAATGGAACTCGATTGGAAATTGGACAGAAAATCTTTAAGTTCAAAAAATTTTAATTTCGAAAAATTTTCATTCTCAAAAAATGTTCAATTTCAAAAAATTTTCAATTTCGAAAAATTTTCAATCTCAAAAAATGTTCAAATTCAAAAAAATTTCAATTTCGAAAAATTTTCAATTTCAAAAAATGTTAAAATTCAAAAAAAATTTAAAATTTCGAAAAATTTTCGATTTCGATTTCGAAAATTTTCAATAAATCGTGTAAATTAGCAACTCTAAAACTTTGGTGTTTACTTGAACTTGATAGCATTTGCAAGTTAAAATTAAAATCTCATTACGGAGCTAACTTAGAACTTAATTGGGCAACTGATGATTATGATCTGTATTATTTAATAATTATATGTCCCTCTATTATTTCTCGAGTAGTTATTTAATAATATTAGAGATTCGTGAAGGAAGCTAATGAGATAATCATTCTCAAGTAGAGAGCTAAAATTTTTTTATTCGCTGTGAACTACATTCCTCCCTTCCAATGGTCTAAAAATGAAGTTCTCATCAACTAAGAAGAATTCCGAGTAAAAAATTTACTAAATTTTCAAGTTCTGAACAAAAATTTTTTAGAGATTTAAAATAACATTTTCCTAAACGCCTTTATTAGAGAGAGTTTATAGTTATTTTATTTTCAAAATCCGAGTGCCGGTATTTTGTTTAATTGCATTTATTACCGGATAAAAACAAGTTAGGAAGGGATAAGTTCTGCTGTAACCCAACTTTCTATCAACTTTTTCAATCTAAGCGGAGGAAAATTTTTTTCGAATTGCAATTATAAGTACATATATCTGACAGGTTATGTTTGTCCTGACTCTCTAGGTGCTCGGAGACAACTGACCAAACACTCATTCGTAAGCTACGAACGTCCTCTACCGAATCCAGTCGGTGGGCGCACTCCGAAGTACAGTAACGGGGGAAGAAAATCAGTTCTATTACTTTCCGGACAAACCTTGTAGTATTACCTACGGAGTTCGGTTTAAGCCGTGCGAGTAAGTCCAAATATATGGATTTTCACCTAAAGGTTGGCGGTGCGACACTCATCGTCCAAATTTGACACCAGTTCAGATAAAGACCTCTCATACCATGTCACATTTAAAATTTTATGTCTCTGGCGCATTCATTTAAAGATTTATCGGACTTAATCTGAATATTAATTTCACCCAAACTCTACTTCTATAAGCTTATGACTTTAAAAGTTCATATATGTATATTCCAATTATCACTGGAAAACCTTCAAACTATTAAAAAACACAAACAACAAATAAAATGATTTGTTGTTCCTAAAGCAAAAAACAAATCTCATGCGATTTTTATGCAAATAATGGGAAATATACATAAATACAAGCAATTTGTATGAGTTATGCCACTAAATTTTAAATTATGAGACAAAGGTTCGAAGATTATAGACTAGCGTTTCTTCCCATACCACTAAATGCCACACACACGCCCGAATGATGAATCGTGAGATTTTTAAAACTTCCTCAAAGCATTTGTAGACATAATGGCTATATAATGAATGCAATGACGTTGGCAATCTTTACGATGGACCAAGCAAAATATGCAAAATCATATTATGTCGCACGTGAGCAGAAAAAAAACGCGAAAACGAAAACGGAATTGGAGAATATGCGAAAAGGTACTGCCAGAAGAGTGCATATTAACCGCTGCTGGACGCGCACGTGCAAATAATTCGCTTTCGCATTGAAATGCTGTACTTAAAATGAAATTGAGGTTGCATTGGCAGGGAAGGGGCGTGCAAAGGCGAAATGTAGCAAAAAGTTGCCCTTCACGAAGTGCAGGCACTCGCAACATTTGACTTGCAACAATTGCCTGACCCGCGCTGCGCAACCCACTACAAAGTGCGACGCAGCTTTTTCGTCGCGTTTTCGGTTCGCTGCACTCAAAAGCAATTTTTTCCCGTATTTGTTTATTTGTATGTCATGTTTCGCTCGCTTTTTGAACCGACGCTGAAGGGAAAAGCGTTGCGTTGCGGGGGAAAGATGTCAGGAATACAATGAGGGAAACATGAACGCATTTGTTATTATTATTGCAATAAGTCGGCGGTAACGGTGAAGCGCAAAACGAATGCATATTGTATGCTGCACTCTTACAACCACACACACACACACACACGGTCGCAGCGTTGGATTGCAATTATTCATTGACCAAACTGCAAATGCAAATGAGTGTGCGGGGCAGGCGATGGGTGTGAAAATGAATGTGGGAAAAATGGTGCAAGGTGCATATGTGTGTGAGTATGTGTATATTGCCATGATATACAGCTCCTTGCCGTATTTACATCCTCACATAAATACATATGAATGCTGTATTATTGATAGTCCCACGTCTTATTTAATTTTAAACCTTGTCGAAGCCAAATGCCACTCTTTAAATCAATAAATTAAAATATACACTTGCAAATTTGCATTCGTATGCGTGTGTGTGTGTATTTCATTTAAATATACGCGTTGAATTCAATTCAGACATACATACTTGTATGTATATGTAATGCTATAGACAAGTGCGTCGCAACACATACACAGACATATTGATATACAAGCAAAACTTACACACACACACACTCATAGACAATGTAGCGTCGCACGCTGATTTATGTCCTTCATTTTGCTGGAGATTTACGCAGCTCACGATAAGACAGCGCCTGCCACGGGAAAAAATAAAAGCATCAACCACAACAACACGCATAAGTCGACGCAGCCTGTCAGCCAGGACGTGTGAATACTATAAACGACGGCACTTGGAGCAGATTCTTATATTCTTTCACATTCACCGCTGTCACAGGGAGTCGAAAAAACAGCCTGCATGCTTATATACTACTTGTATTTGTATGTGCGTGTGTGCGTTTATGCAAATGCCACTGTAAATGCGTGTTTGCCTCCCACTTCCGCTCTTAAAAGCCTCACTCGTGTGCGCACACTTGACAAACGTTAAAATGCATTCAGTTTCGCATTAAATTGAATGCTTTCAATAATACTTCTGCACATACCAACGCAGGCGAGCGCACAGACACGAATATACATACGTACTCTGTTGGTATTTATATATGTACCTAAAGCGCCGCATGACTTGCCTGGCCTGCTGCCATTATCATTTTCCTATATTTTCATCCTTAAAAATCGTGTATTTGTTGGAAAAAGTCGTGTTGAAAAATCATTGCGAAAAACGTTCACATCAACAACAATATGTGTTTCACGTTTGCTCTTAATTAAGGTTATATTTAAGGATAATCAATTAAATGGGATTACATGCAAGTATGAGTGTGCGAGCATAATTCAGCATTTTCGCAAAAGTGAAGAAGCATCGGTCATCGCGTGCGACAACATCGTACGATTTACTTAATTACGCGATTTACGGAAACGCTGCAACATTCGGCTTCACCTTCTCGTTCGGCCAATCGAAACTTTAATATTAAGCACGTATGTACTTGTATGCTTTCGTACAGCACGCCGTATCTGTGCTTGAGTATTTGCTCGTGTGTACAGTTAAGTCGTCGGTATGGCAATCAACGCATCGTTGAAGCGTGAAGAAAGCGTTGCATTACGGTGTGGATTTTATAAATTATAATAAGCCAATCAGTGAAGAATGTTGCAGAGGATCACAGGCAGTTGGAAAGTTGAGTTTTATAAATGCTGAAAATTTTCTTAAATTTCGCTACTGCCTTAGTATAATACTAACTAGCAGAGAGAACTTTTCCAAGAGTTGAAGTGTATTAGCCTCGAATGATTATGAAACTTTGATCTGCGCTGATGTTTGAAACTCAAAGATCCAGTATCAAATTTATTTTATGAATTTCAGTCGACAAATTTGTAAATTTCAAGTAGTCGATTTTTTGGCATACTATCGTAAGTACAATTCTCGCATAATGTGAAATTGATTCGGCGAATACCTTGAATACCTTCGGAGATTTGAGCCTGTTTGAATTTAGTGTAATCGACTCTCAAACTTGAAACGAAGTCGGTAACGAAAGTTTCTCTGAAGCGGCTGCACCGAACGACTTAAAATATAAGACTTAGATATACGAGGGTTGCCTTTTATATTTCGGGATTAGAGAACAGAAACAAATATTAATCACCAAAAATCAGTTTATTGTTTTTGAAAATATTCTCCATTAAAATATATACACTTTTGCAAACCCTTGAACCAATTATCCAAACGCCAAACTGCTTTTGACTTTCGAGTTAACACGCATAAATCCACAATCTATCACCTTTCACGATGTCATAGACAAGTTTCGAAGCAACGCTATCGTTTTTTTAACATTTCTCTCGACCCAACGACACGAGTCTTTTTTTGATCGATTGGTAATAGTAGTCTCTATCTCACGATAGGACACATGACGATCTTGCAATAACAGTTTGCGCATAGCTTGAATAACGACTGATTTCGGACGACCTTCACGAAATTTGTCTTAGAGTGATCTACGGCCTCGATTGGATATACCTCGCCATCGTTAACACTGATCCGTGATGGTGCTTCATCGGCAAAAAATTAATTAAGTTCATCGTTGCACTGTTGCTGCGTTATTCCATCTCAAAAGCTGCGAAAATGTATTAATTTCATTTTTTGGCTGAAATGATTATTTTAAGTTACTGTAAAAAAATAAAAATAAAGAAACGTTATGATTATATGAACATCAAAAATTTCAAACTATTCCATAAAGTAGGTTATGGGTTAGCAGGTTTGCCAAATGCCGAAAAACAAAAGGTAACCTACGTATTTGTTAGTTACTTACTGGCAGAAAGAGGAAATGAGTTGTTTGATAATAATTTGGATTTTTTATCTGGATTATAAATTATTTACGAAAAACTACTTTTTTGAGAAACCGCAATTTCGTCGAAAATCAGAATTTTGAACAGTCCTTTGATCATTACCTGTCTTACTCATCTTAGATAATTTTAAGCAGAATTATTTGACTCATCGCCAGACTCCTTTTTTAGGTTGTCCTCCTAGAGAACGGCTACGTCAGAAAAGGAATGAAAATTTTTATAAAATGGATAGCAGAACATTAAAGTACATACAACTCTGAAGACGTACATGGTTACATGGGTTTACGGGTTTCAAAATTTTACGAGAACAACTCAATCCATCTTCATGAAATTTTACACAGGTCTTTGAAATACAATTTTTAAAACTTGGACAAAGAATTTTTTTGGATTTCAACTATTTGAAAAAAATAATGTCCCGAAATTTTTTCTAAAATTTTAATTTTTTTGTTAAAATCCAATTATCAGTTTTTTTTTGCTTCGTCCAAGTTCTTAGTTTAGGTTTTAACTAAAACTCGTATTTTTCACTTTAGATGATCCTGTAAGGGGTTATCCTGCCAACGCGGGTCGCAATGGCCGAGTTTTAAATATCTTTTTTCCAAAAATTTCAGAATTTCTTTGTTAATAGTGTATATAACAATAAAAAAAACGAATAAAATATTTCATTTTTTAAATGAGCAAAAAATTATTTAAAAAAAGTTTGTTTTTTACCCAAGGAAACTCATGAATAAAATCCGGACAATTTAGTTTTGGGAATTGTTTGGAACATCTGTCTTCCTCCTCGGTACCAAACCAATTAAAAAATCTAAACAAGAAAGGATAAAACAGAAAATCTCTATTTTGAAAAAATGGTTCGATTATCATTAACAAAAAAAAAGTATACCTAACAGATGAAATTAAATATCTCTGCTAATTTCTGATATAGAAACCGACATAAGTACATACTACACTTGTGCTTAGAAATTTTAAATAATCTCATGACTGCAAACTAAATATTTAAAGGTTTAATTTATACCGAAACAAATTCTTAAATAATTGCTTTAAATAATTGATGCCGTTACTATTTCGAAAACAATTGCATTCTGCTTCTGAAACTGAAATAACTTTCGAGTCATTTAGTGCAAATAAATTGGCTGGAGACCCTATGAGAAAAAGTGGAAACAATAATTTTTATATAATACTCAAAATATTAAATCACAAAAACATTTGAATTGAGAAATGTCCTAAGTCAAAAAATCTAATTTTGGAAAAATAATTGAGACTAACTGTGCGTAATAATTACTACAAAAGAATTGTTAGCAAAGCAGCTGCAGAAGATTTTCCTAGAGGGCTTTTTCGAGCACTCCACTAATACTTTTAACGGTATTGCTTTGTAATGTCAGCGCTGCACTCAACGATTTCTCTAAGCCTACTACAAATGTCAATTACTACTTTTGCTATTGTTTCTGTGGTCGCTTGAAATAATTGATTTTTAGCAACGACAACCATTCGTACCAACTTCCAGCGAACAAAACCCGCACACACACACCCAAACAAACATGCGAATAGTAAGTTATGTAACTTGCTAAGCAAATAAGAGCCCGGCAATAAATTTGTCTATATGTAGTTGCGTTGTTATTGCTGTCAACGACCGAACGCCGCTCGCTAATATTGGTTCAAGCGCCAACAAAAGCAACAACAGTAATGATTGTTGCTTTACACTATGCTACACAATGCCATGTATTCTATGGGGCCATTTTCAATGGGCTATCACGTCGTCAATTGAATACTATATATGCACATAGATACAAACAACACACGCATACACACCTATGTACATGCAAATATATGTATTTGTGGCAGGATTTTATAAACAGCAGTTCGTAGCCGAAAATCGGCGGTGTGAGTACAACAAATTTTTAGCGCCCACTCAAACTCATTGCTATTGTTGCATATCGCATCCGTTTGGATGTCATCGTATTTTTCGAACGGCACTTATACGAGTATACACACGCAATTTACACAGCACACTGGACGCCGGAATTCCCAACCAACGGAACGCTGTTAAGCGCTGCCATGCCCGGAATGTTAATGTATTATTTAATTTAATTGCATTGTTGCTTCGCGTGTGTGTGTGTGTGTCGCTCGCCCGCTAAACACACCAAAAGGAGGGTCGCTACAATAAATGTCGAATTGGGTTGTCCGCTTTTAATTTGCTGGGCAACCGCTGATGCGCCAATGTGAGTTTAATGGCCCTGTTTGGCTGAAAGGACCTCTGCTCCTGTGTCTCCCCCAGTAGGGGAGTTGTGTGGGGAAAAAGGTAGACAACAGAGGCACATATGTACGAGCATGAGTGAACACACATACATAAATATGGTACAATGCCTGCACATATACAGATGTATGCTGTTGTGTGTTTGGTGAATTGGAGTACAAAAGTTTTTCCAATTATAATGATTTCGTAAATATAAAAGAACTTTGACATGGGTCCAGTGCAATCGGCCTAATTGTTAGTTATTATGTTTAGACAGCTCCAATATCATATGCTCATACACAGGGTGATTCTTGTTTTTTTGCTCAGTGACATAACCAACGTTGTAGTTGTTAACATATTAGTGGTCGAGGCGCAAAGTGAATTTACTGACCGCTGAGGCTTTGGGGAACATGCTCATACATTTTTTGGCTGTGTGCGGTTGCTCTTGCTCTTGGTGTACATTTTTGGGTTCTGTGTTTTAGTGAACATTATATCTAATTTATAAAAGCTGCCTAAAAAAATTATAGAATAAATTTCTAGAGGATTTCAATATTCCCGCAACTCTCTGAATTGTATATCTAAGGGGCTTCTGGGAGTATTTGAAAATTAATGAGTTGAAATATTCTTCATATATTTTTTATTAAAAGGTTTCCTGAAAAAAAATTGTTTTCATTCTATCTTTTTTACCATTCAACCGAAAACCACACAGAAATTGTATAATGTCATAAAAAACCGATATTACTTCTCGATGTGCACTGAATTTCAGACAATGTTAACAAAATTTGTGTGAATTTCGTATAGCAATTACCCGCGGAGCTATTCAAAAACGGCGGCGAAGAACTGATAAGGAGCATGCATCCGCTTCTTTATAGAATATGGTCGAGCGATAGCGGGCTCGACGATTGAAATTCAAATGTGCTCTGCCCAATCCACAAAAGGGGAGATCCCATAATCTGCGCCAACTACCGTAGGATAAGACTCCTCAACATCGCATATAAGGTACTAAGGCATATTGTGTGAAAGGTTAAAGCCCACCGTTCACAAACTGATTGGATCTTATTAGTGTGGCTTTAGGCCTGGCAAATCAACAACTGACCAAATATACATCATAATACAAATCATGGAAAAGACCCGAGAAAAGACAATTGACACGCACAACCTGATTGTCGATTTCAAAGCTGCTTTTGACAGCACGAAAAGGAGTTGCCTTTGTGCCGCGATGACTGTATTTGGTATGCCCGCAAAGTAATACGGCTGTGTGAGCAATACCAAATCCGATCAGGATGAGAAAGGACCTCTCCGTTCTGTTCGATACTAAACGAGGTTTCATACAAGGCGACTCGCTATCGTGCGACTTCTTCAACCTAATGATATTGATATCATCGGCCTCAACACCTGCGCCGTTAGTTCTGCTTTCTCCAGACTGGACATGGAAGCAAAACAAATGGGTCTGGCAGTGAACGAGGGTAAGACGCAATATAGCCTGTCATCAAACAAACAGTCGTCGCACTCTCGACTTGGCTCTCACGCCATTGATGACAGTCATAACTTAGAAGTCGTAGATAATTTCGTCTATCTTGAAACCAGTATAAACAACACCAACAATGTTAGCCTGGAAATCCAACGCAGGATAAGTCTTGCCAACAGGTGCTACTTCGGATTAAGTAGGAAATTGAGAAGTAATCTCAACGTACAAAAACCAAACTCTATAGGCCGATCATTATTCCCGAATTGCTACATTGTGCAGAGGCATGGACGATGACAACGTCTGATGAGTCGACGTTACGAGTTTTCGAGATAAAGGTTCTGCGGAAGATTTATGGTCCTTTGCGCACTGGCCCCGGCGAATACCGCATTCGATGGAACGATGAGCTGTATGAGATATACGACAACTTTGACATAGTTCAGCGATTTAAAAGACAGCGGCTACGCTGGCTAGGTCATGTCGTCCGAATGGACGAAAACACTCTAGCTCTGAAAGTATTCGACGCAATACCTGCCGGGGGAAGCAGAGGAAAGGGAAGACCCTCACTCCGTTGGAAAGACCAAGTGGAGAAGGAACTGGCTTCGCTTGGAATCGACTGCGCGCTGTTGTTAACTCGGCTATAACCGCGTAAGCGGTAACAAACAGAATGATTGACTTGTTGACGTACAGTCCGATGTGCTTACTAACTGCCTTCAAAAGTGACCTCATCAACAAGCCAGAGTGTCAACTGCAGGAAAATGTCAATTTTTATTGTTAACAAGGAAACTAAACCGATACTAAAAACACCCGGTAGAAAATACGACTAGTCATATGTAACTTCGTAAAAGTTTCAAGAGCTCTTAGGAATGAAGCGCTTTGTAATATGTAGTTCTATATTCGAGAAAAGTGATGTATAAGGTGGCGATTGACACAGTTACACGGAAAACAGCACGAATCACAACTGTCTACGCACTGGTGTTTTTCCCTACGGGGTATGCAAGCGGGTAATATTTTAGAAATATATGTACATACATATGTAGCATAAATAATTTACACATAGAAATTTTACTGCAAAAACTTTACTAAACGTTAGCTACAACAACATTTCAAATTGCATACAAACAAAAAGTAACTTAACTTCGAGTTTAGAAAAGTGCTAGACGAAGAACCACAATATTTCGCAATACATACAGACACTGCTAATCAACAACTAAAAACTTGAAAGCACAGAACACAAATGCAACAACAAAACTGCAGATTTCGGACAGTGATGACAGGCAGCAGCTGGCCAGCCAAGCCGGTCAAGAAATGAAAGTCACAGCTCGTTGCGGCACGACGTCGAACCTTAAGAGCAGACATACACGACTACAAGTGCACTTCTAACTGATTATTGCTTTGTATACTTTCATATCAAACTGCTGCAAAACTTAACTGGCCAGCCGTTGGTGTGTCGTTCGCAGGCTAAATGTCTCTCACTTCTCAAACCCCGACAATAAAAAGTTGCCATCACAGCTGACATGCTCATGTACTTGCGCATTTGGTTCTGTACCCGGCAGTCAAATGATATTGCAGTAAACCACCTCACAACTAGTTGGAAAGTACCTGGATCAACTTTAAGCCGGCCAACGAAGCACCTGATTATTGCCTCCCATTATAAGCAAGCAACTTATACTACCCTAAACTCCTACATCCAACGTCAGCTTTAATTATATGCCTCAAAATATCTCTAAATATAAAATAAATCCTCAAAAAAAGGTCTGGTTATAAGCTAGGGTTTAACTGACCGGTTTTATATTGCACGGTAGGCAATTTATGGCTGCTAATGTGGGCTGCAACATTTATATGTTCAAATTCACATATGTTCACACTTACATATATTCGATCAAGGTCCTACAATTGTAGTCTTCGTACCCTTTCTGATACACAACATGTCTTATCTGCCTCGTCTTTCCCAAAGTTGCTCAAAGATGGAAGGCTGTCTTTATTGCTTGTGTGTCTATTTTTGCTCGAAATGTCTTTTTTATTCCTTCCTTACAGCATATTTATGCTGTCGTTTAGTTTTTAGTAGCTTCCTGTCGACTCGGCACAAGTTACATAGTTTCACGTTTTTGTACGTGCCATTTTCTTCTAATGCTTTAACCTCGCTGGAAAGATGGAACATGCGAAGAGAAGCATTTAATAGGCTTAGGGAGCCGTTTATCAGAAATGTTTCGAGCCTCAGAGCAATAGTATTCTATATGTATATACATATTTCCTAACATACACTTCGATCACGTTTGTTGGACACATACCTAGACTTTAAGCTAATATATTGAGATTCTTGCCACAACTCAAAAAATGTTCTGTATTAATACTGAAATTCAAACAAGAATCTTTTCAAACAAAATTTAAGAAATCTCATAAGAAATTGCAGTTTTCTAATTTTAAATATTTTGACGCTTTCTTCCAGGGTACTTCACTGTATACACCTGTAAGTTTAAGCCACGATTTCATATGTTTATACCAGTTTAATAATAAGCATATACAAACTTAACACACATTTAAACACATACATACTCTTTCTGTTAAACGCATTGTGAGAGTCCCATTCTACTCTTACCGTTACATCGTCTTTATTTAGCCTCTCAGTTACCTAAGGTGCCACGAAGACTTGCAGCCACACTGCCGCCTGGTTGCTGCGTCCCTCTGTATACTTTTCAATATTATTTTTTTTTGCTCAACTTTATTTTCTTTACCAGAAATGTCTGTTAAGTTTCGCTTGTTTACCTGCTGTTAGTAGCAGCCAAGTTGGTACTTTTGCAATTCTCTAAGGGAATTTTTCCGACTACTCTGTTTTCATCATTTTCTGCAGCCTCAGTTTAATTCTTAGTCAGCAATTTAGTTAATACGCAAGCTGTTTTTTTTATACGCTCGCTCCATGTTGCGTAGGGTACAACAGGTTGGTTGGTATTGCAACTTAGTGAAAGTTGCCACTCCCTCAAAAGGAGTTAAGTCAAGCTTTCATATTGCTATGAAATTCCACTGGCTAAACGTACAACGTTCCGATTATGGTAGAAGTGAGAGACATATTTAGTTGAAATTTTTCAACTCGCAAACTACTCGATAACAATCCCCATTGCAATGTCCATTGGAATATTTTGTTAGCTAATGATTAACTCCAGCTAACACCTACATTCGTACCGATGTCTGTTTTCATAGTAGTTTAAAACCAGCTCTCTTCAATCCTTTAAAATTTGATGTGTAGCGAATCGAACAAACAACTCTCATAAGTTAGAACGAATATCACAATGAAAGAGAGTAGAGAAATTCCTACTCCTTATATACCTCGAAATTACGAGAGCATCTAATATTCGGTTCCATTGAGTGGAAGCGCTCCCCTACTGTTTACTTGAAGTCAATGTTGCTGTTGTTCCAATGTACATTTCAAAGGACTTCCTTTGGCTTGTACGCCAAAAACATGTGTATGTGATGTCAGGGCAATTGGTCAAGCGGAAACTTGCAATTTTTGTTAAATTAAAACCAAATTTATAAATTCTTAAATTTTTCTTCGATTTTCGGGTACTTAAATTTAATATAATCGCTAGATTTTGAAAAAGTGTAAACACAATCTTTATCTTTGAGAGTTTCTGCAAAATTTCAATGGAATATCTTATTTTTCACAACTATTCGACCTGTTCCCCTTTCACTCGGCTATATAATGCTTGTCTGCAAAGTTTTGTAGCTGTCCAAGTCATCAAAACCACCGTTTGTTTGTTGTGCTCTCAACTGGAAGACAAAGTGTTAATTACAGCCAACTATACCGTTAGAACGGGGAAGTAGTGGCGTCAGCGTGGTTCTTGTTTCACTGATTCTTCACTTAATTGAAAACAGAGAAGTTTAATATCTTTATTTTATTTGTTTACTTTTTTGTTGTTTTGAGGAGTTTTTGTAAAAACTTCTATTTAGCTAACATATTTTAAGTAGTTTGATAAAAATTATGAGATCTCCATAAATATGCGTTCAAAGAGAGCGTCAACTACTCAATAATAACAATTATATTAAGTGGTTCTTAAGAGATATAAGTTTGAGAATAGAAATTAAAAATTTGTTTATTATAACAGTGAATTTTTTAAATTGAGGTGAATTTACAATATTAAAAAAAAATACATATAATGGGTAGTCGAAAAAGTCTTTTCGTATTTCTAATCAAACTTCAACTTATTTTTTTTATATTCGAAATACGAAAAGACTTTTTCGACTAACCAAATAATAATTTTTTCCAATATTTTTGTTGTAAATTCATTCTTTTTACGCACATTATCCTAACAATTTCCATCTGCTTTCAAGATATCAAGCAGTAATCCTGCGAATTCGCCTTAAAATTATAACAAGACAACTATGAATACAATGGCTTGAGAAAAATGTTCACATAACAATAATAATAGCAATAAAGATGCTTGCCACAAATTGACTTCCCTTGCAGACAAACTTTCAATTAAGATTACGATCTGGGGTATTGCAACCCTTTTCGACAGCCAATCCCCGCGATAAGCCGACTATGTGTGAGCATGGCTTTGTGCGTCGTGCCTTGGCGATTGTTCGTCGACCGGCTGCGGACAGATTTTTGGCAACTTTATTAATTTTCTAATAACTTGCAGGTGACAATATGTTGTATTATATAAACAACAAACAGCAAAAGGGGAGTGGAGAAGGCGAGCGAAACACGTAATGGGATTAGCCACGAATCGCCATTTTGAAATGACGGCGCAAACATATTGGCGCTTAGTGTGCCAAAAGCTGTGCGAAGTCGAAATTAAGGCAGTGCAGAGTTATGAGCAAAAGAAGGAATGAAAGAAATGCTGAATAAAAGAAATTAGAAGCGGCAACATGGCCGCTTTTATGAGATTACAAGAATTGTAAGCAGACAAAAGGGTTCTGTATTCGTATAGAAAAGACTCCGTGCTAAAAAGAGGCACCGCAAAACAACGAACAGAAGCGAAATGCAAAAGGTCATAAAATGCGGCAAAAGTATGAAAAGTGTGCGGCAAATTAAAAAAATAACAACAACTTGCGCTCGAAACCAACAGTAACAAAAACTTTACCGACAAAAGAAAACAAAAGCAACGACGAAAAATAGTGAAAAGTGGACGGAAAAACAGCTAAAGAGAAACGACAAAAAAGGGGGCAAACAAAGTGGCAAATATGCCGCCAAGGAAACAATGCCTATTGTAGCCAAACGAAGATTTTCGGGTCCGTGTTCTTCTGGCATTCTCGCGGCAAAAAACAATATGCGGAGGAGTCCCACGCTGCCAACTCAATAAGCGCGGCAAAAAATTAAAAAAAAACAACAACAACAACAATGTGCCAACAAAGCACAATTGTTAAGGCGCAAATATGCGGTTGCAAAATTAATTAAAAATCATAACGGACTAGCAAAAACAAATATGCAATGATAATAGTAAATGAAAATGGTGGCGTCGGCATAAAAATATATAACAACATAATTGTTATTATACAATAAGAAAAACGCAAAAAAGTTATATAAAAAGCATAATGTTGTTAAAAAAGATAATTGGGGCTTAAAAACGCTGGCTTGCATGGACTGGATTAAAAAATTTAATTGAAAGAATTTGGATGTCAGGCAGTTGATATGGCTATATTTGCTGGATAATGTTACATGGTGAATGATGGAGGTTTTTCTATAACAGATTTTATATTATATATTATATTATTTTATTAGACGAGAATTAAAGTATTGGATGTACAGCCACGCTTATCTGGCTTAATAATATTTTTAACATAAAAAAGTAATTATTAGTGAAAATAGTGTATATAAAATGAGCGAATCAACAATACGAGTAACATATTTGAACGAATTGAAACGCACAATAGTGTTTCAACACATGGCAACCCTTTTTGTGCGATGATAAGCCTTTAAACAAGTTTCGTTCATTATTGAGAAGTATGTTCCCATTTTATACCAAACCAAAGAGACTCAAGTCGCACAGTAGCTGGGTTTAATATCATAACTGACGACGCACCCAGGCAAGCTATAAGTAAATGCTGAAAAAACCATTTAAGGGTTACAAAAAACTGTCTCAGTGATGTTTCAGCAAGAAACATCTTCGAATATTAATTTAAGCAAATAGTCTTCGAGCATATATTAAAGAACATTTAAACACTAGTTAGAGAATAAACGATTGTTATGTTTACGTCATAGTGTAAGTATATTATGAATATCGAGATTACCTAACTTTTTGTATCCTGTATAGAATATTACCCTGGGGTTACAGGGTGTATTAAGTTTGTCCTGAAGTTTGTAAAACTGAAAAGGAAACATTGAAAATGAGTAAGTCGATTTACCTATCTCTTTCTGTTACTCAGTTTTTCAAATATCGATATTCTTTTCTCTCCAATAAGCTGGCAATTTTTCGGAACTGCCGATATCGGACCACCAGATCATATAGCTGCCATACAAACGGCCAATCAAAACCAAGTCTTTGTATGGAAAACTTATTTATTTGTGAGGGATATTAAATTGAATTTTTTCTTGCTTCTTATTTAATGATCATGTTCAGTTATAAACCGAATTTCACGTATTTTTATATATAAAGCATATTCTGGTTATGCAAGGTTCAATAAGTCTTGTAGTAAACAATACATATATGGTAATCATTGCAGGAGCAGCGATCAGCAGCAATGACACGTGTTTATCATTCATTAAAAGGCAATTTTTGGCTAAACTAGGAAATGATTTGCATTAACAGCTGTGACTACAAAACAAAGTAAAGTTGTGTGTATGTATAAATATGTATTTATTTGAAGACGAATATGTTTATGAAATCGCTGCAACTTCTTTCCAACGAAGTCACGAAGCAAAAACTCAACAGCTGCAAAGGAGGGCACTGAGTCGGCCAACCTGGAGTGAACAAATGAAGTGGCCGAATCGAGTAGCCAATTCGAAATCAATGAACATTCAATTGCGCTGAACTGAGTTAAACTAAAATGAATTGCAATTTGCGCGCCATAAAATGCCTCAATTTGCACGAAAATCGACAATATTTGGAAGCGAGTCAAGGAAAGAAGTGGAAGATAACAAAAAATAAATAAAAAAGTGAAATTCGTCTATATAATGCATAAAATAGGTAAATAATGCTTCTTGCTACTTTCTTGCTATCGGTTGCCAGCGACAATTGCGTTTGCAGCATTTTTAATTTCAGTAATTTGATAGTTGCACTTTTCAATACCCAATACTCAGCTCAATTCCACGCGCCCGATTCGCTCAATATTGCCAGCAAACGCCCAGCCAACTAGACGGTAATTTCGGAGTTTTTTTCCAGCACTCTTTTTTGCGCTTTTCTTTTGCTCCTTCAACTGTTCGCTTCACACAAACTTGCACTTTGCTGTTGTTGTGCAACTTTTAATCCGCGCTCAACTAATTACTGCACTAATCGATTGAGTGAATGGCGCGTGACAGCTGGCGCAGCAGCGTACCATACCTAATAGCAGTGGCACTAGCAATTGCACGTTGCACGTTGCAAGTGTAGTAGCGAATGGCAGCAGAATTGGCAAAACATTAGTAATAGTAGTGGCAATAGTGCTTGACAGCAGCAAAAAACGCCACGCTAGTTTCCGTTAGTGCCGACGAAGCGTTACTGCTACTACATGTTTTGTTGTTGTTGTTTAGTGCTTAATTGTGTTCTACACTTTTCACTTGCTTACTCCTTCTTGATTTCAACGCAGCTCTTCAATATTGGAAAAAGCTTAATATTTACTTAGATTTTATGCGCAGCCGAAAGGTAGAAGAACTGGTTAAAGTCTTGGCAATTTTTCGAAAAATAATTAAAGAAATATTCAAGTGGGTATTAACAGAAAAATTTTAAAATTATATACCAAAACAAAACTACCGATTTTTTTTTTAATTTTTTCAAAGAAACTTTAAACAAAACGAAGCTGATTCATTACACGGCAACAACAACCGTCTTTGGGACACAGTTGGGAGGCAGGAAAACCCACAGAATTTATAGAAAATAAAATTAATGCAAGTTTAAACCTTCTTTGTCACCTCTTCCCCTATTTTAGCTGGAATTTACAACCAGAGCTTCCCTTCTTTTTTCATTTTTCCATTTCTACTGTTTTCTTTTTTTTTGTAATTTACTTAGCTTTGGTAGCAAAGTATGGATGTGTGCAAGTTCGTGCATTCTTTTTCCCAATGCGGCCCGCTCTACGTTTGGGGTGTAGTGTTGTTGTAGTGCACTTAGCGCAATGACCATATTTCTTCTTCTTCTTCACTAAGAACTTCGTCGAGTATAGGAAATATATGGCAATCCTTTTGACCTCTTCTATCTGACAGTTTTCGCTGGCAATTTTTTATGTCTATTTTTTTATGTTTTTGCTTTCATTAATTTCTCTCTGCCGCTGTTTTCAATTTCTTAATGAGTGCATTAGTATAATTGACCGGGACCACGTACAGCCGGAACGTGTTGATTTTGTTTTTATCATTTTATGGTTTTTTTGTGCTTTCTACTTTACCGTTTCCACACTTTCAGTTTTATTTTATTGTTTTTTTTTTGTTTTTTCCTCGCTTGCAATCAATTCATTGTTTCTCGATATTTGCACAATTTCACACTGTTTGCCCAATAAAGGTGTTTTGTTGTTATAAAAATATTTTTGTTTGTGTATCGTTGTTGTTTGCGTTGCTTCGGAGATATTTAATTAATTTCCGTTGAGCTTTCAGCTCGCCACGCCTCCAAGACACGCCCACATGCCACCTGTCGTCTCGTGGCGCTCTTCTACACTGTACACTCTTCGAGCGCTGCGATAATTAATCGTTTTGTATTTTTTACTTCCGAGTGAGATACCCGCGAAATCAGCGGTGATGGGCACACAAATCCAAGCAATGTACAAAAACGAGCGTACATAAGTACGCTTACTGAGCTAACCGTTATACATATTTGTGTATGTTTGTGCATTGCGTTCGGCCCTTTATAGACCTTCGTTTTTATGTTGTTTATATTTTGCAATCTTTTATTTATTGCCAATGCATTAGTCACCGTTTCAAATTTTATGTTGCTTCCATTTAATTGAAAGCTATTCCAGGCAAGCTTTAGTGAAAGCTCAATTAATCGCTAAATAGGCGCGTAGAAGCAGTATTTTACGTAAAGGATCATATTATTTTAGAAAAATCTTATTCATCTTTATCTGGAGAAGAGTTGAACTCTTGACAATTATTTTAAAATCAGCTGCCAATGCTCGGTATAATATAGAGACAAAGTAAAAACATAGACCTCGGTCATAGCACAATTTCGTTGGATTTCGAAACTACATAATACATATGTATGTATGTTTAAAAAGCGTGGGTCGAACTCCGAAGGACGATAATTGTTTCAGGCTCGTATTACTGACACGAAATAATGTTGTTGATCTTGTTACAATTTCTTTAATTTTCTATATGAGGATGTCATGCGCATATCATATTTGTCTTATATATAACTTACCTCCCACTTATATGTACATAATTCAACCTCGCACCTAACCATAAAATCAATAGAAGTACTCTTAAAATAAACCATAAAAGCAATTTTATGGTATGAGCAAAGCTTTAAAGGGTTGGTATGTAGTAATTATGTGTATCCGGTTCGTGTACATGAAAGAAGCATTTCGTAAAAGCTTATGACTCCTTCGCTTAATAAAGCTCCACAAAGTTAACACATGCATATGCACAAATATGCGTGATGTAAACGAGCCCTTCGAGCTCACGAGTGAATACAGCTTTAATGCTTTCATGGTAGTTCACTTGTGGCTTTTAATGTATAAGCTTCGAGCACCTCCGCAGTATCCCCCGAACAGGCATAGTACAAAATGTTCCCACGCCGGTGAGACCAAAAAGTGCCCATGCGTCGAGAATATTGCTGTCTCTGGCGCATCAATTGAGGAAGACCAAAATCAGTCTCTCACACATCGTTCTCAAGAGTAAGGCATCTCTGTGACGTCGTAGTGGCGAATTTTGCGAAAAGATCTTGGCATACATCCTTACAAGATCCAATTGACGAAAGAACTGAAGCCGCTGTTGATCGAGACCGGCACGTTACTGTCATTGCGAATCGCTACCACTCAAAATTTTTGGCCCGCATTGAATGATATGGACTTGGGCAAAATGTGGTTCCAACAGGACGGCGCCACAAACTACACAGCGAATGTCACAATCGATTTATTGAAAAACCAAGATGGATAAACGTGTTATCTCACGAAATGGCTCAGTCAATTGACCCCCTCAGTCGTGCGATTTGACGTCGTTTGACTATTTCCTTTGAGGCTACGTCAAGACTATGTCTATGCCAACAAGCCAGCGGCGATTGATGAACTTCGTTCGAATATCGAAATTGCAGCAGTATCGGCCGATTTATGCTTAAAAACCGTCGAAAATTGGGTTAGCGTCTGGACTTCTGCAAGCGTGCCTATGGTGGTGGTCAAAAGAAGTCGAGCTCCATACATAATGGCATCGCATGTGCTATCACAGGAATAAAGAATTTTTTGGAACGCTCTTATTGAAGAACCCGTTATAATCAAAACACCAAAAAATTTTATTGTAAATGCTTTTAATAAAAGAATAAAATATATAGATATACACCAGATATACACTAAAACTTTTAATATAACATTACAATATTCTTGTGTTTAAAGAAAAACTGCATATATGTACATATGTATTATTGAAAAAAATGCACAAAAACTAAAATTTCATTTTAAAGAGGTACTGAATGTCCGAGACTGCCACTAGAAGTACCGCAGTAATAATATAAATTTCTCCTCTTGCACACGCTCGCATATACATATGTATGTACATATACATAAACATGTACCGTTCCATATTCCATATGGTGGTTTGTCCACAGTATTTATAAGCTATGTGTGCATTGGTCTATGGTCTGTAATCCTTCAATATCTTTTTAGGGCGCACATCGCTGGAATGACAGTTCTTCTTCCGACAATTGGTGGCCCTCGGCGGCAGACGGGCATAACATTTACGGCAAATCATTTTATTCACATTATATTTCTCGGCCAAAACAACGAGATTAGGTTCAATGCGTCCGATCCTCATGGTGAAAGTTTTGTATAGGTTGAAAATTTAATTTTTATATTTAATTATTGAAAATATTAATTTTAACACACTGAATATTAGACTATTTTCTTGAAAATCTTAAAGCTTTTTATTTATTTTTATTTTTTTTTTTAATTAGGTATGAACCGTTTTGAAGTACTGTTTGCATTGCTGACATGCTTTCAGATTTATACAATATTATTTCGCAATTACTGAAAACACATATTGTGAAATACCTGATTTCATAGTTTGGCGTTTAGGCAAATGCTAGTGAGAGATGGAAAATGTATTGAAGACTATTGTGAAACCCTAAATGACTCTCTACCAACGAGTCAATTAGTTATAAGCTACTTTTCGACTAGTATGAAACTGGACTGGTCAGCCAACTGTCCTTTTGCCATTCAAACAGCTGCTACTTTAAACGTGTTGATATGCTTTCAAATGAAAATTGTCAAAGACCGGTTTAAAAATAAGACAAAAAATTCTTTCTGTGAAATTGGATTCCAGACAAGTATTTATAGTTATAAGTATATAATTCTCAAAAGTACATTGTATATTTTTTAACCAGATCGGTATTTATCTCTGCTGGGTACATAGTGCGACTATATTAGAACGGATCGTTTTACAGAGAGCCAAACAATCGGAAAAATTAAGTATGCGGGAAATGTTATACGGACAATTCTGAACAATTTTACCTAAGTGACTATGGATCTAAAACCGGTTTCAAGACAAAACAAAAGCGCCAACATATACACTCGTGGCCACGCAAACCTTACCACTATACTTTCTTAAATTTTTTTTCGGGCTTTTTCGTTCGTTCGGGATTTTTTTTTAATTTGTGATTTTTTTATGTTTTTAGTAAGCAAAGGTAAATTAAATTTTATTATCTAATTATAATTATAGTTTTTAATTTATTACGTTTAATGAGTAAAACACAAATTAGCTTTTCTGTGCTTATGCAAAAGCGGCCGATTTTATTGTTTTTAAAGTGATACACCTACTAAACTTCGTGTTTCAATCAAAAAAAATAAAATAAAATAAAATGTTAATTCCAAATATAGTGTAAAGTAAATTAAATTAAAAAAACAAAACATATAATTTTTTCATCGCATGTCAGTCTCTTACATTTCGAGCTCATTTTGTAAAGCACACTCATCTTTCAATTGATTTATCTATAGATATAGATTTTTTAATTTTTAATATTTTTCATTAATAATATGTCATTAACTTATTTCTAAATAGAAAATTTCTGTACCGCAAAAAGTATCACGAGTGTAAGTATTATTTATTTGGTCAGAACCAAATTTTATTTTCCCAAATATACCAAATTATTTTACGAAATTTTATACTACCATTATTTCACAACATCAACTTTCCCTCCATGCGCAAGCGAGACAGCTGCTGCGTGTTAATTAGTGAGTGATAGTAGCTCTCAGTATTGCCAACTCCGAACTCCTCGGAGCGCGAAACTGGAATTCTGATTCTGTTGATTCTTTAAAATCATAGATTTAAAAGCTTTGGATCGAAATCGGAGAGATCAAAATTCAATGAAACTTGTTAGTTTTGTTCAAAAAGCGCCTCAGGTACTATATATCATATGCGCTTGCACATGAATCATATCAGATATTCATACTTATCTGGTACTTGTCTTATCTAGTATTTAGTTCATCTATACTAACGAAGTACAGTTACTTGTACTTGTAAAACAAACTATGAAACCACGCCCAATGCAATTTTATACCGGCTGCAACCTTTTCCTTGCTACAAATGACTTATTCCGATTATATTTATTTATTTGATACACTTTTAGTCCTTCCAACATAACCTTTGTATGCGTTATGCACGTGATTTTTATCCGATTTCATCCATTTTCATACCGTACTATAAAGTAATAGAAAGAAATGTTTCCAGCACGTTTGGCTGCGTTGGTAGTTTGTAAGATATGTATGTTCATAAAATCTATCAAGGAGTAGAGCCACGCCCACTTCTAAGAAAAATGTTACCACAGCTGCCACTCGCTACTGTGATCCTATTTACCAAAGCTAATATTACAGTTTACAAATTTTTAAAAATCCCGAGACTTTAGGGTCTACCTATAGACACTTTCTTTAATATAAAATATAAAACAAAAATTATTTTAAAAGATTTTATTAAAAAAGTAAAAAAATACCTCCAGTGGTATCTACGGTAGTATGATTTACAATCAAATTTTACACATGATATTTACACATATCTATACATGTACATATGTACATATGTATATCATTTCATAAATATAGAGAGGTAGTTTTGGCCACAGTATATCTAAGCATTTATTTGTAATCCTTCAATATCTTTTTAGGACGCAGATCGCTAGAATGGCAGTCCTTCTTCCGACAATTGGTGGCCCTCGGCGGCAGGCGAGCATAACATTTGCGGCAGATCATTTTATTCACATTATATTTCTCGGCCAAAGCAACAAGATTGGGCTCAATCCGTGTAAACCTCATGGTGAAACTCTTTCTGTGATGAAAAATTTATTTTTTATATTTAATTATTGAAAATATTTATTTTTTTTTTATTTTAATTTTTTCATTTAAGACACTAAATAATATTAATAACGGAAATTTATGTTTCACAGCCTTTTTATTTTCTATTGAAATTATTTTTTAATCTTGAAAATCTTAAAACTTCTTACTTCGTTTATACTTTTTCCCAAAAGTGAACTATGAACCGTTTTAGTAGTACTGGTTCCATTGCTGACATGTCTTTGGACTTATACAACACAATTTCATCATTGCCGAAATTTGAAGTTGTGAAATACCGAATTTCGCATGGTTATGGCCGCCATGGATTTGCTTTCAGGCAAATGCGTGAAAGAGATGGAACACGTACTGGAAACCATTGTGAAAAGTTGGATCGATTTGTTGGATCATTGGTCACACATATGTATATATGTATGTATATCGGGGCATTTGTATGAGTTCGACGATGCACTTAGGTTTATTTGTAAATATGTACTTATGTATAAATCATATAAGTAGATGTAAATCCATAATCGCTTTCGATTTCGTTCAGAACCCCAACCAGTTCGAAGAATAGGCTTGTTGGCTTGTAGAGCAATTGCCCATTAGCAACTCTCTCTCTCTCATTTATATGATCGTTTTCTGTCTAATAGGACTTCTGACAGGACGAATATATGTATTATATATTTGACGAATCGATATTGAACACAGGTCTACCTACATATATTTTGACGCTTCTTCGTTGCTGCGCTGGGGGCTTAAAAGCAGTGCAAAGACTTATAGTACTATATTATAAATAATGCACGCCTTTCATGCATTTCGTTCGTTAAAAATGCAACAAATTAAAGGAAATGCTTTCAAATTTTCTAATTCCCCATAAATCGCGGATACTAATTGTTCGTTTAAATGTCAATAATAATTTGCTTATTTTAATTATATATACGACATATTCGTATATGTACGCATAAACATACATACTATATGCACCATCATTTGGCCAAAGTTTTATTTTCACAAATGTTTCACATTCATTTGCGTCTGTTTATTTCACAACATGCAATTTTCCCTCCATGCAAAAGCGGGACAGCTGAAAATGACAGTTGCCGTCGGTATTGCCAACTCAGAAAACCTGGCATGAACGACAGTTAGCTGATGACTAGTAAAATGAGCATGAAAACTGGAATATTTTATATTTATTTAAATAACATAAATACATAATTATAAAAGTAAATATGCAAAAATTCACCTGCGTTCAAATATGGCTAAAGTCACCAAATTCTTTTAAGGCGTATATCGTAGGAGCAACATTTTAGCTTCCGTCAATGGGCGGCCATGAAAGGTAGACCGGAACAGCTTTTTCCGTCACTCGAGCATTGAGTATGGCGGTTCAAGTTGGACTAACGCCATTGCACTGCGATTGTGTAATTGCTTGATTACTAAATTGGGAAGTAGCAAATTTCTTATTATGTTTACTTATATTGTTTATTTATTGTAGAAGCTTGATGCGTTGTGTTATAGATAGCTCGAGCTTTTTGTGTAGAAGTTGGATGCTGCACTCCTGTTTATACACATGTATGTACCATATATGTATGAGTCATCCTGCGGATATTTCATACATACATACAAACATATTAATGTATATGTTTGGTTACAAGTGGATTCTGAACGATCAGTTTTTGTGACAACTACATACTTGTACTTATGTATGTACATATACATATGCTACAGAACTCCGATATCGGTTCCGACAAATGAGCAGCTACTTGGGGAGGAAAGGACTTGCATACAATATCAGATCGATATCTCAATAACTGAGAGACTAGAACATGGTTAATGGACTCAGCTCGTCGTTTGAGGACGTTCCGGCGAAATATTAAAGATTTTGGGATAAAAATATTTATACGAAATATCCTCACCGAGAAAAACCGAGGAAGTAGTACAGCGATTTCCAAACACTAGATTTTATTTTTCTTGGAAGATGGGTAGAACTAACTCTACAAATTTTTTGTTTTGGAGTTAAAAGCTTTATATACATACATACATACATACATACATACTATACAAAATGGATATTTGTGATCCAGATTATTAAATCGAAATATTTAAAAGCAAGGTTTACCCTGCGTCTATAGCCCCCTCATCTTTTCAGAGTATCGCCGAACCTCAGGTCTCTATTATTGTATTTTTGAGTGCTCCTATTTCGGAGTTATGAATTCGAGCACAACAAAATCAGGAAATAGAGGCAAACAAATACAAATGTTCTCTCCAACTCTCGGAATAAAAACAAAAAAAAATATTCGTGGTTTTTGTTTTATTTCGCAAATTTCAAAGTAAAATTTTCACTTCAATTCATACATAGCTGATGTACACATAGAAAAAATAAAAGGAGAATGCGTTTGTTTGTACGCATTTCTCCCCCCAACACTCTCCGCAAACGACGAAATTTTCCATATTCCAGTGGTCTACTTCAACTTCTTCTTGGGGCGCAAGTTGTTGGTGTGTCCACACTTCTTCTTGCGACAGTTTGTTGCACGTGGGTGCAGGCGAGCGTAGCACTTGCGGCAGATTACCTTATCGCAATTGTATTTTTGTGCCAAGATACGCAAGGAAGGTTCAATGATACCACCACGAAGACGCAGAACCAAATGGAGGGTTGACTCCTTTTGGATGTTGTAGTCGGACAAGGTACGACCATCTTCCAATTGTTTTCCGGCGAAGATCAAACGCTGTTGATCTGGGGGGATACCCTCTTTGTCTTGGATTTTAGCTTTGACATTTTCGATGGTGTCAGAAGGCTCGACCTCTAAGGTGATGGTCTTACCAGTTAAGGTTTTGACGAAAATCTGCATTTTGCTCGTCTATCTGTAAAAACACTAACAAAGAATTGCGGCTTGATTTCGGATCATGGCAAAACGAGTTGTGACGTGTGAGTTTATAGGTTAGAATAAGAATCGTGCAAACTTTTTCACTTTATACGTAAAATAATGCTAAAAACAAAACACAATCTCCTCACGCGATTTTCGAATGTATGAAAAATATATAATTTATTATTACTGTGTAAAATCTAATATTAAAACACAAATTTTCCAAACAGAAATGAGCTTACCTCCAGAAACGTGTAGAGAAATGCTAGAAAAGAAATCAAAAGGGAAATTTTTTAATATGGCAGGAAATTTTCTGACACTTTACTCCAAGTGCTGCCAAGTTAATGAAAATATGTCTCGTTCACAATTTACTATTGATATACATATGTATTGTTCGACGTCTTAACAATTATTTGAATGAGTTGTGTTAACTTTGTAATTCTTTGTATATATTTTTGCAGAAACCTTTAGAGATTATTCTACTGTAATTAAATTTGTACCTTTTAATTTTCAACAGAGCAAATATGTAACAGCTATGAAGAATCCAGTTAAGTTTATTTACATAAATGGATGGCAACTCTAATAAGATTCTTTGCCTTTTTAAATTGGTAGCACTGCCCATTATAAAAGTCAAATTTTTTCCACATCATTTTTGCATAGTCGTGAGAATTGATTGAAAAAAATTAACTTAAAAGGTCATGTGGTAAGAAAATCGTACACAAATATCCAGAGGAGGCATTTGTTCAGAACTTCTCCAATTGAAGAACACCGTTACTGACACATATCTTAGAAGTTTCGCCTTAAAAGTTTATTTGTATAAAATGTCAACTGACGCACAGCCGCAACCAGCTGCGCAGGGAAATGGCGAGGTAAGAAATCAGTACTAATTAAAGATTATATATTATTTAATGGTTTATAATTTTGGAAACCTACTTAGCTGGCACCAGCAGCTGATGGTGTTGCTGGCCCCAACAATCAAGATCAACAACAACAACGGCAACCCACTAAAATGGAGTCTTTCTTTGCAATGACAAAATCATTGATATTACGTGCTCTTATAATTTATTTCATAAGTTCATTTTTCCGCCGACCTCAACAAGCAACTAATGAAGCAAGTGAGCAAAAAGCTAAAAATCTTGCTCCGCGTGTGAACGCATGGAATTACTTCGAAAACGGTACTCTTTTTGATTTGCATGTTTGGCTGTCGGAACATTCTGATGATGTAGACTTCAAACAAAAATCGAATTTAATATGGTTACAAGAAGATCTAGTATATGGCGATTGGTCATCGGGACCAAAACATGATGGTATTTATACGCATAGCTTAAAAGTAAAAGCATCCAAGTCGTTGATGAACAATGGCAGCATTTATTTGCATACGTTTGTTACACGTGCTGGAGAGAGTCCTAACCCGGACGCAGATAATTATGCGAAAAAAGGAATGATGGGTTACCAACACAAAATTCTTAATAAATACAAGCGGATACGCGTTAATCGCAACTATAATCTTCTGGGAGGAGAGAAGGAAAGATTGGCTAAAGAGCTGGAACAAGCAAACCTTAAAGATACCATAGTCTCACATTGGCATCCAAATATAACTATAAACTTAGTGGTAGATCAAACCAATTGGGCTGCGGGTACGGTACCACCACCTTTAGATGAGTACGTCAAGTTTGTAGATGGTGGTAAAACGTATTTGCCAATTGTATTTATCAATGATTACTGGAATTTGCAACGTGAATATTTCCCAATAAATGAAACCACTCCGGATTTAGATTTACATATAACTTTCCAACCTTTGAGTATGTTCAAATGGCAATTATATGCCGCACAACAGATGAAAAACAAATGGGGTGGAAATATGCTCGGAGAACTTATGACAGCTGGTGCTCCTGAGGTAAGTTTGCAAATTAAAAATTTGTATACATATATGCATACATATATAATATAAACATTAATTATTTAGGAGTCGGATGAAGATCAAGATTCATTGAAAGAAACACTCCTTGACACAAATATATATTTGCTGGGACTCACTATTGCTATATCAATTTTGCATTCAGTGTTCGAGTTGTTGGCTTTCAAAAACGATATACAGTTCTGGAACAACCGTAAGTCGCTGGAAGGCCTTTCAGTGCGCTCCGTCTTCTTTGGAGTATTTCAGTCGTTAATTGTGCTACTTTACGTTCTGGACAATGAAACCAATTTCATGATTCGAGTTTCATGCTTTATTGGTTTAGGCATTGAAATTTGGAAAATCCACAAGGTTGTCGATATCGATTACAACACTGACCAGAAAATTTTGGGCATACTCCCGAAAATTAGTTTCCAAGACAAAGGTTCATATGCGGACAGTAATACAAAGGAATATGACAATCTTGCCTTCAAATATCTAGGCTGGGCATGTTTCCCACTGCTAATTGGATATTTCATCTACTCTTTAGTGTATAACCAGCACAAGGGATGGTATTCATTTGTGCTGAATATGCTGTATGGTTACCTCCTAACATTTGGCTTCATTATGATGACGCCTCAGTTGTTCATCAACTATAAACTAAAGTCCGTAGCACATTTGCCGTGGCGTATGATGACATATAAATTCCTGAACACATTTATAGATGATATATTTGCTTTTGTGATCAAAATGCCTACTATGTATAGGTTGGGGTGTTTCCGTGATGATATTATATTCTTCGTATTCTTGTATCAGCGCTGGCAATATCGCGTTGATTACAAGCGTGTAAATGAATTTGGTTTCTCCGGAGAAATGGAGGAAGAAGCGTCGAAAAAGAGACTTGAAGCTGCGGCACCTGCGTCAGAGCAACAAGCAGAAAAGGCGGCTATCGAAAATACGCCGAAATCGGCAGCCGAAAAGAAGGAGGACTAAGTATTGTCGCGTATCTGTAGATGTTAGATAATTTAAACCGAGTTTTCCAAATCCACACAATAGTGGATATTTCATGTATGAATGAGATTTTCTGTGAAAAAGTCATATCTTTGTGTTCTCTAAAAATTTCATTTCCTATATGTTAGCAAATTGATTTAGGGATAAGTTGCTATTCGCAATTGTATATTGAAACGCAAAAGGCAAAATATTATAATCATTTAATAAAGACATACATACATATGTACTATTCTTAAATACTTGATATTCCTCCATTCACTTTCTTATCAGTAGTTTTACTTCCAGAAGTTATCGCCTGGATAAACAAGATTAAGTTGTTGGGTAAGTAATAGGTGTAAGACACTTGTAGATAATAACCGTTGTTACTTAAGGAGATTAGTTTTATCGACTGTTTAAACAACGATTTACACAATACTAAATGAATGTTTTAAATATTCTTTTGCATAAACTTAATGTTTTGCAAACATTGCATTTTAATTAAATTAATTATTTTAGTTGCAAATTATACAAAGTTCCATAGAAAGTTTAAACTTCTTATTAAGAATACTTTAATTATAAAAATTTTTTCAAACTTCCTATTATTACAACATTTTTTATTAATGTGTCAAAAACAAACAAAAAAATGAGTCACCCTGCATTTGATTGCCCCTACTAAACAAAAATTTGTTTATTGTTCAAATAGTATTTAAATAATATACTGTCTAAAAGCATTTGCTACATAAATATATTAATATTCCTCATCTTCAATTGTTACTATCATAAAGTATTAATATATTCTTTGTTTCATTAGGCCGTGTGCCAAACGGCCACTTTTTTCTCTGTGTTCAAATATGGTAAAAAGTTTTACTATGGAAAGTGAAAGTAAAATTTTGACAATTGAAATTCAGCTAATGCTTAGTCCTGCATTATTATTACACCAATTTCTAACAAACAGTAGCCTTTCTCGTTCTGAAGATAATATTAATACATTAATTTTTACTAACTAATATTATAATCTCCGACTTAAGAGTTACATATAATTTTGTTTTTTTTTTTATAGCGATTAATTTTAATTAATTTTTTCGTGAACGCATCTCTGTATTCACATTTATAGACTTTAAAATTTTTACCCAGTTCTTGAGCTGCAAAGTTCTGACATTCAAATTCACCACGAAATATGTCAAAATTTCACTTTCATCTGTCAGAATTTTAATTTTTCTACCGTTTAGTACACCACCGTACATAATTTTTCGTCTGCATATAAGGAAATACATACATATGTACATATATGAATGAGGTTGTGATAACATACATTTTATTTAATGATTTGCTTAAACTCTTCTGTCATAGTTGACATTAACTTGACGTCTGGTAACGCTGCAGTTGCCAGCTGGTCACAAGATTGTATGCGCAAAAAAAAAATACAAAAACCAAATTAATAACAAAACGTTTATTCGCAGCAAAATTAAGAAATTTGTTTAATTTATAGAGTTCAGCCAGAATAATAATGTATTAATGATATACAGATTTATATATCGGGTGATTTTTTTGAGGTTAGGATTTTCATGCATTAGTATTTGACAGATCACGTGGGATTTCAGACATGGTGTCAAAGAGAAAGATGCTCAGTATGCTTTGACATTTCATCATGAATAGACTTACTAACGAGCAACGCTTGCAAATCATTGAATTTTATTACCAAAATCAGTGTTCGGTTCAAAATGTGTTTCGCGCTTTAGGTCCGATTTATGGTCTACATAATCGACCAAGTGAGCAAACAATTAATGCGATTGTGACCAAGTTTCGCACTCAGTTTACTTTATTGGACATTAAACCAACCACACGAATGCGTACAGTGCGTACAGAAGAGAATATTGCGTCTGTTTCTGAGAGTGTGGCTGAAGACCGTGAAATGTCGATTCGTCGCCGTTCGCAGCAATTGGGTTTGTGTTATTCGACCACATGGAAGATTTTACGCAAAGATCTTGGTGTAAAACCGTATAAAATACAGCTCGTGCAAGAACTGAAGCGAACGATCTGCCATAACGTCGAATTTTCAGTGAATGGGCCCTAGAAAAGTTGGCAGAAAATCCGCTTTTTTATCGACAAATTTTGTTCAGCGATGAGGCTCATTTCTGGTTGAATGGCTACGTAAATAAGCAAAATTGCCGCATTTGGGGTGAAGAGCAACCAGAAGCCGTTCAAGAACTGCCCATGCATCCCGAAAAATGCACTGTTTGGTGTGGTTTGTACGCTGGTGGAATCATTGGACCGTATTTTTCAAAGATGCTGTTGGACGCAACGTTACGGTGAATGGCGATCGCTATCGTTCGATGCTAACAAACTTTTTGTTGCCAAAAATGGAAGAACTGAACTTGGTTGACATGTGGTTTCAACAAGATGGCGCTACATGCCACACAGCTCGCGATTCTATGGCCATTTTGAGGAAAACTTCGGAGAACAATTCATCTCAAGAAATGGACCCGTAAGTTGGCCACCAAGATCATGCGATTTAACGCCTTTAGACTATTTTTTGTGGGGCTACGTCAAGTCTAAAGTCTACAGAAATAAGCCAGCAACTATTCCAGCTTTGGAAGACAACATTTCCGAAGAAATTCGGGCTATTCCGGCCGAAATGCTCGAAAAAGTTGCCCAAAATTGGACTTTCCGAATGGACCACCTAAGACGCAGCCGCGGTCAACATTTAAATGAAATTATCTTCAAAAAGTAAATGTCATGAACCAATCTAACGTTTCAAATAAAGAACCGATGAGATTTTGCAAATTTTATGCGTTTTTTTTTTAAAAAAAGTTATCAAGCTCTTAAAAAATCACCCGATATTTTTAATATATACAAAACAAGCCTTGTTTTAACAATTGGATGTTGGTTATTATTCTCTACGAGCTAAACTACTGCTGGACAAGTAATTGACGCGCTTCACAAACATTTTTCAATTAAATTTTACAGCTTAAAACCGAAATTTCAATATCTATTAATAGTAGTAACAAATAACTAAATTAACGTTAACCAAATCACAATTCTGATAACAAAAGAAATGAAGAGCAGTAGTAGTTTTTCTATATATTTTTTAACTGTTTTTGTTTTTTATGAAGACAATTACTTCTACGCGCATCCAGGCATATTGATAATCGTATAGCTCGCTTATTTTAATTTTCTAATCGTTTTCAACTGAAATAAGAAAAAAATTCATATGTACATATGTATATATATATATAAACAATAAGCGGGTTTTAAAGATGCGCTTTTAAAGCAGCGCATCCAAATGATGACATATTTCATCGTAATTCTGCGTGCAAATGCGAAAGCTTAACTGTCTGAACAGCGCGCAAAGCCAACAAACAACGCAGCAACATCCAGTTGTTGGGCACAACCGTTGTAGACTTTTTACCTATAAATACTATTTTAACTATGCATATATGTATTGCATTATTGCTCGATAACGGTAACTTCAATAGGCGGTATGAATTTCCAGATGTGCTCCTGTTGTTCATGATAACTAGCTGCGCTGCCAACAATGTCGTTGACTTGTACAGCGGGCATTTTGTGATCTAACAATTGGCCACGAGCTGATTGAGTTGAGGTCTGTTGTGGCTTGGAGCAGCATTGGATGCTTGCCTTGAAGCGACCAGGAGTGAAAAAGATTGCGGTACATTCGTGTTGAATTTGTGCGTGTTTTTGTAGAAGCGGTATTGAGACTCTGTTGGGAAAAAAAGGGTAGTCATGACTTTCATATAACCAAAGCTTCCACTTACCTGCTCGGACCGGATATGGCAACGCGTGTATCTAAATTGTAATTTTCCATGCCATTTAAGTAATCTTGGTAGAATTTGATGGTGAGCACAAGGTTACGTAGCGGTTGCGCCGATTGATTGCTTACGCTAACATTCAAAATGGCGCTCTGCCCGGCGGCGCAGACAATTTCCGATTGCGGTTGGACGGGTGTGTTTTGGAATGACACCGCTTTAAAAATATACAAAAAATTTATATATATTTAATTTAGCTTCTATGGTGTTAGAAACGCCTTCACTCTTACTCCATTGAAGCGGTGACACGGTTGTCAAATCGATCATGGCTGATGTCAGCACGATGCCGTGTAATGATGCTATGCCCTGTATGTCGGTGCCGGTGAGCAACCAACTGATTTTCACACGCTCTGCTATGTGTTCCGAACATAATTTACTAATACTGTCACTGAAAGAGAGCAGTTGGGTGCGATAGCAAAGGTCTGCAAATTGTAGATGAACGTTGTTTGGTTATTTACATTTCATTGAGCATATTTTATAAATACACGTGCGTACCTTTCTCCATATTCTCAGCATATTCAGCTTCACGTGCGGCCACTACTTGCTCTAATGAGCAACGGTCGACTGGTATTGGCACACGACAACTCTCTTTGGCTTCAATCAGTATACTCTTGTTGTTAGTGTAATTGAGTGACATTTCTTGTGCTGTCAAATTGGACACATCCAGCACTAAATAGA
Organism: Bactrocera tryoni; assembly: GCF_016617805.1. Classification (NCBI taxonomy): domain Eukaryota; kingdom Metazoa; phylum Arthropoda; class Insecta; order Diptera; family Tephritidae; genus Bactrocera; species Bactrocera tryoni. The sequence goes on from NC_052500.1 coordinate 4,131,153, forward strand.
ACTGCGAAGGACTAAAAGTTTCGTGTTTTATATATTATAAACATATTAAAATGGACATATATTTACATTTCTGCAGGTAGCACATCCCAGCTGGTTATTTGCGCGCTCGGCAACAATTCAATGTTAAACGATATTGCACATTGACGACAATAGCCCTGTTGCATGGCCTCACCACCGGAATATTTCACACGAAACTGTGCTTCCACATGTTGTCCATAGCCATGAGTGCTGCCCTGTGTACCTGCAGGTGGCAAACTCAACGCTGCCAATGACGGTGCGCCGCCCGACGTTGAGGAGCGAAAACTTAGATTATTTGGATCATTGCGACGATTATATGACGTTTGCTGTTGATTGGGCGAACTAACACGTGAAGGTAAGCTCGCGTGACCCGATGATGAAAGTGTCGAGTATTGCAATGAATACGGTCCAGCACCCATTGTGCCGCCCGCATAATCTGCTTGCAAAGCAGCTGTCACTGTGCTATTAGAATGCACTGAGGCGGCGCGTTGACTTACTATGGGACAGATGAAGTCCGCTTCGCCATATATATGCACCGTAAAATCGATTGAGCTATTGGGTTGTATGGGAAGTTTTGACTGTTGATTGAAAATTTGTTTCAAATTAATGCTTTTGGTATAATTCTGCGTATTTAATCATGTGTATACTCACTTGCAAGTCTTTTTCATCGATAATGAAAATTTTTTTCTGTACTTCTTGTTCCACATTCGAATTGATGCTTATCTCCAAATGTTCCACTGGTAGCGAACTGTCATTTGTAATGGTTACAATGCAAGTTGATGACTCGCCGTTGTACAATGTTAAACTGGCGGATGTTATAACAATGTCGGAACTTGCTAATTGACTAAATGTCGCCGTTTGTGGCAACGAGGTCTTTACGGAAATTCGCGGCAATGCCGGTATCACATCCACTAGATAATTGGGCGGGAATTTACGTCCACGCATGTTTTTCAAGCGACAATTGGACTTGACGCCCAGCGCATGCGTGCTGTAGCCCTGTATCTCTAATTGGCCCACTTCGATAGGAGTGCCATGTAGAGTCACAGTGGTTGGTACATGCGGTTGTAAGATTACCGTTTGTGGTAGCGATTCAAAAACTATGCCGTTGGTTAACAGACGCATATCGCTGACAGTCAACTCGAATGGCAATGGATTGCGCAACCGCAGTGTTATCTCGCTTAGATTGTTTTGCACCCAGAGAAAAGCTAAAAACAAATGTTTTACCAGAAATATATACCAAATTAAAAATAGGCTATTATGTAAGACTCACATATTTTATTCTTTTCCTTTTTCTTTTCACGTCTATCCATCGAATTTAGATGTATGGGTGTGAATAGGAAAGGTCCACTATCTGCTTTGACGATTTTTATTCGCTGCGGCCGCAGATGTGCCGGCAAATCGCGCACAACCAAGTCCATGCAATAGGGTAAATCCGTTAGATTGGCTGGCGGTATGACAGTGCCGTTTTCCAGCACCAGAGGCACAGGTGAACCTTCACATTGCGCACTTAAATTCTGTAATTGCACAGACAATTCACTCTGCTCCGTTGAAGTCATATGCGCCCACTGTGTTTGCAGCAAGAAAGTCATGTGACGTGTAGCTAACGCAGATTGGCCTAGGCGGCGCGCCGCTGCGATAACACCTTGCAGCAAATCTATTTGTAAAGCTGGCCAACCGGCGGCATTATCGATCACCTCCATTGGATCGAGCGAAAGTAAATACCCGGAAAAGCTTTCCAACATTAACCGATATGTCTGCGACCAATCGGGATTCGGATTGCCTTGTTGTACATACTTAAGTGCTGCTCGGCGCTGAAAGAAGGCCGCTTTACGTCGATAGCCGATTTGGTTATACAAATCGGTAAGCACTTCGAAAAGTTTTATACGCTCCTGTTCGCTCATGCTCACATTTAAATAGAGTATATTTTGCAGAAACATAGCCACATCTAATGGCCGATTTTGCTCAATCGAAATACGCGCTGCCTTTAACGCCGCCTCAGTCTCGATTACAGCGGCAGTACCATATTTACTATAATTTATAATTGCACGCCTGTAATAACTGTGAAGTTCGTCTGGTTTCAGTATGTTGCTTGGCAATTCACTTGCACGCGCACCATGCTGCGCCGCGGAGATAGTCGATGTAGAAGATGACGATGATGGTGTACCGGAAGTTGAGGAATTTGTTAAAAGGGAAGATACTGAAGAACAAGACGACGATGCCGAGGTCATTTGAACCGTAGATGCCATGCCTTGAGCGTCTGGGTGCGAATTATGTTGATGTTCGGGCGCATGCACTTTGACTGTTGCATCGCTGGCTCGCCATTTTTCGGGTGTGCTACGCAAAGGTGATGGGCCTAAAATCAATATCATGTATTATTGATATGTAAAGCGATAGTTCATACAAATAAACACTTACCACCCTGTAAGGAAATGTTTCGATGTAACGTTTCGCTTTCACGTAAATGTGGATATAAAAGTATTGCTGATGCTGAACACAAGCCTTCTTCCGAAGCGCCCACCCATAATAAATCGCCTATGGCACGTAAAGTTTCGCAGGCGCTATGGTATAAACCTAGCGCGTCTACTACTAGACCAGCTTGTAACGATAGATCCGCCAAATTCTTAGTGACACGGCCAACACAGCGTTTGCGATTACTGCGTGAATCCATATCCAGACCAACAAAATCGCGTTTTTCAAAAGGTGCTAATAGTAAACTAACTTTTTCTACTTTTTCACGCGATCTATCCAAACGCTTTGATTCCAGCACCCAGAATAGCGCATGTATGAACTCTGCTATGTGTGATTCTAAATCACTACAAGAATCTTGTTCGCGATAGAAAAACGCTTGCGCCTTAAAATTGGAGGGTGTAGTATATTCCTCTTCAAGTCTAGGACAATGATTCGTTACACTGTTAGAATTTAAATTAACACTATCATGAAAGGTAAGGTTGCTTGCATCCGTGAATTGTTGATCGCCACCGGCGGAATTAATGTTTTCCGCAACGTGTGGTGATGATGGACCGAAAAATATTGCACGTGAGTCGTACAGCGTACCACTGTAGCGAACTTTGAGCGATTCATGCTGCCTACAAAGCTCATTTAATTCTGTTTGATTTTCAAATTTGCCAATAGTAATTAAACCTAGAAGACGACGGTGTGTTTGAAAATCACCCCAATCATTATTTTCTACCGGATGGTCATGTATGTAGCGTACCCAAATATCACGTGTAATACCTGTCGAGTCTGCAAATAATCTGCTAATTATATTAACATTACATTTGTATACTGCAGTAACTTGCCATTTATTTTCACATTGCTGACGCGGCGAACCTTATCAAACGCCTTCTGCAGCGATCGTGGCTTGGATGGACCCACGCCACGCAATAGCACCAACAAACAACCGTGATGTAGCGCATTTTGCTCGTAATCCGGACGCGACATAATCGGTTCACTAGCTCCATGCGTCAACATCAGACTCACATTTGCACGCATTTATCCGTTTTTTACTCCAGATCTCTGTCTAACGAAACTCATTTGTAGTACTAAGGATGATAATGTGGGAGTCAATATAGTAATAGAAGAATGTCGTTGTATACGCCCAAAATATTTAAATAAAGAAGGTAGTCCACAAAAGGAATGCTTTGGCACTTTTCACTTGAACAAAGTGCCACTTCCAGAAAACACACACATGCACCTACACCCCTTTAATACTTTCACTAGCAAAGAGTATTTTTGTTTTTATGTGGTACGGCAATTAGATGGATATTTTCGTTTAAACTTTGCACTTAAGAAAACCAAAAGTATTATTTTGTATCCTATTATGTACCATCGTTATCGCAATAGTTTAATTAATTAAAATTTTAATTATTTAGCCAATCAGTATTTTTCTTATCCGCTGCCACTAAACGTCAAATATTTGTTGTCGTATGTGAATTTTTTTTTTAATAAAATTTCGATTAACATAGGGTGTGCTTTTCTAGGAATCTGTATTTTTTGTATCTTTTATTATTTCCACATTGATCCTTAACATGAATTTATGCATAAAATCTTTTTATATACCTTCTCATGCATCCGCCCTTTCTGTGATTTACTTTGATTGTATTTAAAATCTATACAACTACGTATGTAAGTATTTAAATGTTAGCGCTTATTTGAAGCATCACTCTGTAACTTAGTGGGAATTAATCGATTATGGCACATCTCCATTAACAGCTGCTCTAGATTTTCTGTGCATGTTCGGTTGTAAGTTTTATCATTAAACATTTTATTTTAGCACGTGAGATAAACAAAAAACAGTTTTTAAAAAATTTGCAATGAATTTGTTACCAAAATCGCACGAGGAATTCGCGCAACCAGAATACTGGAATTCCTTCTTCACAAAACGTGGTGAGAAGGCCTTTGAATGGTTTGTTTACGTGAATTAACCGCGCACCGGTTTGCAAGTAAAATTAATGGGTTTTCATAATTCTTCTACACGTGTAGGTATGGCGAATATTTGGAATTATGTGAGCAAATACACAAATATGTAAAGAATACAGATCAAATTCTAATGCTGGGTTGTGGTAATTCACAGCTTAGTATGGATATGTACGACTCAGGTTTTAGGTAAGTGTGACTTCCGCTTACGTATGGTACGAGCCAACATAAATTGTTTGTATGATTTCTTTTAGAAATATAATAAACATTGATATATCAACGGTGGCAATTAGAAAAATGTTAGAGGTAAATGCGCAAAAACGTGCGAGTATGAAATTTCTGCAAATGGATGCGACGCAAATGACTTTTGAGGACGAATATTTTTCCGTTGCGTTAGATAAAGGCACATTGGATGCGCTTTTTGTTGACGACACGCCGGAGGTACACGCAACCGTGGAACGCTACTTCAATGAAATCAAACGTACAATGCGGTAAGCATATATACTTTGATATACAAACATGTTTTCTGGACATTATACGTATATACTTTTTACTTTCATTACTCTAGCAATGGTGGGCGTTACTTGTGTATAACGCTATTACAAGAACATATATTGAAATACATTTTAGATTATTTCCCACGTAATGGTTTTATGTTACGTGTGGTACACTGTGCCGATGCAGATCGTGCCAATCAGGAAAAGAATGCAGATAATCCTGAAGTCATGGCAATGCCTGTCTTTATTGTTATAGCAACCAAATTCAAGGCATTACCAATGCCGGTAAACAATTGTTTTTTTTTTGAAATTACGTCCATTTATTTACTTATTTAATTTTAGATACTCGAATTTAGCTTGGGCAAGGACAAAATGCAACGTTTACCAAATACTCAGGAGTTGACAAATGCTGTGACAGCTGTGCAAAGAGCGGCGTTGATATGCAATGGTTTAGCTCGCACAAATATTGCAGGTTTATTAATTTATATAGGTTGTTGAGTCAAAAAAATATTTATTCGCAATGTCTTATAGGACATGATGAGGTTGTAATGGATTTGTGTCAACCTGGCGAATCTACGCCACGTTATACAGTTCATGTCCTGGATCAACCAGCGGCAAGGGGTCTAGGTAAATTTGCCGCATTCATAGTACCTCAGGGCAGGTAAAATCCACTAGTAATACAAAAACTTACTTGCTTTACCATTTTAAACCTTCCAATCATTTGCTTTACAGAGAGATTGAATGGCTCTTTGCCACAACTCAGGGCCGCAAAAAATTACAGAGTTCCGCGAAATTTCAGCGCCTAGCAGTTGTGACACTTCATCGAGATCAGGAATATGTGTCATTGGACACCGTTAAGGGTGAACTTGCAGACAGCATCAAGAGCCTAGCGCCTATTGGTCTAACGGAACAGGTTGGTAATCAATATGAATAATAAAATATACTTATAGTTAACTAATTGCTCTGCTTTACAGATTCCTTTCCTATCGCTCGGCGCTGATGTTGGTAAACGTGAAACTCTAGTAAGTGGTTTTTCCCAAATATCCGGCGAATTTAGAATTGAGGAGGTGGAGGGTAACGATGGAAAATTATTTCGGCGTCTGATCTTCCTCAGTAATCAATTTGTAGTACAATCAGAAGCTTTGGTCAAGACAAGTAGGCGCAAAAGTTGTACTGTTTAATTAATTAATTAATTATTTTTTATGTTTGCAGTAAAACTGAAGGGTAAAAAGGAGCGTAAGAAAATTGATTTCGGGTATTTGGCATGTCAACATCACTTATATATGTCTGCCGGTGTACAATTGGCTATTGGTCAAAAAAATGCTGCCAATGAGGTCAAAGATGTGGTAGTGGTGGGCCTAGGCGGTGGTGGTCTCTGCAGTTTTCTACATGCAGCTGTGCCGTAAGTTAGGGGTTTTAATAATCGCTATTCATATTTTGTAAAATGATTAATTATAACAGGAGTGTGCGGTTGACAGCAGTTGAAATAGATCCCATCATGCTGGAAGTGGCAGAACAGTATTTTGAATTAAAGCAAGATAATCGATTTCATGTAATAATCGATGACGGCCTGTCTTTTTTAGAAACTTGCAGAAATGAAGGTAAACTGGACTTTGATAAAATATGCATCCCTTTTTTTTTTTTTGAAATAATATATTTTTATAGAGATCAAATTCAACGCCGTGCTGTTCGATGTTGACAGCAAAGATCTTTCGCTTGGCATGAGTTGTCCGCCAAAAAGTTTTCTTGAACCGGCAGTGCTAAATAACATTAAGTCAATTATTGGCGATAAAGGTTTATTCATATTGAATTTGGTTTGTCGTGATGAAGCGTTGCGAGACGAAGCTTTACTACAACTACGCAGTGCTTTCAAAGCGGTTTGTTGTTATAAGCTGGACGAGGATATAAATGAGATTATTTATTGTTCAAATAATGAAAAGTACAAAAGTATAGTAGAATGGAAGAAAGATTTGGGCGCTGCAGCTCAGCGTTTAAATAATGCGGCAAAAGAGCAGAGTTTGCATAACGACGATATGTTGGAGGTTACGGAGTTTTTAAATGAATTAAAGATTTAAATTAAATATTTTAAAACAAAATTGGTTATAAAGTAAGACCTCACATTTTGATGAAGTTTGTTATAAATTATAATAAAAAAAAAATGAAATGAACTCGCTTCTTTTCCTTTGTAGGGTTTCAGACGTTTCCTTTTGGGTGGTACAAATTCAGTGAGAGTATTAATTCAACGATGCCTCTAATATTAGCTAAGAGATGTAATTTGTTGTGGTTTATTTTATGCTTTATACGCCAAAGACAAATGCCGTCGAACACAATGCTCATATTACTTGGCTTATACAAATGATTGCTGGGAAATATTCAAAATTTAAACTCTTTATACTTCTTTGTTGTTTTGCTTGTTGTGTCGGCTTGTTGCCGTTTACGTTTTGATTTTTGGCGTGCCACATGCTCAGCCAACATATCGGAGAGATCCTCCTTCTGAAGATGACTTTGTTGTTCGCGCATCTGTTGCTCATAACGTTGTGCCATTGCCTCATTATCCAAATCCAATTCGGAGGGATCCAAAGCCAATTCGACGGTGCCCTCACGATCGACCGTGACAGCGGCACGTGCGGCAGGTTTGTTAACGCCACTTATATCGTAGACGTGAGTGGAGCCCATCATGGAAGCACCAACACGATCGGTACGCTTTTCGGGCAGTACTTGATAGAGAACCGGAGTGTCATTGCTGCCAGAGAAAAATATGATTAAATAGTTTGAGGAAAAAAAATACTATGGTACTTACTCTTCTATTTCGGCTTCGATTTTCTTCTTACGCAACTCAATCGTTTCTGGCGTCTCCATGCCGGCTGGGACACTTGTTAAACCCGAAGGTGTTACCAAACCTTCAGCTGGTGTTACGAGACCGCTATCGTCTGGCTGATTAGCCAGATCTTCACCATCCTCCTCCTCTTCTTCAGATGATTCCTCAGACTCGGACTCAAGTTCACCCCATTGATTACGCTCAATATCGCCCTCATCAATGCCACTCTGAAATTGAGGAAAATAAACATGAATTAAAAACGAAAAGCTATAGAGATATTTTCTTGAAGCTTACATCCAAGTCCATAATATTTGTGCCAAATACATCACCGTACAATGGTTTGCCATTTTCATCTACCGGCGGTTTGCCCCAACCACCTGCATGGTAGCCGAACGAGGTGCCTTCGGGTATGGGTGCATTCAAGCCAGGTATTTTCAAACTAGGATATGATGGTGGCGGCCCGTAACGTTGTTGGGCAATAAGCCATGGTGGAGGAATTTTATGTGAATTAGGGCCCACCGGCATGCCGAGTGCTATGCGCAACTCTTCGGACAAGTCCCCTGGTTTCTTCTCTTTCAAACGTGTCTCATACTCTTTGCCCTCATAGTATAGATCACCATGTATGGTCATGCGCGGCTTGGTCTGCCACTTGAAGAAGGCATCGTGCAACTTCTGATAGTCTATATCGATTTTGCCCATTTTAGGACGTACACGTTCGCGCATTTTCGATTTTAATGACTTGGCATCGTCCTTTTCCTGAAGCGATTCACGCATTTCCATAATGCCAGTCTTTTTGATGAAGGCTGGCAAATCGAAGGGCGGCTTCTCAATGCCACGCTTACCCTGCAAATATTTTCGCTTGAAACACCAGTGACGTGGCACTTGCACAGTGTTGCGATAAGCCTTTAGTTGTACAAGTAATTTGGGATCACGCGCAGTGACGTCGTGCATTTCCACAACGTCGGGGCGTGAGACCAATTGTTTTAGCTCAGCAACGCTCAAACGCGTGAGTTTCTTCAGTTTGCGTTTAGATAATTTCTCCTTGTCCTCTTTGGTATCCTGTAACAATCACAAAAAGTATAAATAATAATATAAAAGAGTATGGGCTTTACACAAATATGAAGAAAATACCTCATTATCTTCGTCATCATCATCATCTTGCATCTTGTCTATTGGCTTTTTGGGAACAGCTGCACCTTCATTCTCCGTAGTGGTTTTGTCCTTCTCTGTGACCTTGGGTTTGTTCTCCAATTTAAATATTTCGAAAACGCGATAAAATTGCCTATACATTGGCGCTAAGTCGGCTATAGTTATGCGTTCCGGTATATATTCTATGGTCACATCATCATCACCGACAATCTCCGATTTATCTTTCCTTTCAACAGCGCTTTCTTTTTGTTTTTGCTTCTCTTTATCCTTATCCCTATCCATACCCTTTCTGTCCTTCTTATTCCTGCTCGATTTATTTTTATCTTTGTCTTCAATTTCATCATCCGAGTTCTTTTCATTCCGTGCCGCCTGTACGTCGTCATCTGCTTCTGCCTCATCTGTTTTATTATCAACTTCGGCTGATTGATCATTGTCAGCGTCATTTATGCGCTCGTTGTCACGTTGCTGCCTAAGTTTGCGATTTTGCTTCTTTCTACGTTTTTTCTTTTTATTTTTTTCGGCACGGCTTTGTTTACCGCCTTTCCCAATTATGCCACCATTCATTTGGACCTCACCTTCATCATCTGAGTCATCACCAGCATCACCATAGTCATTACCTATCACACCAGCATTTCCAACGCCACCACTGTTCGCTTCATTCGAAGTAAAATCTTCTGCATTCACATGAAATTCAGCCGCGCGCTGATCTTTTAATGCCAAAACATCTTCCAACACTTTAGGGAGTACCACTTCGGTAGGCTTTTTATTTTTCTCGTCGTCATCGACATTTTCACTGCTTTCATCAGCTTCACCTACGTTATCCGATGTTGTGGAACTGCCAGTCGTATTACTACCGTTACCGCTCTTAGGTTTCTCAACCTGCATTGACATGAGTGGAATGGGCCGACCGACCGGCTCATTATTGGGTACCTCCATACGAGATGGTGGTGGCCCCTGATTCCATGGTTGTGGTGGCGGTATTTGTTGATGCGGTGGTGGTGGCATCTGTTGAGGATTCATTTGTTGCATGGATATTTGCTGAGGATTCATTTGTAATGGCGGTTGTAAAGAATGCTGCGGCGGCGGTGGCAACTGCTGTGGTGGTGGCTGCAATTGTTGTTGAGTTGGTGGCGGTATTTGTTGTGGTGGTGGGGGCATTTGTTGTGGTGGCGGCAGTTGTTGATGCGGCATATTAAGACCGGGTGGAAATATTGGCGGTGCCGGTGGTCCAGGTAACAAACCTGGTGGTGGCCGCATGCCAAGCAATGGTGGTGGACCGCTTTGCATGGGTCCGGCACCTGGCGGCATAGACATTTGTGGAGGCTGTGAATTTTTATAATTATAAGTGACTCCTATTTAACAGAATGAAATAGAAATACCTGATCACCCATCTGTTTGTTAATTAACAACTTTTAATACTTTTTCAAACACAGCAAATGATTTTTGCACAGCAGCTAAAAACCTTTTAGAAACAAACGATGAGAAAGTCGCTTTAAGCATTTACGTTCTCATGTTTGTTATCGATTAATGGAAACATCAAAAATCGATAGTGAATGTGGTATGGTGGGGTAATGGTAAATACCATGATGAAATTTATATTATAAATCCTTTATATGTATAACGCTAAATTGAAATGTATATAAAAGATAATATAGGGTAAATATTATATATATTATAAATAATATAGAAAGAATTGAGAGACCCAAATGAAGGGTCAATCGGGTCCGACAAGACATCGCAGGCGATTGGAATTGGACCCACGACAACGCCCCGGCTCACACCGCCCTTCTTGCGAACAGCTACCTAACCAAGGCCGTTTCAGGAAATTCAAGTTTCAGGAACAGGCGAGTCACTATCGATAGTGTGGTCTGCCGCTGTTCTGATTGATTTCTCTCCAAACAGCCGCTTCTAAGCTGATGCTTCTTTCAGACTGTCTAATAGTTGACTATTCCGCAGCCGCCCTATAGTCCAGATGGGCCCCTCGGACTGGGCCAAAATAAACTGGTTCAAAAGTAACTAGTTCCCAAGTAACTAGTCTAAAAGTAACTGGTAAGAAAGTAACTAGTTTCAAAGTAAGTGGTCCAAAAGTGACTAGTTTCACAAGTGACTGGTTCCAAAGAAACAGGTTACAAAAGTAAATGGTTGAAAAGTAACTAGTTTGTAAGTTGATTAGACTAGTTCCCAAGTAACTGGGCCGAAAGTAACTAGTCCAAAAGTAAGTGGTCCGAAAGTAACTAGTTTCAAAGTAAGTGGTCCAAAAGTAACTAGTTCCACAAATGACTGGTTCCAAAGAAACAGGTTACAAAAGCAACTGGTTGAAAAGTAACTAGTTGTAAGTTGATTACAGTTTTCCAACAAGTCCTTTTTGGAGTGCCGGGAAGAGGTCGCTGATGAAGAACGTGCTGGGAGACTTCGACAAACACCCTTAATGTGCCCAAAGTTTTGAACTCAGACCGTCGAATAAGTATTTGTTTAATTGCCCAGATGTTAAGTTTATTAAAATCTGTGGTTCATGACATTGAGACGGAGCACCTGAACATGTGCAAGGTTTGCGCACTTTTGGGACCATAAGTGCTCACTGACGACCAGAAATTGCGGCGAGTGGAAGTGTGCCAAGAAAATTTGAACATGTGTGAAAGTGACTTAATTTTTGAGTAACGCAATCACAGGTGACGAGTCGTGTATATTTGAGAATGATCCCGAGACAAAGATTCATTTTGAGGCGACAGAGGGGATCTAAGCAGCATGCACCTCGGCTCTCAAGGCTATTCCGCGGAATGCCTTCTGTGACGCTGGCAGCGCTGCATCGACCAAATTTTGCCAAAGAGCTATGAAGAGAAGTTAACGAGGAAAAGTGTGCTAAACCAATCTTGACGGTTTTACCTAATTTTGTAATGACAAAAAGCAGTTTTAGTTTGACAATTATGGGAAGCTGCACGGTCCCTTTAACATCCCTCATCGTCCCGTCGCCTACAAAAAACGGTTTATGCGTCAAAAAACATCCTCGTCTGAACATAATCTTACAAGACAGTTCGGCTCCAGGCTCTTCTATCCATTTTGATAAAGGTTAGATTTGGTTTCGACCGCAGAAGTCTTCGAGATTTTTTTCCAAAACAATTTTATTTATCTAACAGTTCATTAGCGCCTCTGTCTTATTTACATATATATAAATAATACGGGGTTTGTCTAGAAAGTAATAGGACTGATTTTCTTCCGCCGCGACTGTACTTCGTAGCGTGCGCGCACCGACTCGACCCAAGTTTTACGAAGGAAGTAACTATTTGCAAGGTAACTAGTCCAAAAGCAACTAGTCTCAATGCAACTGGTCCGAAAGTAACTAGTCCAAAAGTAACTGGTCTGAAAGTAACTAGTCCAAAAGTAACTAGTTTCCAAGTAAGTGGTCCAAAAGTAATTAGTTCCACAAATGGCGGGTTCCAAAGAAACAGGTTACAAAAGCAACTGGTTGAAAAGTAATTAGTTTGTAAGTTGATAACAGTTTTCCAACTAGGCCTTTTTGAAGGGCCGGGAAGAGGTCGCTGATGAATGAGCAGATCAAAAGTGAAAACGATTTATTTTTTGACCCAAGTTTTACGTGGAAGTCCTCAAGAGTCCCAAACGAAGGGTCAGGTCAATCAGGTCCGACCAGACATTACAGCCAATTGGAAGTTGTACCACGACAACGCCCCGGCTCACACCGCCCTTCTTGTGAACAGCTACCTAACCAAGGCCGTTTCAGGAAATTCCAGTTTCAGGAACTGGCGAGTCTCTACCGATTGTGTGATCTGCCGTTATTCTGATTGATTCCTCTCCAAACCGGCGCTTCTGAGCCGATGCTTCTTTCAGACTGTCTAATACATAGTTGACTGTACAGTTTCGAATTAAAAGTTTGGCGTCAAAAAACAGCTTTTCTTTTTTATTGGCATATACACCCCTTATGCTTTCATAGCCGAGTTTGCAACAACACTTGCTTGGCGCTAATTGGAGATTCCAAGTGCCGCCAGGTCCTTCTCCACCTGGTTGAGCCTTATTCTTCCTCTGCTTAACCTGGCGAGGACTGCGTCGAATACTCTCAGAGCTGAAGTGTTTTCAACCATTCGCGTAGCCGCTGTCTTTTAATTCGCTGAACTATGTCAATGGCGTCGTGGTCAATGCACAAAGGACCATAAATCTTCCGCAGAACGTTTTTTCGAAAACTCTTAACGTCCAGTCATCAAGTGTTGCTGGTTTCAAGATAGACGAAGTTATCTACGACTTAGAGGTTATGACTGTCAACAGTGAAGTGGGAGCCAAGTTGCGAGTGCGACGAGTGTATGTTTGATAACAGGAGATATTTCGTCTTGTCCTTGTTCATTAGCAGACCCATTTGCTTCGCGAACTAATAGCGTGGTTGTTATGGCCAATAATATCGATGTCACCTCTTCGGGTCTTAGACCAATAACTCCTCTGGGTGGTCAAATAATACCAGTTTGAAGGCGAGCTAAAAGGAGAACTCGCCCTTCCTCTTCCCTTTCGAGGGTTGTGCGTTGGATTTGGGACCCGCCACGTAAATAAAAACTCCTTGAAAAGGACAAAATAGCCTCAAAAATCACCTTCCTGATCGCCAGTCTTTACTATCGGGTATCCGGTATTCGACCACGACCATTTTCGCTACACTCGGTGGCACCAGCTTTTTGGAGGGCCGGGAAGAGGTCGCTGATGAATGAACAAATCAAAAGTGAAAACAATGCGCATTGCTTTTTTGAGATCAAAGGCATCGTCCACCATGACAGACCGTCAACGCCAATTTTTATGTGGAAGTCCTCAAGAGACTCAAATGAAGGGTCAATCGGGTCCGACAAGACATCGCAGCCGATTGGAAGTTGCACCACGACAACGCCCCGGCTCACACCGCCTTTCTTGTGAACAACTACCTTACCAAGGTCGACATCCCAACGCTTCCGTAGCCGCCCTATAGTCCAGATGTGGCCTCCTCGGACTAGTCAAAATAAACTGGCCCAAAAGTAACTAGTTCCCAAGTAACTGGCCCGAATGTTACTAGTCCAAAAGTAAGTGGTCCGAAAGTAACTAGTCCCAAAGTAACTAGTCCAAAAGTAAGTGGTCCAAAAGTAACCAGTCCAAAAGTAAGTGGTCCGAAAGTAACTAGTATCACAAGTAACTGGTTCCAAAGAAACAGGTTATTAAAGTAAATGGTTGAAAAGTAACTAGTTTGTAAGTTGATTAAAGTTTTCCAACAAGTCCTTTTTGGAGTGCCGGGAAGAGGTCGCTGATGAAGAACGTGCTGGGAGACTTCGACAAACACCCTTAATGTGCCCAAAGTTTTGAACTCAGACCGTCGAATAAGTATTTGTTTAATTGCCCAGATGTTAAGTTTATCAAAATCTGTGGTTCATGACATTGAGACGGAGCACCTGAACATGCGCAAGGTTTGCGCCAAGATGGTCCCAAAAGTGCTCACTGACGACCAGAAATTGCGGCGAGTGGAAGTGTGCCAAGAAAATTTGAACATGTGTGAAAGTGACTTAATTTTTGAGTAACGCAATCACAGGTGACGAATCGTGTATATTTGAGAATGATCCCGAGACAAAGAGTCATTTTGAGGCGACAGAGGGGATCTAAGCAGCATGCACCTCGGCTCTCAAGGCTATTCCGGAGAATGCTTTCTGTGACGCTGGCAGCGCTGCATCGACCAAATTTTGCCAAAGAGCTATGAAGAGAAGCTAACGAGGAAAAGTGTGCGAAACCAATCTTGACGGTTATGCAAAAAAATAGTAACTAGTAAGTAATAGTAACTAGTTTCAAAAGTATCTGGTTGCAGTAATTAGTTTAAAAAAAACTACTTTCTAAAGTAACTAGTTGCAAAGTAACTGGTCCAAAAGTAATTGGTCTGATAGTAACTAGTTCCAAATTAACTCCAAAAGTAACTAGTTGAAAAATAGCTAGTTTATAAGTTGATATGTACATAAAGATAATATAGTACTATGAAAAGTTTAAAATACAAATGTTAATGAAAGCAAATTCTACGTGCATTATTGTTATCAACACAATCGCTCGATGAAGACATGTGCCGATTAATCGCTGTTTTTTTTCAAGGCTCTCAAGTGTATTCCGCAGAATGCCTTCCGTAACGACATCAATGCTTGGAAATCGCGTTGGACGCAAAAGGAACTTATAAGCTTTTAAAGAACTGTAACGATTGGTTCAATAATTTTTTTTAAATCGACTCAGTCCTATTACTCTCCGAAAAATCTTGCAGACTACTATCCAATGCACCGCTACAATCTCCGTCAAAATTGTTCAGATCAGACCTTTATTGCTTGTACCTAGCTATCATACAAACTGATACATCAAAATCAAGATAAAGTTAGGCTCGAATTACACTAAAAGCAGCATTTTTCCGCCTGATGGTCCTAGACTGAATTAACAACAGAAAATTTTAACGAATTCATTCTCGGTTAACAGCGCTCTCCGTTCAAGTTAAGTTTTTAATGCCCTAGAGGAAAACTTTCCATTGTTGACATATGGCGATAAATAAAAAAATACATTTTCGAAATTTATTTATTTTTATTATAGTCTTATATGAATGTGGCAATTTCGTAAAGTCCAATGTATATTTATTTTACCTAAAATACTACTACATCCTTTTTTATTAAATAAATAACGCCTATAGACAAAACAGCTTTATGGCATTGCATTATTTTATGCTATAAACGCAAATATCTCTTACAAATATATAAATGTACGCGCCCTCACATAATACAACTACAAGCAAGAAATATACACACAAAAGAAGAATATTTAAGAGCTTACACTCAATAGCAACATTAAATATGTAAATTAGCCATTGAATTTGCAAATGAATCAAAAATTATATCTGAACAAAATAAGTATGTATGTAACAAATAAGCTTATATGTACTTATGTATAACAATTGCTTTAAAATACATTTCATATGAATAATATTAGAATATAATTTACGAACTAGTGAATGCATGAAATATTTACGTTGTAATGAAATGATATAACAATATTTATTGATGGTATGGAATAATGCAATAAAGGAACTTAGAAATAGTATGAAAATACAACTCACAATGAGAAAAATGAGAAACTGAATTTGAACAAGCTACCAAAATGGCAACTGTGTATGAATAACAAGTACAAGTTGGGATTATTCCAAATATTTGTATGTTATTTATATGCACTTGTGTGTGTATGCCGGTAAAGCAAATGAAGTACTATGAAAAAATACAAATGTAAATGAAGAAAATTCTACGTGCGTTGTCAACACAATTGCTCGATGAAAATATGTGTCGATTAATCGCTCTTGTTTCTTTCTCTAAATACAAATTAATTCAATATTCTATGCGTAACTACTTAAATTGAAAATTTATTTTGCAATAACAGTCAATATTTAAGTATCTAGATGACTCAATATCAAGGTGTACATATGTATGTAAGTCTTGCCGAAACGGATACTTTCGATTTTTTTTACTTAACAGCCTACAAATATGTTTGAGTACATAAATGTACTGCAGATTTTAACCACTCGATACACACAGGTACATATTGGTATGTACATAAATTTGCTTATAAATAACAATAATCAGGCGATTTAAAATTTTTGTTAAATAAGTTTCAAAAATGTACTATCTTTTTACAATAATAACAATTTTTTCGCCTCATACAATGGCTACTTACAACAGTTCATATAAATAGAATATTTCCTCCATATATGTACATGCATACAATATATACAAAACTAAAGTACTCATGGCATATATTAAAAATATGACTGAAGTGGGATTTGGAAAACTTTAGAAAAATATTTAAATGACAAAATTACATTAGTTTTTTGTTTAAAATTTCAAATGATTAAATTTTACATGTTGTCTGGTTCAATTACGAGCATTTGTATAATAAGAAATCTTAAATTTATGCAGTACAACTTTGAAGCTACACTCTCCTCTCTCACTCTCTTCCCAACTTTTCCATCAAATCGTTGACTTAGTAGTAATTTTTCTTATTTATTGCAATCCGTCGAATTGTCAAAATTGTTGATCGTAGCCATATAATTATTTTGAACTCTCTTAACTAAAAACTAAATCAGAAACAAAATTATTCTGTATGAAAATGTTGAATATTTTTAAAGAAATAAATTTATTACAAGAACAACGGCAGGCAAGCATAAAATGTCGTATATTAAGTGTTTAATAAGTGAACAAGCTTGAACTGAAGAAAATGTGCGTATAAAGCAATGCAAACGCTTCAAAATATATAATTTTTTTAAATTAAATTTGTAAAATAAATGTAGATATTTAAATTAAACAAAATAATGTGCCGAGCTGAAATTTTAAAAGCGTTTGATTTCGTTCTGAAAAAAGGTATAGATTTTCTGACCTTTTCTAACCTAAAAAATTTTACAAACAAACGCTCCAACATGCTGAATGTTTTGTTTTTTGAAAACTACCAACAGAGTTCGCTAAAATTACCAACAATTTTATAATTGGTCCACCCTATTAAAACTCCTTCTGTAACTACACGAATATGCACGAAGTGGTCGTTATTTCATATTTGTAAATTTGTGTAAAATTTCAGACTTTAAGCTTTGCGTTTTATGTAGAAATTATATCAGAAATATAGTTTTTACTGGGCTTCCTGGTTTTAACCATATTATGCAATATCAGGTGACTGAATTTCGACAATAAATACTTCGTGTGTTTAGATAATTATCTGATAACACTTGACGCTCTGTAATCACTTAAATACACACAGCTTAAATGCACTTAAACAGGCGCTTGATTTTCAAAACGTTACTATTTCTAATGGTTTCTCTCTAGTTCTCTTAAGCGCACTGTCTTTAGTCAAACAAGAAAATAATTACTACGCAAATACTATACACATCAAAACGGTCTAAAATACTTTGCGAAATATTTTATTGAAGCTGCGATTTTTCTTTTTCGTCGATGTGGATGAAGTGGAGCTGCGATTACTATTGCTAGCGATGCTACTGCCATTGCTATGACTGCCATTAGTGTTTGTATTACCATTACCGTTATCTGTGGCACTCGTGCCAGTTGTTGCCACACTGCTCGCGGCTATGCTTTCGCCCGATGAAAGTATGGCCTCTTCGAGTATGCGAAATGAGTTCTCTGTACGACTGTTTGGTAGTAAAATTTCCGAGAGTGATGATGAGTCCAAACTGACGGTAGGCGATGCGCGCATGAAACCACCACTTGCTGACACCGAACCACTTAACGCCTTTGGCTCGGCATTTTTCGAGCGATACCATTCCCAGGACGTGGATTCATGCGGATGCTTCGTCGATTTACTGTTACGTAGTTTGTTGCGGCTTTTGCCAAATGGTGATTTAAAGAAAGCCGGCGCTGTTAGACGGCTTAGCTTTTTGCCCGACTTCTTGCTATCCGCGTTGGCGCCATCTACGGTCTCCACACCATCGTCCACTTGATAGCCAGACGGACCTTCAGGCATAAATTCGTTGTATGCTAAGTCAGAAGTGGGTATGAAATTATCGAGGTCATCCTCTTCGAGACGTAGACTTTCATCGTATTCCGCTGCACTGTCTATATCCAGCGATGCCGGATTATTTGAATTCGCGCCGCCCATAAAGTCATGCGATACGGAGGCCTGTCGGCGCGGCAGTTGCGTTTTTCGTCTCGATTTGTTGCCAGCGGACTTATTGTGGTTTTCACCACCAGACACTAGTGGTGGTGCACGCGGTGGTCGTCCACTAACTTTGTCGAAATTTTCCATATGATCTGCACCAGCAACGTTTGTCGCATTTAGCTGGGCGAGATGACGGCGTGCCTGCTGTTGCGCATGTTCGGTATTTGGCCAGGAATGTTTTTCACCTTTGCGCCGCTGCCTGATATTTTGAGCGCTTGGGTCGCCTTCAGCACGCACGATAGTTGCATCATGCGAGAGACTCGTTCCGCTCATGCTGTTGCTGTAACAAACGGACATTTTCCGTTCACGCTGTGTTGCATTTTTCGCCGCATCGCCAACAGCTTCTACACCTTTACCATCACTGCTTTCCTTCAATATCATAAGCGCCTCCTCACTGGGTCGTCGCATTTTCTCTCCGCTCTGCTGATGATCTGAGA
The DNA here is from genome assembly GCF_016617805.1 of Bactrocera tryoni. Taxonomy (NCBI): domain Eukaryota; kingdom Metazoa; phylum Arthropoda; class Insecta; order Diptera; family Tephritidae; genus Bactrocera; species Bactrocera tryoni. The sequence continues at coordinate 4,150,172 of NC_052500.1, forward strand.
AATCTTCAAATGACTTACGTCGATTGAGTTTTTTCTGCATTGCAGCCACTGCGCTAGCTGTCTTTTTGCGATTCGTGCTGGTGTAGAGCGCTAGCACTTCCTTGGTTTGGCGACGCATCGAACGATAGAAGAGTATACTGACCATGAGTACGAGAAAGACGAAGGCGCCTACAAAGATGATGACCACGATGCATGCGTGCACCTGCAGCGACAGGTCGTCCAGTTCCTCCTTTAGTTGGGTATTGCGTTGCGCGAGCAATTGTTGTAGCTCGCTTTGGCGGCGATTCTGTTCCTCCAGCGTGCGTACTGTTTGCACTGTTTGCGTGAGTGTGAGTTGTAGCTCTTCCACTTGTTTTTTATAGCGTCGTGATAGTTCCTCCAGATATTGACCCGATAGGGACATATTCCGCTCAAGAGCCTGCAGGATAAAAGAGTGAATATTAAATGTATTGAATACGTGTTAGAAATAAATTAAGTTAAATATAGTACAAAGGCACCTGAAGTCGGTTAACAACTGAAAACGCAAGGATAGAGTCAGTCAAGTTAGAGTGTGTTTTCGACGAAAAGCAAGTTTGAACTCACAATCAACTAAGGAACAGTGTAGCAAATTGTTAAAACAAAATGTATTTTCTACATAGAGATTTTCTTAGTGTGACTGCGATGTCAAATGAGCCACTTGGCATTGCGCCTAATTGTAGGCAACAATTTATTTATATAGATTTATTGTGGGATATTAGTGTATTATTCAAACTAAGGGTTGTTAGGATAGAGTTTTCAATGATACTCTCAAAAAAAAATCCCAATAATAAAAATTACTGCCGTTATCCTACTCCACTTTCAAGAAAGCTCAAGCTTAGATTGTATATACCATCTTTTGTGATTTTTGTTGTTGTTGTATTGACAAAAAATTTCCGGGGCGAAGAATTTCTCAGCGTTTTTAATTTGTATACTAAGTTTAAGGACATTTGCTAACTTGACCCACTGTTCTCTAACACCGATTAATTTCTAGACCTGCGTAATACTAAGAAAACAAAAATACATCCACAATAAGCAACCAAAACAAAAAAAGGTTTACGTGAAGAAATCAAAGAACCTTGCGTTAGTTAAGCTAAACGGAGCAACAATGTCGAACACGCAAATTCGCCATTATTAATGCCCACCCACTGAAGCCACATCCAAGACATGACAATAGAAGGACGAACCGCTTGCTGCTGCACCTTGTATACATCAAAATTACAGGCTTACTAGTTTAAAGAGACGTCTGCCTCTTTACTTCAGTTTGTCGATGAGCTAACATGACTAAAACAATAATAAACTTTGAAGGATACTATAGTGAAAAGCAGGAGCCAATCAGTTAGGTAAATGAGTAGCGCCAACCCTTTAAATGCGAAAATATCTAGTAGGTACTATTTGTCTGACAGGATAACAACAAAGTAACAAGTTCGCTGAGTAAGAGTAACTTTATAATTCACTCACTCATTATTCACGCCCTGCTATAAGGTGCAAAGGCATGGACTGATGAATCGACGTTTCGAGATTTCGAGAGAAATGTTCTGCGGAAGATTTATGGTCCTTTGAGCGCTGGCCACGGCGAATATCGCATTCGATGGAACGATGAGCTGTATGAGATATACGACGACATTGACATAATTTAGCGAATTAAAAGACCCGCTGGCCAGGTCATGTCGTCCGAATGGACGAAAACACTCCAGCTCTGAAAGTATTCGACGCGGTATCCGCCGGAGGAAGCAGAGCAAGAGGAAGACCTACACTCCGCTAGGAAGAACAGGTGGAGAAGGACCTGGCTTCACTTGGAATCTCCAATTGGTGCCACCTTGCAAAAAGAAGACGCGACTGGCGCGCTGAATTTTTTGTAATCCATTAAATAGATCACTCGGAAGGCAGAAGTAGGATTTATAAAGAAAGGCTTCACCATTCACACAGTTAGGCATAACATATTGGTAATTTTAAAGTAAAGCTTTGAGAGCCGCTTTATTTGCGCAATTCAAAGTGTAAAAAAGTAGAGACTTTAAATCGATGTAAACGATCGAATGGTTGAAATGAAGGTTTTTTTTTTGTAATAATCAGATGTACCTTAGTAATTATTTAACAAAAAATCTACTCATACCTTAATACGATTGGACAGGCGTATAAAGACGCTCTCCGATTGTGGACCACTGGGTATTTTCTGCTGTAGATTCACGCCAGGCTGACTGCCATGCGCGCTCGCCTCACCGCCACTCGGCGCTGCTGTCGTAGAAGTAATCAAGTTATCGATGTTCTCCCAAGAGGCGGCATCCTCTTCGCTGCGTGAGCCCAATGTGGGTGTAACGGTAGTGGTTGGTGTTGGCTGCACCGCCGGTGGCGCGTTATCGCTGCTCGTGCTGTCGGCAAGCACTTTTAGACTGTCGCCGTTTGCAGGCGGTATCGAAGTTGTTGTGCTGCTTGGTGCGCTGCTGTCATCACTTGAGTCACCGCTGCTCTGCTGCTCCTCTGTGTGGCTGCCAGCGCTTGGTTCGCTGGGTTGCGATGGTTTTTGCAATTCTTGTTGTTCGTTATGTGCAGGTACATTGAATATATTTACATCGGGTGTTGGTTCCTTGCCACCGCTTGTGTGTGGCGCTTGTGTTGTTGTCGCTGCGTCGTCTATGTTCGCTTGCGGTGGACGTGCAATTTGCTCTGCTTCCGCTGTCCCACTTTCTGTTGTGCTTGTTGCTGTTGTTGGTGGTGGTGCACCTTCACCGTTAAATATTACTTCAGCGTTTTCAGTTGCAATGTCGTCACCGAGGTTTGTGGTTTCGCTTGTAACTAGCTTCTTTTGCGTGCCGTCGATGATTCGAAAATCGTCTTTTTTCAATTTCTTGTCGATAGTTAGATTTAGAGGCGGTTCCGTAACCGCATTTTCGTCTTGCGTGTCGTCCGCTGCAGCTGTTGTTGGTGATTTTGCTTTTGCTTGTGTCGCTAGCATTTGGCACAGCGCGCCTACATATTCTCTTGGCAACAAATTCAGGTAATAACTGTTTTTCACGTCCATTTGCATGCGCATACCCAGTTCGCCGTTAGATTTCGCTTTCAGTTCAATGCCGAAATCCTTGGCACAAATGCGCGTGCGCAGTAGATCTTTCAGCAGCCATGGCACTCTAAGTAACGCTTGCAGAGACTGATACTCACAGGAGAGCGCATTGTTGATGCGCGCCACTAACGGTTGACTACAATCGACGCAGTTATATGGTCCCGTGGCCGGTGTACGGCACTGTGTTGTATGCGTTTGCGTGATTGTGAGTGTCGTATTCTGTTGGTTTGCGGGTTTGACAAGCACTTCGGCCGCTTTCTTGACGATCGAGAGTACGGCGTCGGAGGCGGACTTAAACAGATTCATATCAGGACTCTTCGCATGAACTTGTTCTTGCCCGAATTCATCGTCAAAATCATCCAAATCGATGTGCGGTGTATCCTCCGTTTCGAAAGCTTCGAACTCTGATGTGCCGAAGACGCGAAAAAGTGACACCGGGCAGAAATGCTCTTTGGAGTAGTGTGAGTGTATGTCAACGCGTACGAATTTGCCAAACAAATGTGGATGTAAGTCAAAACTTTGCACATTCCGCTTATCTTCTGCTATGAAACGACCCACATTCGACCAATCGCGTGTGGGGAAACGATTTGAGACAGCAACGGTGAAATTTTTCGGCGACGAAGAGAACAACTCAAAATTGGCTAATTCGACTTTTTGCGCTTGTATCGCCTCGCAGAGTTCGACGACAAACCAAATGCGATTGCCACAGGGGCTCAACATGTACTCGTCCTTTGAGGAGCTCAACACTGCACCCGTATTGCTTGCATCTGCATTGGATGCGATTATTTTGGCACCACAATCGGGTGATGCATAGTTCTTGTTGCGCATTTTGAGCGGCGCTGCCCGTTTGCCATCCCCATTGGTGTGATTCTTTTTCTGTGTGGCGGTATTTACTACCTCCTGCTCCTTTGCCTGCTGCTTTTCAGCAGCCTCCATTTGTTTTTGGGCCCATTCGGAGAATACCGGTATGGGCACCTCTTCGACAGTGAGATTTACGGTATTACCGTCATTGTTACCACCAGCCGCGATGTCTTCTTCGGCAGGGGTGGCAGTGGCTGGACTATCGCTTTCATTTTGTGTTGTCCTCGTTGGTGCTTTGGTGGCATTAACAATTGGAATGTTTGATGGAATTTCGCTGGAAGTGAGATCAGCGTCCGTCAGCGTCGGTTGTGTATGTTCACCGCCGCCAGAGTCGTCAAATTTGATGATTTCTTCGTCTGGAAAGATTTTTAAATATTATACAAAAAATTTTTGTTATAGATTTCAAAGGCTAAAGATCCTCAGAGGGTAAAATAAGTGAGGACTGATAAAAGAGGAAAGTTTATAGCTTTATGACTCTGGCTACAAATAGAAAAAGTACAAGGATATATCTCTCAATTATTAAATAAAAGAGACAACGGATGACCTATTAGATGTTATCTCAGCGAAATAAAACTTGCATCCCTCAAGGGCAAAGTCAAGAAGTGTTAGGAAAACAAATAAAAGAGCGAATGACTCAGAGTTTACACAACCTAAAGAGGCTGTAGAACAAATGAAGCGGAAAAACATTTGATACACACCCTTTCTTATAGCCTCACTGCTGTTCTCCAATACGTCCATTGTATGATTTTCATGCTCTCGCGCAATGGTCTCTTTGGCAGCATCAATGATGAGTGCTTCAATATTGCCGCGCGTGGGCTCCAGTATTTCCAATGGCAATTCTGTCACAGTGATTGTAGGAATCTCCGTGATATCCGGCAAGCTAGAAGAAAGAAGAATAGGAAAGTAAGAGTTTAGTTTAATATTGGTATAAAAACTTTATTAAATATATAGTATATGGATTTTTTGGGGAATATTATGAAAAAATAATAAAACCATTTTAAAAATTTTTCAGTGCTTAACTCAGAAATAAAAACTGCAATCCACGTATACATATAATTTCTGTATGTTTGTTGTTATGTACAAAAGTATTTACATTTATAACACATTCATAATTTTTATTTACCTGAGAAACATCGTCGATATGGCAATCAATTGCGAGAACCAAATCACCCAGAAGAAGACCAAGAACATCGTCAAATTCGTTTTGACTTTCTTCACTTCACCACAAACGAAATTCGTTACGATTTTCAGCAACATAATGATTTTTCAATTATTTGATTGCTAATTTGCACAGATTCTAAGTAAGCAAAGTGGGAACACATATACACAAACACTATTACACACTGTTTTCAATTCAATGGTAACCGGGTAGGAGTGAAAAAATATATTTCTAAGTGTGTTAAATAAAAAAAAAACACTTTTTGGAGCCGTCTATTCTAATTTTTATATTTTATTCAGTTAAAAAATTATCACTCAACAGCAACAACATTTAATTTGTCCCAATTCGGGTTACGGCGCGTAGTTGTGAATCGATGTAATCACCAATACATGGTTGGCTGACTACTTTAATGATTACATGCAAAAAAAATAAAATAAATGGAGAGCAATAATATCCACCCACACTTTGGCAAACAAAGCAATTACAGTATAATAAATCAAATTAATGGTTCTCATTAGCAAATACAACCGTTAGATTTCACATGAGAAAATTGTAGAAACTACTCAGGTTGCTATCAGCACTAGAAAAGCGTTCAATTACTATATATTAACCGATAAATCAATGAAAAAAATAATAATAATCACAGTCAATTATGATTATCGGTTTCAAAAAACCCGCTTTGGACGTTCCGAGCAGTAGTTTTGAAACACGTCAGCGTGACTGTTTAAATGCCAACCTACTGAATAGATAAGAATTGAGTAAACGAAATTTCGAGTACAAAACGCTTTTCAGTCCACGCTACAAATAATAATGTAAAATATATGAACGTACCAATACATGCATATGTTCGCATTACACTGATTGGGCCATTGAGAAGTCAAAACAATGATAAAATGCACCAGCAACAACTGTTCTTGGTGCAAGATAACAACTTGCAAAGCCGAACTGCGGCAGTGCATTACGAAAAAACAATGCCAAAAGATCTTAAGTAATTTATATGCGAGCACTTGTAAACTTATACTAGTACTAGTGTTTACATATGTATGCACATAACATCAAGCCGATGTACATATAACGGGTGATCCAAGTAGAGGTACTTTTGTCATTAGCCTTTTTTGGCAGATCACACGTGACTCGTTGCAAGCTGTCATGTTATTCTCGACTATTTATGCCTGAAATTGAAGCTCGTGATCTCGGCGATATTTGGTTCCACAAGGCGGCGCCACTTCCCACACATCGCATCAATCAATGGATTTATTGAGAGAACACTTCGGTGAGCAGATAATTTCACGTTGTGGGCCAGTCGATTGGCTACCAAGATCGTTTGATATGACACCGTTAGACTTTTTCCTGTGGGGATATGAAGCGGACAATCCCGCTTCGATTCAGGTCTTGGAGCAAAACATCACGGATGTCATTCGCTAGTTACCAGTCGAAATGCTCGAACGAGTCATGGAAAATTGGACTCAACGGATGGACCATCTGAGACGTAGCCGCGGCCAACATTTGAAAGAGCTAATCTTTAAAAAATAAATGCCAAAGAATGTTCTTTCGAAGTTTCTGTGTTTTTTCTTTAAAGAAGTAGGGAAAATGGAAATGGATCACCCTTTATGTAGGTACATACACATGTTGTTGACACTACAAAATGAAAGAAGGGTGCAAAATTAAAGTTTTAATTAAATTTAAAAGCGGAACCTATTTATATAATACTATAGATGTACTATATATATGTAAGTATGCATATTATCAGGTGTTGCGAATGGAGAACGAGTACAAAAATACTGAGTGCATTTAATTTTAATTCGAACAGGTAACGGTTTCATGTTTAAAAACGTCACTAACTTTCGTTTAGATGTTTTGCCGAATTTCCGAGCTCGAGTTGATATTCACCAAATGAAAGGTGGAACAAGTTCGAAGCCGCCTTCTAAGAACTGAGATATTAAACGACAAAGCAGATGGAGTGGTAAAAAATAAAACGGCATAATAGTGGAAGATTATATTGATATCATTGGCCTCATTATTCGCGCCATTAGTTCAGCTCCTCCTTAACCAGGCTGGATAAGGGCAAATGGGTCTGGTCGTGCACGAGGGCAAAACGAAATATCTCCTGTCATCAAACAAACAGTCGTCGCACTCGCGACTTGGCTCTCACATCACTGTTGACAGTCATAACTTCGAAGTCGTAGATAATTTCGTCTATTTTTGAATCAGTATTAGCAACAACAATGTCAGCCTAGAAACTCAACGCAGAATAACTCTTGCCAACAGGTGCTACATCGGACTGAGTAGGAAATTGATAAATAAAGTGTTCTCTCGACGAACAAAGACCAAACCATACAAGTCACTCATCATCCTCGTCCTGATATAAGGTGCAGAGGCATGGACCATGAAAATATCTGATGAGTCGGTGTTACGAGTTTTCGAGAAAGGTTTTCGAAAGATCTATGGTCCTTTGCGCACTGGCAACGGCGAACATCGCATTCGATGGAACGATGAGCTATACTCGTATGAGATATACGACGACATTGACATAGTTCAGCGAATTAAGCGTCTACGTCATGTCGTCCGAATGGGTGAAAACTCTACAGCTCTGAAAGTATTCGATGCAGTACCCGTCGAGGGAAAGACCAGGTAGAGAAGGTCCTGCGTACACTAGGAATCTAAGCGGTGTCTCCGCCAATATTTTGAAAGTTACAGCCGTAGATCGGTTTGAGTAAATGAAGAATCTTTAAACGCGTTTTAAGCCATAACTAGTCGTTTTTTGTCTGAGAAAGGTATATGGAGACAATATATGGATATATGGAGATTGTACTCAAAGTACTACAAAAAATCATTTTATTTTATTTATATTTTTGCTTTTTCTTCTGAAAAAATGTTGAAAAAGTAAACAAACTAAGGACGGCAAGTAATATCTACTATGTAACTTGAGAGTAGAACCATTTAAAAACAAGTAAGGAAGGGCTAAGTTCGGGTGTCACCGAACATTTTATACTCTCGCATGATAAAGTGATAATCGAGATTTCATTATACGTCATTTACATATTTTTCAAATACCGTATTTTTGTAAAGTTTTATTCCCCTATCATCATTGGTTCCTAATGTACTATATATTATACAGAGAAGGCATCAGATGGAATTCAAAATAGCGTTATATTGGAAGAAGGCGTGGTTGTGAACCGATTTCACCTATATTTCGTACATGTCATCAGGGTGTTAAGAAAATATTATATACCGAATTTCATTGAAATCGGTCTAGTAGTTCCTGAGATATGGTTTTTGGTCCATAAGTGAGCGAGGCCACGCCCATTTTCAATTTTTAAAAAAAGCCTGGGTGCAGCTTCCTTCTGCAATTTCTTCCGTAAAATTTAGTGTTTCTGACGTTTTTTGTTAGTCCGTTAAAGCACTTTTAGTGATTTTCAACATAACCTTTGTATGGGAGGTGGGCGTGGTTATTATCCGATTTCTTCCATTTTTGAACTGTATATGGAAATGTCTGAAGAAAACGACTCTGTAGAGTTTGGTTGACATAGCTATAGTAGTTTCCGAGATATGTACAAAAAACTTAGTAGGGGGCGGGGCCACGCCCACTTTTCCAAAAAAGTTACGTCCAAATATGCCCCTCTCTAATGCGATCCTTTGTGCCAAATTTCACTTTAATATCTTTATTTATGGCTTAGTTATGACACCTTATAGGTTTTCGGTTTCCGCCATTTTGTGGGCGTGGCAGTGGGCCGATTTTGCCCATCTTCGAACTTAACCTTCTTATGGAGCCAAGGAATACGTGTACCAAGTTTCATCATGATATCTCAATTTTTACTCAAGTTACAGCTTGCACGGACGGACGGACGGACAGACAGACATCCGGATTTCGACTCTACTCGTCACCCTGATCACTTTGGTATATATAGCCCTATGCCTGACTCTTTTAGTTTTAGGACTTACAAACAACCGTTATGTGAACAAAACTATAATACTCTCCTTAGCAACATTGTTGCGAGAGTATAAAAATACGGTGTGTCACCGGTTGCACCGTCTATTTTTTATGGTGAAACTCACGGTGAACATTTTCCACCTGCTTTATAAGGGTAAAACTATGTATGTATATGGAGTCATGTGAGGTTAGAATGCGCAATGCGAACGATAAGCAATATGTATATATATACATTTGAAACATATACTTAATATAGCTTACATATAGCTATGTGAGGTTAGGCTTCATAATGAGGGTCTTTAGAGCTCACTTCAGTTCAATTCGAAAAACACAAAAACAAGAATTTACATTCGTCATTTGATTGCATATATATTTACACGCATTACACCTACTATAAATTAGTTTAAAATATTTCTGTGTCCTTTAATAATATGCACCCACGCATTTGCAAAACTGCGCATATGAAGCGTGACATTAATTCCAACTATTTATAGCATTTTTGTGAAATTTTCGCATTTGCACGTCAAAAGCGCATTGTGTATGTTGGTATGCTGGTATGTGAAACAGTTTTGACACACATTTTCGGCAGCCTTCACAATCGTCGCAACCGTGTTGACATATAATTACATATTTTCTCAGACATTTCCCCACACAATGCCAACTTTTGCGCATTTTCACCCATAAAAAAGTGGTAGCGACGAGAGCGGTGGAAAACAAAAAAAAATCAAGCAAGAATGCAACATTGGTTACACAGTCATTAAATGCGTCAAAGCGAAATTGTGTGTTTTGTAAAATTTTCTTAGAAGCGTTGTTGTGCATAAAATACGTAAATTATTCGCTATTGTTTGCAATTTGTATTTGACAATGAAATTTTGTCAGAATTTTTTTTCTAATTTCGCAATTTGTTTGCTTTATTGTTTTTTGTTTTTTCTTTTAGTTTTGTTCCGAGTCACAGCTGATTGCTTACTTGTGTCTGAATGACAAATATGTTAATCTACGAGTTTTTGTTTTATTCACCAACATACACCACACCACACCACAATGCAGCATCACCTGCTGTGCATTCACGAATTACATACAGACACCTTATCTTAAGCTGCACTTTTTATGGCCACACTTCGCACACTTCGCGCAGCTTGCCAGTTTGCTAGTTTGTCAGTTTCGCATTTTGCATTTTGACATTTCTTCGCAGCTAACGATTTGCATTCGTGCATGCACAAAACACTGTTGGTGAATGCTGTCTGCCTAAGTAGCTTTAACGCGAAAGCATTTAATTTGTATGTAGATAAAGAGCCGAGATAAAGCGTCGCTTTTTTTCGAAACACGCACGGCTAATTGCCTGCCCGTCGTGGCTGCCGTCGCCTCACCTGAGACGGCTAAGCGCCAATTAAGCGCAGCGGTTGTCATTTGCATTTAGTGTTACAATTTTTAATAGCTTTTGCCGAAGCTACATACAAACTATACATACCTACTAGTATGTTCATGCAAGCCTGCAATCTTTATGAGTTAGGTTTTGTTTGAAAAAGTCACTACAAATGCATGAATAGAAAAAAAACTACTGACAAAGTTATTTAAATATGAATTGTTGACATCGGAAACTTGCAGTATAACTTTATTATTACTTTTGTTGATATTTTTCAACGGAATCAAGAATGCTATTTTCTTTATAAAAAGTGGTTTGAGTTCGTTGAAACAAAATGTTAAGTAACTAATCGGTAGAAGAACTCCTTATTGCTTTTCCAATTACAAGGTGCTTAACAATATTCTCAAACTCACGTAAGTACTTACAAAGTACTTAATACATATCAGCGATCTGCCGCATTTCTGTTTCAATAGATATCTAATTGATGTATTTGAAGCGCAAAGAATCTTGAAGAAACTCTGTAGGCTCTAATTTTCTATGGCTTCACAAAGTCTAACATAACCTGTAGGCTCCCTCAAACTCTTACAAAAAAACTGGCACAATTGATTTTCACAAATTTATCTTGAGGTGAATTTTTAATCAGCAAATTATTCGTCTTACACAGGAACTTGATGCCAGGTCCGTACTATAGATGAGGTGAATGCTAGGAGCTTCTGGCGAGTCCCTATCGGTGTGTGTAGCCTGGCGTTGTCCTAATGGAATAGAATTCGTCTCCTGTTGGTTAAAATTGACCCCTTCTGGGTCTTTTTGCTTCTTCTCAGACGGTCCAAATATTGACAGCACAGCTTCGAATTAATAGTTTGGTTGTAGAGAAGCAGCTCGCTGATGATGACTGCTAATCCCACTAAACACATCGCAAAACTTTGTTGACCATCTGTCGATTCGCAGTTGGAAATTCGGTTCAAAAGGTTTACGTTAATTAGTCTTCGAGAAACTGGTGCGTCTGTGACGTCAAAATTACCAGCACGGTGTTGACGAAACCAAAATTGTGCGTGATTGGCTGTAACTTTATCTGAATTTTAACTGTTCTCATTTTTAGGATTAATTTTTGCATTTATCGAAGAAAATCTGTGGATTATCTTGAGTATTTTCTCTTACTTTTTTGTTTTCGTAAGTATGAAATCTTATCTGGTAATGTCATATAGCGTAACCAACCGATCACACTTATACAACGTGTATAGATTACTACATAAATTTATTGGAAAAAATAATGGTTCCTTTTTACTGGACCATATGTAAATTCAAACACAGAAGACTAAGCCACTGTTTCCTCGTTTGGAAGTGCTATGTGTTTATGCGAATTAATAGCCCAAGTTAGTAAAGGTTCTAGTAGGTTGGTGTAACAAGAGCCATAAACAATCTATTATAAGGGCGAACTTTTAGTGACTGAAACTATAAAAAGAGGATCTGTCAATTGGTAACTTTGACTATTGTGAAAATCTAATTTGGCTCCAATGGTCTACTTTTTATGGGATTATATCTAGCCAAAGATCTATATTGATACACCGATTACGATTGATCAGCTGGACTCACGGCGAGATAAGGGCGGCTATAGAATTTTTCTAACCTTTCAGAAAAACAATTTTAAGGGATTAACAATCGCTTATTTCATCTATCGACACATAAACAGAGATAAACTGTTAACTTGCAGAGCCGAAGTTTCCATTGCTCTTAGTTTCTAAATAAGTCGAAATAATTTTACCTAACAAATCAGAAAAAGACTTAGACACTCGGCCAATTGTCTAACTGAACATATATTCAGTACCAATTAATTTTTAAACTGTTATCTTTGAGACAAGAACCGTAATCAAAATGGAATCAGCAGAAAATTGTATAACAAAACTATGTAACTATGTATAGTATGCGAGTCAGAAGAAACAAGCAAAACAAACCAAAAAATTAATAAATAAATAAAAAACAAATTAAATTCAACGAAGAAATAAATATAATAACAAATAATATATATTTTCGGCCTGCATTTAGACCTACGGCGCCGGCTACTTAATTGAAAATTTATACTCGCTTGTCATGCTTTGCTATATTTTTATCTCATCCACGCTTTTTTTAATACAAATATATGTAATTCATTCACATATACGAGTACATCTATCAGTATGTATGTTTGTTGGCAAAATTTGGGGCATTGACCGCATGTGACGAAAAATGAAATCAAAGAAAACGTGTAAACGTAAACAAACGCTATGAAAAGGCCAAAACACGTGTTGGCAGAGCAACAGGTGGCGCCTTAGGAGGCGCAACCTAGCAGGGGGGCGACATTATAATGCGATTTCATGGCGTGCTTCTCGGCAGTTGCTTTTCCTCACGCCATTTCTGCAACTGTGCACACTTCGCGTTTTTGTTTTGTCTCTTAATTATAAATTAATTGCGTAATATTTTCATTTGCACAAATTTGAGTTAATACATGCTTGAGTATAATCACGTAGCATAAACATATGGTTTTATAAAAAATATGAATTATATGGCATTTTGTGTTTCCTTGAGTTGTTCTTGACTAATAGCAAACAAACAAAGACAGACAAATGCGCTTAAAAATATTTAGGTGAATAATATTTGAGGTTATATTTTCTTGATGAAACTATAACACTAAAATTTTGAGAAACAAGAAAAAACATAAACTTTGGCTGCACCGAAGCTTTAATACCCTACAAAGGTACATTTCTTTTAACATTAGGGTATAAAAAAATGTTCTTCTTGACGGCGGTAAGTTTGTACGTCGGTATTTATACCATAGTGGTTCGATCTGCACAATGTGTTGCTTTGTACAATAATACTTAGTATGAGCCGAATTTCGAGAAGATATCTTGTCAAATAAACATGTTTTTCCCATGTTTTTCGATCAATTTTTCCAACAGCTACATACTTACATATATCCTACAGTGGTTCGATACTGGCGGTTGCAAAAGAGCAACTTCTTGGAGAAAAAAAGATGTCTACAAAATTACAGAGCGGTATCTCAAAAGCTGAGGGGATACGGTTTGTCCGGAAAGTAGTAGAACTGTTTTTCTTCCCCTGCGACTGTACTTTGGAGCACTGACTGGATTCGATAGAGGGCGTTCCTAGCTAACGAACGACCGACTGGTCAATTGTCTCCGAGCACCTGGAGAATCAGTACAAAAATTTTCGCGCGACGCGCTTCTGTGAGTGGTGCAAGCCGAAAATGCAGCGTTAGTTAGAGCAGAGGTATGCGATTAAATTCTGTATGAAATTCGGTAAATCTGCGACAGAGACGTTTGATATAATCAAGCAGGCTTACCCAGATGTTGGTTTAGCAAGAAGTGGAATGTTTCGGTGGCACCAGCTTTTTGGAAGGCCCGAAAGAGGTCACTGATGAATGAGCAAATCGAATGTGAAAACGGTGCTCATTGTCTTTTTTGATATCACCTTTTTGGCGACGTCCACCATGAATTTGTTCCTCCTGGACAAACTGTCAACGCCAAGTTTTACGTAGAAGTCCTCAAGAGACTCAAAAGATGGATCAATCGGGTCCGACAAGACATCGCAACCGATTGGAAATTGCACCACGACAACGCTCTGGCTTACACCGCCCTACAGCCCAGATGTGGCCCAGCGGACTTTTTTTGTTTCCTTGCCCGAAAAAGCCGATGAAAGGCAAGCATTTTGAGACGACAGAGGAGATCCAAGCAGCATGCACCCCATCTCTCAAGGCTATTCGGGAGAATGCCTTCCGTGACGGACTTCTTTATTTTCTCGTTATCCTATCCAACTTTCCTGCTTAGTTCCTAAGTTTTATGACCTTCTTAGAGAAAAAATACATCTGGGTTTAACCCACAGCTAAAATTTGTTATTCCTTCATGGTGCTAGTCCATTTCATTCATAAGTCAAGTAAGGCAATACAATATGAACATATTTCCTCCTAAATGGCTTTTACATAATCCCGAAATTGAAAGCAATAAATATGGAATTCCATTACAGTAATTTTGAATATTTTAATTTACAGATTTACGCCCAGATTTCTGAGCACACCATGACAACGTAAACAACCACGACAGACAGACAGAGACCGACGTAAGTACATATATTTCGGCGTAAAAATATTTGCATATCTCGCAAATGTTGATAGAAAGGAAATGACAACCGCCAATTCGGCAACATTCCAGCTGGAGCCCGCTAGGCCTAAAGCCGACACAAAGCGGAGAGAGCAGGAGGAGAGGCAACAGAGTCACTGATTTTAACACTGGAGGACTATAATCGTATTTGCATTATTTGAGCCACCTGTAATATGCAAATTGCAGGCCAATGCGCCAAGCAGGTAATAAGGAACAACAAACAAATCGAGTACAACAACAATACAAATGGTACAATATTTGAATTAGCCAGAGTTTCGATCTTCGGTTGGCTTTTGGAGTCAAGTAAAGTATTGGCTGCTACAGCGCGGCGGTTGTGCCACTTCACACCACAAACCGACTGAGTGTAATCTGATCTGATTTTACCCGAAAGACAGACGGCGCAAGTGCAAGTGGTAAACAATTTGCGTTGGTGTTAAGAAAACAATTGGCATTAAAGCAAAGCAGCTGCGCTTCTGGCGTCTCGTGCAGTGTGGCTGCGTCACGGCACGTACAAACCAGATAATGCTGGTGCTGTCGGTTGAAAACGCCAGTTGTTTGTGTAGTTGGGAAATTTGTGGTGTGGTGCGAAGTTGTGTTGTCTTAGGCATGCTCTACACCAGCAAATAAGCATGAAACTATTACCTTTAAGCAGCAAGCGAAACACTTGTCTACATTTGTTGATTTTGTGCAGCGGTTATTGCAGGTTGGTGGAGCGACAAACGCAAAGTTTTTGTTGCATAATATGCGCTGAAGAGTAAGCGTCAAGGGAACTCACTCAAAATTTAACTAAAATTCAAATTATATTTTTTTCATTGGGGTAGTTCTAAGATTCTTTAGAATCCCTTATCTCGGTTGAAGTGTGCGGTTGTCTATCTCTTACTCTAGTATACGAAACTTCCCTTATCGAAGAAATGATATTCTTCAGAGGCTGATCAGAAATTATATAACCACTACCTCGGCTTCTGCATTGTTATGGTAGAAGAGCGCATTTTTCCTCGCCAAATAGGCCTTTTTATGCAATTCGGCCTTGCCTTAACCATTGGTAGTCATCACCTTTTCGGTCGACAGTCTTCGCATTATAGTCCGTGATATTGGATCAGAGATTGGTACTATAGCCGAAGTCAAACACATAAAGATATCTTTCCAATACTTTTGTCCTTAAAATGTCGAGATTGACAGAAAGTGTCGTGTGAGAAATTGTTTTGTGTTTCTTGA
The DNA here is from genome assembly GCF_016617805.1 of Bactrocera tryoni. Classification (NCBI taxonomy): domain Eukaryota; kingdom Metazoa; phylum Arthropoda; class Insecta; order Diptera; family Tephritidae; genus Bactrocera; species Bactrocera tryoni. The sequence goes on from NC_052500.1 coordinate 4,165,922, forward strand.
ACTTATCGGTTCAGATGTAGATTAAGGTCTTCATACTTTTTTTACATTCCGAAAGGGACTGTACAAATGGCAAGTGACTTTGTCTAATTTAGCAAGCTTATTTAGCTATGTGCTGCATATTATGGGAATCTTCCACAAGAGACCCCACCAAATCTATACTAAATGCGGGACAAAAAGACAGACGAAACCGATGTTGCAATTAAGCCCACCGCTTGCAAATAAACGAAATCTCAATGAAATAAAGTTGGAAAAAAGTATACACAAACGACTCGTAAATGAGGAAACAATTAGCGAAAACAATGTGTGGCAAAAAATTTGCCTCAAAACCTAAAATCACGATTTGCGATAAAAATTCAGCTCAAGCTGCAAAGTCGTTGAGTGGGTCGCGTGAAATTCTTTAGCGCCTCTAGCGCATTGTTGCTACGTAAATCAGCAATCAGCAGCGGGGTAATAATGTAGCTAACAATGTGAGCGTATGCACATACATATGTATGTATGTGTGTTTGCTTGTGCGGAATATGGTACGCCTGCGCTGGAGGGACGCAAATAAAGCTAAAATTAAGTTATTTAGAGCAACAGCTGCGCCACACACGCCTTCAGACATATTGTTTGCGGATCATAAACATATATACAGCTGTACATATGAAAACCTACATATTTAACTGCGAGTTTTCGTTGTAGATAGAGAGATTTATTAGCGAAATGAAAATGAAAGAAAATTAATAGTTGAATGAGGAAATAAACAATTTGGAAATATAACCGAATTTTATTTAGGATCCGGAAATAGTCGTTAAAATGCCACTAGAAAACTGTTAACATGTACATATCTAGCATTCCTTGAGAGTTTCGCATGATAGACCAAATACGGCTAGGTATGATTTTGAGTACCATCTTGACTTCATAATGTCTTATGACAGTTTATTTAGTTTCAAGATATTGATCTGAAAATTTACACACTTCGTTTTCTTCTCAAGAAGTTTTTCAGTTGATGGAACTACTCATATCGGACTACCATCGTATATAGCTGCAATATAAATATCAAAATCAAGGGAAAGATTTTCATAAAATAAAACTTTTTCTCTTAGACCGTTGGCCAATTAGTTCCAATAAAAAATGCACCTGTGAAGCACATTATAGCTTTGATGCAGAAGAATTTAAAATGTTTTTCTTGTTACCTGATCTTAGAAAGTTCGAATTCTAATTTTAGATATGATAAAAAGAACAAACATTTTTTAACACAATGGAATAAGGGCTTTAAATGCAACACTGCTCCTATTAAATATTTTATTTGGATATACTATTTTTGAAAAAAGACAAATTCAAGTTCAAGTTTTGCTCGGATGGCACAATAAGATAACACTGTCATCACGACCAGTTCTTAAAAGTATCAAGGACACCGAATCGATATCTCCTCACAGGATATCTTGATAATATTTAACATTATTCCCTACCATATAAGGAAGGAGCTTCGAGTCTATCCCTATGGAAGACACCGAGTAGATAATTTTCGTGAAAAACTATCTTTACATATTTTAAAATATTAATTGCGTATGCAGTGAAGAGGAGATGAAATAGAAAAGAAAAATGCGTACAAGGAGAGTTATTCACAAGCAGTGAAAAGCAAAAGCGAAATAACAACAAATTTTGCTTAATTACCACCAGAGGGCGGTTAATACGCCTTGTAAGACAATAAGCAACAACACGCAATCATCTTTCTCATTTTTTTCATGCTGGGTACACAAGATTATACAGCTGCAGCTGCACACCCGAAGAGTAGACAATCAGGTATTCAATGCTAGGCCGCTAAAAATTGAAACTCGGGACTCTTAATTAGCTCTTCAAGTTGACGCCCCCGACTCCGAATTTCGGCAGTAAATTTTAATAATTTCGACTCGTTGTTAGATAGTATATCTTTCCATGATAAGATAACAAACCTTATTGCAAAAAAATTATCAAAATAGGGAAAAATAATTTGCTGTCCCTATCAGTATCACTTTTGTAGCGTCCCTTTTGAAACCCCCGATACTAATATTTATTTAAAACAGAGAAGAAAGTTCAATGAAATTACTTTGAGAAAATTTACGGCGTTTCATCGCGATGACACAAATCGGCGACTAGTTTGATGACTCCGAAAATATGAAAAAAGATATGAAAGAAGTTCGATTGGGATGATGATTTCGAAGTTGACATGCTATTGTTGAACTTCACGAGTTCCAACTCCCGTTTTAGAGCTGGAAGATAGTATTAACAACCACTAATATTTTCAACAAGCAAGAGTTGTTAAGGTTACAAAAGAAAGTAGGAAGGGTTTCAACAGCTCCTGGTTCAAGAACAAGGATTAATCAAACAAACAGGTCTTAAGTTATAATTAAATCGTAGAGGAATTTCAAATGTACGGTTGACCAAGAACTGGCACTTTCGACAATTTTCCAAAACTCTTTAATTTTCCATAACAACAACTCCAGAACTATTTACATATATGAAAATCGAAAATATTTTAACCATAAAAAACAACAACGAAATCCCGGGAACCAATTTCACCCGACTTGCAAACATAAATGTACTTCGGGATTGCACAGTTTAGTGGGCGCGTGTCATTGTGGTGACATGCGGCATTTGCACGCACATGAGAGTGCATAAACCTAACAGTAGTGTGATATGCAAAACGCACACGCGTTCACACTTGCGCACGCATACCCGCGCATGCGCGTGTGAAGAGTGCGCGCACAAGCTGTATATTTTACATGCGCACACGCGTTGCGAATTCCAAGGAAGTGTACATGCAACAGTATACGCACGCTCAAGCGCATGTAAGTATGTATGTGGGTAGCATGTAAATCATTCAGCGACACATTGGTTGCCGGCTGCCGGCTGCCTCACTGTCTAGCCCAGACCAATCAATCTCCAGCGACCGCCACCGGCAACGGCCGGCATTGCTGCGGGCTGGCGACTAAGTGGGTCAGAAAGTCTTTACGGTGTATAACAAGTTTCTGCAACAACAACAACAACAACAGATGATAATGCACCTACAATAATGAGTTATACCAAGTGCTGCGTGTGTGTGGTCCGGTCCATTGCTCTGTACAGTAGCTATGCGTTGTTGTTTTAGCTTATCTTTTTTGTTGTTGTTGTTGTTGGGGTTGTACAAGGAAGTAGCTAAATTGCATCATAAATTTGCAGAAAACGTGTAGAAAATACGCAGACACGACACGAAAGCATTATTAAAAGTGAAAAATATGAAAAGTGATTAGCAATGAAAAGTTGGAAAATTGTGTGGGAAGATTTTTTCGAAATAATTACCATTGAAGGGATCACAAATTATGACCGCATGCAAAAGTATATAATTATTGTTAACCAACTAAATGATATGCAGATATTTCACACTGACAGCGCCGGGATTATTTGTGTAAAAATTTTTGCCGATTAGCAGATGTGTGAAGTGTTTTCTCCATATATACCTTAAACTCTGAAAGAGGTCTTATATATTAATGGGTTATACGTGAATTTCAAATCTATTTTTTTCATATACTTAATGTAATCGGCTATTAGAATTTTAAGCGCGATTTCAGAGCCGTTGAGGAAAACTTCGTTAAAACGGCTGGACTTATCGACTCGAACTTTTCATGCGACCTTCGGCCACCTACCGGTAATGATCGAAGAAATAAAACATTGTTTGGAGGGCCGGGAAGAGGTCGCTGATGAAGAATGGACAAATCCAAAGTGAAAACGATGCTCATTGTCTTTTTTGACAGCAAAGGCATCGTCCACAATGGACAAACCGTCAACGCCAAGTTTTATGTGGAAGTCCTCAAGAGACTCAAACGAAGGGTCAATCGGGTCCGACAGCCAAATAAGCAGTTAAATCAGTGTAAACAATTTGCTAAAGGGCTATAAAGGGGAAGCAAAGAGGCAAAGTATGCGAAATAAATGTCTTTAAATTCATTGAAAGCAAACCAAATATTGACGATTATGCAAAAAACTGTTAATTTTTTACCGTAACTAGTTGCAAAGTAACTGTTCCGAAAATAACTGGTCCAAAAGTAACTAGTTCGAACAGTAACTAGTCCCAATGTAACTAGTTGCAAAATAACTAGTTTCTACATAACACTTTTTAGTTGGAAAAGAAGGTTCAGAGTAAACATAGAAAAATATGACATAAAAACATGTTATCTGCACAGAACATATTAAACATTTATACGGATGGCTCGAAAATCGAGAACGGAGTTGTTTTTGTGGTATACTATCCTGATTTAGGCATAAGGCAGCCTTTTATACTACCGGACTATGCTACACTATACTTCAAGCAGAGGCCGTTGCTATTAGTAAAGTCACGGAGTTAGCCTGTAATGTGTCAGTAGACGCTGAAGAGTCTTGGAAAGCAGGGCAGCTGTGGAGAGTGTACCAGAACCAAGCGACTTCAGCTCTACTGGGTACTATCACTATCTCAGGATATTTCCAAGAGTGGTGTACAGCTGTCACCCGAAAACGTGATTAATATTGGAAATTCCAGGCATTGCATATGCGACGATCTAGAACGATCAACCAATCAAAAACTCTACATACTCAAAACGGATCAAACTACGAACTCCAAACTTTTTGAAGAGAATAAAAAATAGAACAGCAATCTCACCGCAATTTCTGAATGGATTTTAGTGCCACATCCCACACTTTTCATTGCCGGCGTCTCAAAAATCATGAAGAAGTAAACTCAACATTCACTTTCACACTAGTCCGGCGCATATAAACCCATATGAGTATGTGTGCTCTGAGCTGTCGGCTGCAGGATCTGTCTGCGTCTAACGATGTCGGGTGGTGAGTGGGTGCGACTAAAGTGATAGAAGTAACGGCAATGCGCCATAAAAAGCGAAGTGGCCATAAAAATGTGCACACGAAATGCCAGAAGAAAAAAGCACTGCGTCGCGCACAAGAGCGCCTAAATGATACAAACGTTCAGGAAAAGTGATCTCGGCATATGTTTGTGAAAACACATAAATTACTCATATTGAATATCGCTGGCGGTAATGTCTGGCTGCGGCAAAATGCTTTGCATATTAATAGGCCAGAAAGCAAACCTTTATTACCACAATTAAGATGATATTAAATAAACGCTTTAAAAACAAAAACAATCACAACAACAAGACTTTTGCTTAATTGCCATGAAGATATTGGCAAAGTGAGCGGCAAACGCAACACACTGAGGTACCGTGTCGTCGATGCACAGGCGTGCTTGTTGGTAGTCGAGCCGTTAGCGGATTTTTGAGCCATTTATTTGACGCTCAACCGGCTGCCGTTTGTTTATGGCAATGCCAGTATTTGGATGGAAGTCGTGAAAATATTTAAACTAACAAATGCGAACAATAATTCATTAATGGATAGGCACAATATTTATATGTGTGAAGAGAGGGGTCTGAAGGCAGATAGTATGTGGTGCGCAAAATCAAAGAGCAGTGCTTATCTTATACGTAGCTATGTTTATATTTCTCGATAGGTGGCGCTGAAGTTGCAAAGGGTAAAAAAAGATTTACTTAGCAATTCTGTGCGTAATTGTTTAAATTATTATTAATGGTATATTCTGCGGACCAATTAGACTTACGGTCACCTAAACCTTTATAACCATTAGTGCTAGAAATAGGTATCAGAAAGTAATCTCATGGGTTTCAATATGGTTAGTAAAAGGAAAAATTCAATTACCACTTTCCCTAACCACTGTTAAAGTAATTCCATTCTAATTATCATCTTCTGTAGAGAACAAAATACTAAGAGAGGTTTCAATGTAGCATCCTTCGGGTCTCCCTTGATATAATAAACTGCTCGACGTTAAGACAGTTCTATAATTATTTGGAAAGTTTCGTTTTGAAATCCACGTGATTCGAACCAAATCGACCGGTAGGAACAACAGTTTTTGGAATTGCAAAAACCTCTGCAATCATATTTAGATTTTCAAAAAAGAGTTCATCTACTTCATGATTAAAATTTCACAGCTTGAATGAGAACGCTAACATTTTCGAGAGCTCACCATACCTATCTTCGTTGGGCATCGAGCTGATTTTAGTGAGTTAAACGCCAGTATGAGCATAACATTTATAGGTTATGCAGAAATCGTACTTGGCATACCGCTTCTGTGGGCGTCTACTATAACCTATTTTTCACCAACATACATATACAACTCAGGCTCACTCAGATGGGTTGCCTTGAATGCAATGTAAAATTTATTCGTTAGCCATTTTTGATGACTTCAAAACAGGAAAACAAAAAAAAAATTCGAGTGCAATTAAATTCGCAGACATTCGAAATGGTACTCATGAAAATTGAGATTGCCTTGTTTACTTTCAATTCAATGTTAAGCTGAACTTTAATGTGCCAATAAGCGTGTCTTTAACAGTCACCCGCAAGGTGAACCATTTCGGTGCATAAATATTGTCAGTAGATATGATTTCGTGACGCTTTAAGTGCCAAATTTATGACTGTTTGAAAGAATTTTAATTAACGGCTTTTGCATACGCTTTTGAATGTATGTGTGTGTGTGGCCAATATGAGGAAAATTGGTATAAAAAAGTGCACAGTGAAATAAAATGCCAGGAAAAGTTAGTTTTACCTTTCGCTTTACGATTTCCTTTCTGGTATGTGGTTATATTTGTGTGTGTTTAACTGAATTTTCATAATTTTTCCACTGAATAAACTGTAAAATTGTGTTTGCAGTGAGTTCATAACTTCCTCGAAACTGATTTAGTTACTGTTTATGGGAATTCCGTTTACAGATATAAAAATTGCATGGATATAAGGATATGAAATGGTTATATCGAGTTTCCCACGAGTGTTGGCATGTGGTATTTAAAAAAAAAAAAAAGAAAACTAAAATCTTCTATAACGAGGTTTTCAGGCTAAGGCCAGTTTAAGTCGTTTTTTCGAATAATTGTTGAAAAGCTAGAAACATTAGTACTTTACCACTTAGCCTTTCATTTGTTTTGAAATAACGCATGTTTTTAGAATAAAGCCCGCCCTTAGAGGTCCTTTATCCGACATTTTGTATCAAAATATTCATTCACAAATTTTTATACACATTTTGGTTTATGTTCTAATGGAACATAGCACATTTAGTTAATATGCTTTTTCTTCCTTATTCCGTTTAAGTGGTCTAACTATGAACCCTCCCGATCTTGTATAGTTCGTTCGCTGGTTTATTACTCTAACTAACTAACATATTGCCACTACTCTTCTTTTCTCATAACTGTAAACATTTCATTTCAAATTAATTCCATTGTCAACACTACAAAACTCTCGAAAATCTTTTTATGAATAATAAAATAAATCTTTATTATATCTCTATATGCAAATAACGCAATTACGATAAAGCAGCGTGTCACTTAAAAGTTGAATAATGATAAACTGTGAGCAGTTATCTAAACAATATGCATGTTACGGCAAAACCGACAAATTCCGACATAAATCTTTCGAATCGGCTTTAACTTTTCGAAAAGCATAAAGGCGACTAGAAAGAAGCAATGAAAATGGAAAAGGAAAATATTAAATGGAGAGTGAGAGCGCAAATAAAAACAAAACGAAGAGATAAGCTTCCTTTCTGTCCATTTACTGTTAGCTTTCACAGCACACTGCAATAGACATAAATACACGTAAATGATTTTCAATTGTGTATGATTTGTTATAGCTATATTTGTTACAGTGTGTTTGTGTGTGTTCGAATCAATATGTTTTGACGCTCCAAAATGTCTGCAATTATCTTTATGAATATTCACAGTGGGAAAATTCGCATAAAATTCGCAAACTTGAGAAATTTGGTGATTGTAAAATTAAGCGTATTGTTATGCGATAAATAACAGTACATATATATTAGTTATGTGTGTTATTGCGGCAAATGAAATGCATTTGCATAAGAAATGTTGATTGGAAAATATAATTAAAAGTTTAGCGAGAGTTTGGTAGGCAAAAATTCAAAGGAACATGCAAAAAAATCACGGAAAAACTGATGCAAAAGATAGGAAAAGCTTAATAGCTGAAGGAAAATTTATGATAATGAAGAAAAAGCTGCGACGCCAATAAATGTTATTTGGTGAGCATGATAAACAATATACGCCAGCGAAAATTAATGCTTTTAGCAGGTAATAAATTATATGATTTCTGCAACGCAGCGTCTCCGGGGCGTATGAGTGACATTTATTATTTTACCCTCCACGAACTTTGGCAGCAAATAGTGCCGGCACTGCGATTGCACATACCACATGTAATGCAAACTTAATCCAAAGCATTATCAAAAATCCCTAAAAGTCAGATAACGAAAGTTAGGCAAAGTCATAATAATGAGACGGAAGGTGGAAGTAGAGTAGGCCGTAGCTAACACTTTTTATTTAATTTTCTGACTATCTAACAAGTATGAAAAATATGATACATGAATCAGCATATACTTAAAAGTTTATTCGACGTCTATCAGTGGGAATCTATAGGCTTTTAGAACAGTTAACTACAACATTGTATTCAACAAGAAGCAGCAGTACTACATTGTTTGATTCTTTCGCGCTATTCCTGTTAGCCTTTTATGATGGAGTCTCTTTTATATTAAATTTTACGGACTGAAAGTTCAAAGCATTTAACGCAACTGTCAACTTCATAGCTATGTTGAACTCCGATTCACTTTATAAGTTTAAACATGCCACGCTTCGTAAAATAAAAAATTTGGAATTTATCTGGAAAATAGTTTAGCAGATATGATGGTATTTGTAAGAAATTTTTAACTTAGCACAATTGACTTCCAAAACTTTAAAAGAGTTTTTTCGAAACGCTATTTTCGGAGATGACTAAGAAAAATTCTGCGAAACAACTGGACCGTTCGATTTGAAACTTTCACACGAGATCTAAGATATATGATCATAATTTCGTTTTTTATGCCAAATTTTTTTACGAAAAACAAAAGGACGTATGCGAAATTTCAGACCAATATCTCACAGACTGAGAAAGTAGTTCGCGTATACCTTATACAGAGGACGGACGGAAATGGCTATAGCTGAGCATTTATAAATATAACTAATAGGGTCTCCGACATTTCCTTTTGGGTATTACAAACATCGTGGCAAACTTAAGGGCTTACGTATGTTTAGGGGTTTCAAAAAATCGATTTTTTTTACTGTCCTAAATTTCCAAGTTGATCTGAGTAATAATTTCGGAGATACAGCCTTGCGAACTTGTGCGCTCGAGGCTAGCTGGGCTAAGTGTGCCGCCTTTAAACGCGCTCGAAACTGTGTTTTTGAAGTCGGTTGGCAAGATTTCTCGAGAACTACTCAACCGATCTCCATGAAATTTTACACACGCTTTTTCGATACAACTATTATATTTTAACTAAAATGCCGCCATTGTCAACGAAATTTTAATATTTTTGTAAAAATGTCTGTCCAATCCAATCCAATTATTTTTTCCTTCGTTCAAGTTCTAAGTTAAGGTTTTAACTAAAACACTTATTTTTTCACTTTAGACTGTCCTGTAAGGAGTTATCCTGCCAACGTGAGTGCATCTTTTTTTCGAGGGGTCACCGAAAATGGCGTCGCAATGGCTGAGTTTAAATTATTTTTTTCCAAAAATTTCAGAATTTCTTTGTTAATAGTGTATGTTTGTAACAATAAAAAATTCTAATAAAATATTTCATTTTTGATATGTGAAAACAGTTGTTGAAAAAAGGCTGTTTTTTACCCGAGGAAACCCATGTAACTCCTTAAAATAAAAATATGCCTCACCACCTAACATTTTTTTCATAAAATATGTTTTCAATACAAACTGTTTCTCAAGATTTAAGATTTTCATTTCTGCTAATTACTTTGTTAAAAAAAAAATTTAAACATGGCACCTAATGGTATGCAACGCTTGAATTTAATATAGATTCATAGAAACAAAATGAATAAGTCTTCGTGTTTGTTAAGATCAAAATATTGATATAATAAAATCAGTCAGATTACCTTTAAATAGAGAAAAATGTGGCCTACATTTAGGGTGTGGTTTTAATTGAAGCAATAAAATTAATTTTAGATTTTTGACGCTTTACCTTTAAAACTACTATTGGACTATTACAAATTGCAGGATGGAGTTATGTGTAGAAGTTCACGCAAGTGAGGAAAATTCTCTGAATTCCACTCACTTGGGAGTGGCCAGAACAATCAATTGAGCAGCTCATGACTACCGGTCTCAGATCAAGTATCATCTAGGAAGCCAAAAAACATCCGTTTGAATGCGGGCTAAAGTGAGAAGGCGGAACATCTGTATCCAGTGTTGTGCGCTGGGTTTGGGACCCACCAGGTAAAAAACGACCCAATGAAAAGGTAGCAACAGCCTTGCGCTCGACTTTAACTACGTAAACGGTGTCTACGTCAAAAAGAAGACTATTACAAATAGAGGTCTAACACACAGAAAAATCCCTGGTGAATGACGGTCTTTACTTAACTCAATGGAAGATAAACGAATTGACGAAATTTCATACTTTAAACATTTCATACTTTAAAATTCGTCAATTCGCTTGAGTGTGGTAAGTCTTTTCAAAGAAGGCGAAATTCGTCGACTAACAAAAGCTGATCAAATTATATAAAAGGAAGTTGTTGCACAAACATTTCTACGTATTTATTCATCTGTTTAAGAGTTTATTGAATCATTGAGTTTTATGAGTTCTGCGAAAGCAAAAGCTAAAATTAGATAACATAATAAAAGCTTCGCTTAGCTAAATTATTTAGCTAAAACTATTTAATTGTGAATAAGCATGCCCTCACACATACAGACATACATACGAAATGAATTCAGTTGGCATACGCGGCGCCGCAAATTGATGAAGTGTTGTAAAAAGTGTAAGTTGTAAGCTTTTTTCTTGCTTTTTTTTTCTTAAAGCATTTATTATACGTAATTGGTGAGTTGGGCCGGCGGAGTGCAGATGAGTTTAAATGCGGCATTTTGCTTTGTGACGGCATGCAGCTACAACAAGAATATGTATGACAACAACAATGACATGAATGGTGGAAACAAACGTTGCCATGCGGCGTGTGCAGTCATGCAACAAGTGGCAACATATGGCGGCCTGCCTGGCTCGGTGGCTGCCGCAAAGGCTACTGCACGAACAAATGCGGCAATAACAAAGCAGTGGCAATGGCAATAAGCCGGTTAATAAGCAGATTTGAAGGCCAACGCTTGTAGTATATAACTTTATTCGAATGTAAGTATAAATGTACATATATGTATATGTATATGTATGTGTATGAACGTATGTAGCTAAGTACGTCCATATGGCAAATTAAAGTGTTAAACCAAATTAAATGTTGTAGTTGTTGGAATGCTGTCGCGATTTTCTTTCATTTTACTTTTCAAATACTTTTGCTTTAATTCGAGCTTAAAGCGCTCAAGGGATTTCATTTGTAAATTGTGTTAGTAACTAAACGTATTCAGTAGCAATTATTGTTGTGAAAATTCAATAATAAAGCAAACTTTTCAATTAAATTCCTATAAGGTTTTTGTGAGTTCAGTGTTAAACAGTTAACTTTTTGTCATAAATTGTTTGAGTTTTACAAAAAATATATATATATTATGAGTTATATAATTTTTTTGAATTATTTACTTTGCAAATTATATTATTATTATTATTTTTGACTTGCTGGTATTTTTTTCGAGTTAACAAATTCAAGTTTAATTAATTTATTTATTTTTATACCCTAAACAGGGTATATTAAGTCTGCCACGATGTTTGTAACACGCAGAAGGAAGCGTCGGAGACCCTATAAAGTATATACATACATATATAAATGATCAATATGTTGAGCTGAGTCGATTTAGCCATGTCCGTCTGTCTATATACGAACTAGTCCCTCAGTTTTTAAGATATCGTTTTGAAATTTTGCAAACGTCATTTTTTCTTCAAGAAGCTGCTCATTTGTCGGAACTGCCGATATCGGACCACTATAACATATAGCTGCCATACAAACTGAACGATCGGAATCTAGTGCTGGTATGGAAAACTTTTGCATTGGACAAGATATATTCACTAATTTTGGTATGAGTTATTGGTCAGTGAAATAATGTAATATAGGAAGAAAATATTCAGATCGGCTCACTATAGCATAAAGCTGCCACACCAATCGAACTATCGGAATCAAGGGCTTGTATGGAAAACTTTTGCATTGGACGTGGTATCCTCACGAAATTTGACATGAATTACTGCTTAAGGTAATAATATAATGTCCGAAAAAATTTTTCAGATCGGATTACTATAGCATATATGTATGTAGCTTCCATACAAACTGAACACACACAGTTACTAAAAGAAATGCACCTGTGAAGGGTATATTAGCTTCGGTGCAGCCGAAGTTAACGTTTTCTTTCATTTTCATAAGAACTCAAATTGAATAGTTTTTTACCTATTTTGGCACAAAAATATTTTGAAGGTTTCAGAGCTTCACAAAAAAAGTTTAAATATTAATTATTTGAGTAATTATTGTATGTATGTTTTGATATGCTTCGTTGTACGAATATTTAAGCGGTTATATGGGTTTACGTGTTTCCAAAAATCGAATTTTTTTAATTGCCTTTCTTTTCTACAGCACCTCTAGAATATTGTGCTATTTTCAAGTTGATTGGAGTAATAGTTTCGGAGATACAGCCTTGAGAACTAGTGCGCTCGAGGCTAGCCAGGCTAAGTGCGCCGTAAACGCGTTTGTCTCGAAACTGTGTTTTTGAAGTCGGTTGGCAAGATTTCTCTAGAACTACTGAAGCGATATTCTTGAAATTTTACACAAGCCTTTGAGATACAATTTTTAAGGACTTAGACGAAGGATGTTTTTTCTTCGATTACAACTATTTGAAAAAAAATGTCGCAAAATTTTAATTTTTTGAAAAATGTCTGCCAAAAATCCAATTTTCAGTTTTTTTCCTTCGTTGAAGTTTTAAGTTAAAGTTTTAACTAAAACACGTTTTTTCACTTTAGATGATCCTGAAAGGAGAAACCCATCTACATAAACCCTCAAGTTTTTATATTTATTTTTTCTCGCGTCTTTTTGTTTTTATAAAATTTTCTCAAAGTTCCATTTTGAAATAATGTTTAATTTCACTTGTTTTATAAATTTTGAAAGGTATCTAGTCTAGTTATTTCTTTTCAAAATAAATATTTATATTATTTTCATCACATTTTTAATTTAAAAATAAAAATTTTTTTTTTTTATATTTAATAAAATTTTGTATGTTTTTATGAATACTTTTACATTTATATATTTAATATTTTTTACAGTTATATATTTAATAATTTTTATATAAAAATTATAAATTATACTATATGAATATTTTTCCGATCTATATTAAGTAAAATTATAAATTAAATATTAATATTTTTATCAGTAATTAATTAAAATTTAGTGAGCGTAACTTTTTTAAAAATATTATACACACACAAATTGATATTATTTATTTTAATTTTTTTATTTATTTTACGCATATTTAATTTTATTTTTAACTTTTTTAAATTAGCAATCCATTGTATTAAAATCCTTATATATTTTAATCACTCCTTAAATACAAAATGTATTAAAAAATAAAAATATCCATTACGCTTTCGTGAAAGTGCACTGCCGGCACTGTAAATCACTTAACAAATATAAAAATATTTGAAGAAACGAAAAAAAAATATTTCTTTGCAACTCTGCGCAGAAGCACACAGAAAGGATGCGTACGGAAACGCACGAAAACAAAACAAACGAACACAAACACACTTTCTGCGAAGCCGAACGCGTGAACACTTGCAATTATCGTCTTCTATGCAAAACAAAAATCAAACTTAGCGTCCTTAAATGTAGACGTAAACATAAGTTAATTTATATGGCAGGACATCAAAGCGTCCACTCGTCCCTCGAATGGCACTTGTGTGTGTATGTGTGTATAAGTGTTAAATGAAATAAGGAGGCGTATGGTGCAGTAATGCAACGCGCGCGTCACGCGGTTTAACGCGACACCAGAGCGCCGCTCGATACGAACGCGTGGAAAACTCAGTGGAAACTGAACGATAATCCAATGAAATTGTAATAATTATGGAGCGCGCTGCGCCACAAGTGTGCAAATTGCCAGCGCTGTCTGCGAGTGAGTGGCAACACCGAGTTGACAGATTGGCGGCGGCGGAGAAAACCGCAAGGGGGCAAGCGGCGCGGCAAAAAGTGCGATACACAAGAAATATGCAAGGCATAGATATAAAGAAACACAACAACAACCGCTGCTGAGCAGCCAATGCATTTTTGAGTAAGTTGCCGCAAAAGCAATAACGCCAAAAACAACAGCAACAGCAACAACACACAACTAGGCATAAACCAAACCAAAAAAGTGGGCGACATTAATAACAACAAATATAGCGAATCGAATGTGAGCTGCACATGCACAACACAACAACAATAGCAACAAAAACACCAACAGCAATGCCTGCAAAGTCGGCGCGTATGCATTTGCAACAATAGCAACAATTGCCGCGAAGCAATAGCAGCTGATTGCCGACTGTAAAGCGGCAACAGCAACAACATGTGTTGCAGAATCGATAAGAGCACTCAGCAGCGGCCGATGAGCTTGTGTGTGAGAGCGAGCACTCTTTTGCTCTCGCGCGCAGGTGGAAAAGTGAGAAAAACTCGGGAAAATTCCAGAGCGCAGAGCGTATAAGTTTTTTGTTGCGAAAAAATGTTGTCATATTTAATCGGCAGCGCAACGACAATAAAAGAAAAACAATAAAAACAACGAAATATACAACAATAACACCAACAACTAAACAGCAACTAAGCGTAATGCGTACAAGTAAATTAACCACAACAAACATGTAGCCACAGGTGCAGCGCCTGCGTTCGATGCGGCCGCCTTCCCGTTGTCATAAACGCAAAAACAAAAAGAAAAACAAACAATAAAGAAAACGACTCCAAAAGAAACAATAAATAAATACAACAACGTAACAATGCCGCTTGAGGCGCTGTTGAAAAGCAGCTGTCAGCTAAAGCAATAAAAATAATGCGTGGCAAAAGAAATGTGCGACAAAGTAAAATGTACAACAAATACACGCATATGTAATTAAATCAATAAAAATCAAATAATTGTCCAACTAACTGAGAGCGGCTGCAAAAAAATTGCCTCTGGGCCATAGTAAATGGCAATTAAAAGTTATTATCAATTTTACTTCGATAATAGGCATGGGCACGCTCCTATTATGGTCAATCAATTTACTGACGGCAATTAATGTGAACGATTTAGTTCGAGCATTATGAAAAAATATGTACCAGCAGGTCCTTTAGCTGTTGAAATCGATCTAATGTGGCACCAAAGCAGCTTTATCCTTTTTGGTTTGAACACAATGGACCAGAAATCTTTGTAAGGATAGCTGAAATTTGTAGTGTACTTAGTTTTATGAACATCACTGTCATATTGCGTTCTACTAACAAATCTTCGGGGCTCTTTCGGCTTTTTTAGTTTTAGTTTAAATCATTTCCTCAATAATTTGTCAGACTGGATTTCCACACGAGAACTTCTGTTGCTCATTATCGGGAAATTCGCTTTTAGAGTCGCTCAGTGCTTTCATACAAGCGGCACGAGTCCATCAACACGAGTCAAACGAGTCTCTGACACAAGCAGACAAAGAAGTCTGCTGCATCGGTGACTCTTTGAAGTTTCCTTCAAGAAATTTTAAATTGACTATGCCACTGAAAGGTCACCTCAAATCTCGAACTCAGAGATGAGCACTGAGAAAAAATATCTATTTACGAGAACATTTTTCGAATGGAATCTCTACCCCATCCCACTACAACAGCAACAAAAGTTAAAAATTACTGTAAACTTATAAAATCGCAATAATAAAGATAGTGAAGTAAGAAATAAGTAAACATTAAAGCCCACATTCCAGCGTGTGTGGGCTGAAATGTATTATAGCAGCAACAACAACTTAAGTCGAAACCCAGCTCAGTCCAACGACGAAACGAATGCGTATTGCTGCGCATTGTCAGCTAATGACACCCAACCCGACACCGGCAAAATGCAACGGCAGCTACTTTATAGGAACTTCGGCGTATGCAAAGGCGTGTTGTGGCTATGACTCGTGTTTTGGCCACCGTCACTGCCAAGGAAGTGCTGCGTCAAATTAATGAGTCACTGTCAACATTGCTCCGATAGTTGTAATCATTACTTTTGCTTTTTCTACAGCGCAATAGCAAATGTGGAATTAAATGTGACGTTTTTGTGAGTTTCTGCGTGCGGACCGTGGTATGTGTGGGCATTAAGCGAAGCGCGGTAATATGAAGTAATTTTCTTTTGCGAACCTTTTTATTTATTTTTTACGGATTTCTATAGCTTCAAAGTATAGGTCTTCGAAAAGAGCTATTTTAAGTTACCCTCACTGTTTTCTATATTCTGTATTCCTCGTCTAAATTTTTAACTAAGTTGTGATTTTCGAGTGGATAGTGGCCTACTTCGAGACCTACTGTAACCAAAAACCTCAAATTGCAGATCTTTGCGATTCATTTTCAAACTATCATAACATAAATCATATATCATTTCATGGTATCGACAAAGAATAATTACTCAAAAGAACCAAGAGTTCGAAAATCAAACAGAACTTATAAAGATCTTAAAAAAAGAGGTTAATTCTCAAATTGCAAAGGTAAATCGGCAAAATTGCTTTAGATATACATATTCCAATATCGGTCTACACCCACAAAAAGTGTCATATCAAGCACTCTGGGTTCAATGAAAGTTACCGGTAAATAAACAAGGTTTTTCTAAAAGATGTCACTCCCAGTTAATTCGGAGCAAAATGATAAAATATCTTATAGTACCTATGCCTTATGATCAGAAATGAACTGGATTTACAAAAAAAAACAGAAACTATATTTTCATGTATTTAATCGGTATTATCGCCTTCAAAACAGATAAGCCTAGGCCTACTCCAATATTCCGTGTACTTGGGATCTGAAAGCCATCCCCTAAGAAAATTTTGTTTTTTTCGGTTTCGACTCATTTTTGGAGTGCCATTCGTTTGACTATTGGACTGTGAACTTCATATACAGAAAATCACGTCTCGTCACCAGTGATGAGGCGTTTTATGAATGTGTAGTCCTCAACTACGTCGTCAAGTACATATCTCTTACTTGAATCTAGTCGACGTGGTTTTCGTAAAAGATTCATACACAACAAAATAAAAAAATAAAAAATAAAAAATGGGTTGTGTCTATCTACATATAAGAGATGTTAAGATCTTCTGCTATCTCTCATAAATAAAGGTTATGCCAATCAAGAAAAAAATATCGATTCCTCTTGCGCGCGCTGGTTGTATGGATCAGTTCAGGTCAAATATTACAAAAATACTTAATTACCTTACTTCGACTATATTTAAATTACTTTGCAATATATTAATAACCATCTGAATTGTGACCCCATGGTCCCATTTTTTCTAAATTACACACATTTTGCTCGAACAAAAATTGAACTAGTGTGAGCAACAAACTCTCATGAAGTGCCATTTTGAAATTGCATTACCGTTATATAACCAAGTTATTATTGATACTTAAATTTATTTGTTTATTTCATACAGAAAACTTAAAATAATCGGGCACATTTAAGTAATCTACAAATATTGCTCATACTGAGTACCTGGACCTAAGGGAATTGTAGCAATATTTTGACATTTTAATGCGCTTTTAAGTCGTTAGGTAATGCAATAACAAATTAGACGCGCGTGTTACATAACGAATAAGTGCACTTGGCGCTTAAAGTTCGTGCCTATGAGTCGAAAAATGCGCATCTATGTATGTATTACTTCCCCATTGCGACTCGACACTTCCTCCACACACACACACATAGCGACACAGTCACACGTGAGCGCGCTTAGTGTCTCAAGACACACTTGAAAAAGACATTTTCTATAATTGCAAACGACTTGAAATATGGATAAACAAAGCAAAGAGTGACTTTAGGCACTTTTCGGACACTTTGAATACTTAAGACTTAAGTCCAGGCACTCAACGGTCGCCGTGCTCAACTGACCTCAAATATACTCGTTGAAAATTGTTCGCTGGCAGTGTTGCACTTCGTGTGCTGCTCATTTCGTATGCGATCGGAATCGGTAAAAATAACAAATCCACTTCATTAACATTTACATAATAGTTTTTTGTTAGTTTAACATGCTGTTTTATCGCTATTGGCGGCAGCAGCAGCAGCAGCAGCGGCTGTTAAAAGTTGCATTTTCGATGTGAATTTGAATTCGCGTTTGAGTTGGAAGTTGTTCAAATGCAAATGTAAGCGCCGAAACGTTTGACTTCGACTTGACAGCTACAGTTGAACCGATTGTTGCATTACAATTGCTCTATTCAACCGATGTCACTGCTGATATAGTGTTGTTGTTGCGCCTGCTGTTGGCAGTTGTTGCTGTTGTTGGTGTCATTGAGTGCATTTATCTTAAGAATTGCAGCAACAAGCCGCATTGTGACAGACTTACACACAAGCAGTCAGATACCGGCCACGATGATGACGGCGGAGACGACGATGGCGATGGCGATGACGACGAAGACGACGACTCTGTCGGCTGTTAAGCGACAGACGAGTGCAGATAACAATGTCTTATGTATGCCTGGCATTTGAGCCGGCCGGCTGGCTCGCTGGCTGCCTGCTTGACCGGCCAGATCCAGGCAACGTTGGAGTGTCTAATTTTTATTCGTTGTTTGTTTTTGTTTTTTCTCGGTCTCTCGGCTGGCGTATGCGTTGAACAAAAGTGAAATTGTTGGCAATAAATTTTTGGGCAACATAAAACAAATAAATGCAACAATATAATTTGTCCAATGCTATGCTAACGGCAAAGGTTACCAAATTGCAACGCCAGCACACACAGCTACACTTTCTTGTCGGCATTTCTATCTACATATATATACACATACTCATGTATGCTCGAATGTACTTATGTGTGTTCGTAAGTGTGGGTTTAAGTGTCGATATACCCACGCTGGACCCCAAACGTAATGCAATGGTCACGGCAATCTGTGACGAAGCATGCTGGCGGTCGTACGGTATTTACTTAATACAGTGTGTGAAAATTATCGTTTCGTTGGAAAATGAAGAAATCAGTAACTTAATTAATAAACTATCGACTCTTTCTATATCCATTCGAAACTCCATTACTTGACTATATCACATAACTGACAAGGTAGAAACAGGCTGTGAAGGGTTTCGGAGTCAGCGATCAATTTTACTTGGGTTTGCATGTTCTAGTTCCTGAAACACAAGACTCTTTATTGGCAAACCTTGGTAAATGATTAATATTGATTCCAATAGAAAGTGGGACCGGTGTCCACTACACTTACTCCGGTCCCACTTTTGGATTTTTTCAAATAAAAAAAAAGTAAATGAAATTTAAGTTAATTTAAGTAAAACATGTCGGTCTGAATGGCTTGTTCCATTGAGTTTTTGGTCCAAAGCAGAGTGCGAAAGAGAAACAACGGAAATTCAGTAAATCAGACTGCAGGAGAACAAATCAGTATTAGATGCTAACTACAAATATCCTTCTACTCTTATTAGACTGAAAATTTCGTTCAACAATAAGGCTTTTTATCTTCGGAATTGCATTCTCTCTCTTCGTGTACATAAGTATGTATATCGCTTTCCCTATACCGTGAGCGAGTTGAAATATAATAAATCGATATTCCGACAAAGTAAAACGTGACAGGAGATTGTGTTAACCAAACAGTTGGGTTTCGTTGTGTTCTGGCTTTTAAACTCGGGTGTCCCAATTAAAAAATAATCTTCGAGAATTTTGAAAATAGTCTACTTCTCTCGAGGCGATTTTCGGATAAAAAAATTTAGTAGATAATACTGCATGATCATCTTTTCATATGCGAAGACTACCATACAAAGTCTAAAAATCGAAAGTTCTCTAAACTCAAGACATCATGACACAGACAACCCATTGGAAACTGCACCACTGTCCAACAACAAGTCATAAAAGTTCGGATAAGGGAAGTGGTGGGCGGCCGTAGGTGTATTCCCATTGGATTGGAATGAATTGTGGCGCTGTGTCACAGTAGTTTGGTCGTATTTCTCCCGCAAATGAAAACGAATTTTCCTTTCGGCCACATTTGCATGTTGATTTATTAATTTATTTGCGGCTTTATTGTGTACCGCCGCCATGGCACGCCGCATTGTCTGGCCAGTCGGCTAGTCAAGTAAGTACCTACTGTCCGCTGAAGTCCGGCAGTGACGGCAGACGCCGGTGACTGAGTATGCGAACCTAATCAGATGCCGGTCAAATGAAAAGACGGACAAACCGACAATGTAGATACCAAACAAACAAAGAGTGAAGTCGCCGCTAAATGCGCGACTACGTCAGGCGGGAGTTGCTAGAGAAGAGTTGAAAAGTAAACAACAACAAAAAGTGCGCATAACAAATAAGGTGAAACAAAAAGGCGAAAAAAGCAAATGATGATGGTAGGAAAAATTGGCATGAAAAAAGCAACCGGCTGATGCAGGCAGGCAACAAACCTTACTAACAATTCTGTCCGTCCGTCCGTCCGTCCAGTCGTGTAGTTAACCGTCTACTTGTACATAGCTGTCGCGTCCAGTTCATTCAGCAGCTTTTGAAATACAAAGTGGGTAGGCTGTGACGGTGGCTACGAGGATGGCGCTGCTGCGACTGCCGACTGCCGGCTGCTGGCCTGTGAGTTTTTCAGATTGTCTTTCCACCGACTTACAAATGAATGAAATGTTTACTTTGCAATGTTGTGTGGCGATAACGAAAGGTGGGTATTTTCGACTATTTTTTATCGCGTCTTTACGAAGTTTTTCATTGATTTTTTCCACCGCATTTAAGCTTGCGCATATCAATTGCGAATGTTTGGCTTTGCAGAGCGCCTGTGAACTCACCGTATATGGCGAATGGCGCGGCAACGAGTCGAGTTTAAATGGCAGCAGCGGAAAACGAAAAACAAGTAACGGTTCAAAAATCAGTTACTGCCAGCTCAAGTACCGCCACATACATAATGCATTGCCGCCTCCTTCAGTGGCTTACGACGCAGCCCAAAAACACTTGGACAGTTGCAGTTAAGTATCTACAAGTCAGGAAAATGCGCCACAGTCGTAGATCAAAACACCAGCACCATGACTTAAGAGCGTGGAAATGTGTTGTATGGAGGAAATAATGCAACAAACACAGCCATAAATAATGCAGCTGGCAGAAAACGCCGAAAATAAAAACATTAAAATTAAAAATTAAACAAAAAAAGGATCGTACCACAATGGCGAACGTGAAAAATGCGTCACTCAACGAATTCCCAGCGCAATTATTGCCAGCAATCACTAGACTGAATTGCCAGCAATTGCAGCAACGCACTGATTACATCGCGCATTGCGCACCGCTTATGTGCGCGCGAAGCCAGCCAGCTAGTATCGACCGCTTGGGATTCACTTTTATACGCCGGTCGATCGGCGCGTAAGATCGCGATCGCTGCACCATAAAGTTGAATTCGACGGCAGGCAGCCGAGCTCGAGCTCATTTGCATTAAGCGCAAATTTGCGAAGTTTAAATGAAAATGCGCTGGCGCGGTATGAAAGCGCGACACACGTACACGTTTAGCCTCAGGTTGCTGCTGCGCCGATCGCGATCGCGATCACTGCCATCAAGCGCCTTCCAATCCGCAGCGCGTTGCGGCAATTCCGTGCGCTGTGCGATCGAATCGGAGTAATTGCAAATTTTGAATGATTGCGCGGCGGCGCTTATGCTATCGAAACAACAACAACAATGAAAGCAGCATCAAATCATCTCGAAAACGTCAGTTCACGCATAAGATTGTAGATTGGTAGTTGCAGACTTTTTTATGCCAAGCGAAGTATACTCCCGCGCGATGTGCCGGCTGCCCGCTTGTCTAGCTGTCTGTCGCATTTAAACTGTGATCTCGTCATCATGATCATGACTTTTCGCTGTTTAGCAGCCATTGACAACACAATAACGGCGCTCAACGGCAGCAGCAGCAGCAGCAAAAGTCGCGCTTCGTTGAATAAACAAGATCACACATGTGTCGTGTGCGGCGTCGGCGGTTGCAACGACGGCACGGCGGTGATGGCAAATATGTATTTTGTGAGATTATCGTCGCTTGTTATTTGCAACGATCATCGTTTATTGCTGCGGTATTTGTGCGAAAATTGTTTTGTCTGCGACTTGATAATGAAAGTGAAAGTACTAGCGCGGCTTATAGGCAAGTGTCGGGCCCCTGTACTCGCATGTGGGTATATTAAGTAAGCAAGTGCAAACGTAAGTACCGCTGCCTTCGCCGCTGCTGCATATGTAAGTATGTTTTTGTTGGCGCGTTTAAGTAATCGTAAAAGTTCAGCTAAAGCGTAGGCTATGTCGAATTGCTCACTCGTCTGTTCCTACCGCCAGCTCTGTATGCGTACAATGGCCACTCAGGCAATTTACAATAACAAAAATGTAAACTTGCTCATTATAAATCAAATAATAGCTTAATTGTCTTCAATTTACACCCCTCTTTGTTATTCAGTTCATTCATAATGTGTCGCCTAATTTGTGGTTTCGAAATCTCAGGGTTGTAATTTGACAGCTGTCAAACCAATAGCGTAAGAAAATTGGTTGCAAATGCGTTGAACTCTTTACTAATTCGATGATGTCCTTCGGTATAACCCCGGTAACCTTATTAGGGTTCAGCTTTGCTAGTATAAGAAAGGCTTCTGAAAATATTTCTATAGTCTAATAAGAATAAAGTTTCCGCAAGGTCTCTGAATAAACTTTTTGACATTTCCTCTGAAATGACTGTCACTCAACTTGCGAGTTATCAAATGTTTAGTGCTACTATAAAACTTTCTGTATTTAATTAGGAGTGGTCAGAAACGATTTTTTTACATAAGGCTCAAGCAGCTCGCGACTTCCGGACTTAGACCAGGTATCCTTTGGGTAGCTAAAAAACATCCGTTTAAAGGCGAAACATTCCCTTCCCAAGGTTATGCGCCAGATTTGGGAGCCGCCTCGCAAAAACCACTACCTATGAAAAGACGAAAACAGCCTCAGTTGAGGTACCACCATTTTGACGACGACTCCTGCAATCGTATTAAGGATTACGATTGAAGGGCATACACATTGAATGCCCCGTCCCTTTATTGCGAAGGTGTTGCTGTCCAGCTGGTTGATGTTCTCGTTAGAGTGAAGGTTGACATCACCGCCGTCCAAGAAATACGATGGGCGGGGCAAGGACTGAGGCGAGTAGGTCCTTGTGGCGTTTACTACAGTGGCAATATAAAGGAGCGCAAATTCGGTGTGGGATTTGTGGTGGGAGAGGGACTCCGTCCTCGAGTACTGGCATTCACCCCGGCGGATGAACGTCTAGCCACAATCCGCATTAAAGCGAAGCTATCTCAGCTTATGAGATCAAATCGCTTTTAGCGGAGGAGTGTGAAAGAAAGCTGAACCGCCTATCAATTTGCAACCGTGTACACCTGGTCTGGGTGCCGGAGCATAAAGGGATAGTGGGGAAAGAGGTGGCTGGATGCGGCAGCATCCAGGTTGATGGGACCAGAACCGTGCATTGCGGTGGAGCCCCACACCATAAAGGAGTTGCTCCACACGGAGCAGAGAGTGGGGAGAGAACTGTACTGGCAGCAGGAATGCGCCACGCCAAGCTACTACTGGGAGAACAACCATGCAAGGTTTAGATATATGATCACCATTCCTCGAGACAAATTCCGTCTCCTTGTCGCGCTATATATAGAGCACTGAAGGCTCAGGAAGCACTTGTCCAACATGGGCATAGTCTCTTGCGCAAATTGCCGGTTTTGCGACATGGAATAGGAAACTCTAGAACACATGATTCTAGATTGCCCAGCAGGTTCAAGGTCCTAGGTTCCATCTACGTGGACAGGGATCACATCACCTCAGTCACGCCCAGCAATCTTCTGGAATTGTTCAGAGTGTTGGACCTTTGTGTCCATATGTTATATAGGAGAGTGGACAATAGATCGCAGTGCAACGACCCAATTATTTTCTTTCTATCTATCTATGCCCTGAACAGGATGTATTAACTTTGTATACCCTTGTACGCTATATCATAGCTTCGGTGGAGCATCCCAAGTTTCAATTCTGTCACTCCGTTCGTATGTTTCACTTAACCTGCTCTATCGAATTTAATTAAGCAGTTGCTTTTGTAGTTGTTTGTCGTTGGTTTCGCTTTCTTTAATTGTTTTTGATTGCACTTTTTTTTCTAAACAGGACTATTTCACTTGCTCTGCTTTTGTTTAAACTACTGGGGAGCACTATTGACTCGTTGTTGTTATGTTGGTACAAACATTGATTTGTTGTTGTTGGTTTTTATTGCACATTTTAATTGACATCATTTGGAAATGTTGCAACCCGCAGCGGTGTTTGTCAATACTGCAGGCAATTCGATGTGCCGACACACATACACACACACACACAAGCACACATTGCGACCGCGTCGGTACACTTTATGCGTGTAATAAATTGCAACTCTGCGTCAACAACTGCCGCGGCTGCTATGTGGCTGGAGCTGCAGCTTGGTAAAAGGTCAATGCATGTCCGTTGAGTATAAATAAATAACAACCACACACACACACGCTCTTTGTCCACATGTGCACACATGACGGTATGTGTGTGTGTGTGTTTGCATCCACTCGTAGAAACATTAAATGTTTCACCTCTTCGCTGCTGTCTTTCAGTTTGGCATGAAAAATGGTAGCATAAAGACAACCATAAAAATTGTTTTTGGCATATAAATAACTGTAAATGTGTAAAACGACGCCGCGACGTACATAGATTCCTTGTAATTAAGGCGCTTGTGTCTGTAGGATTTTCTCGCTTAGCGATTTTAATAGCGCCAAAAGCCATGTTGTGTCTGCCGCATCAGACCAACAACAGCAACAAACATATTTGAAGATCAAACACAGCGCATGCTGCGCCACTTCGGTGGAGGTCACGTGATTCCATGCCGTTGTGTGCCAACAAATTGTATTAAGGAAGGCATTAAAGTAAGGGTTTAATTGAAAAATGTTGTTAGGGTCACAACGCCTGCGGCTTGACCATTTATAAATGTTACGAGTGTTAACATTATGATTTGCTGCGGTTGAAATATGACAGGTTCCATGGCTGTAGGAAATTTGGAAAAATAGCGAATAGAATAATGTAGGTTATAATATTATAAAAACGAAAATCTTAGCTATTAGCGAGAAACGGATATATTCTAATCTTCTCTGAAGGATAGTTGGGGTTTTAAAGAAACTTTTGATTTCATTTAATGCAATTAGATTACTCTAATTGTCCGATGAGCTCGTTTACCATACTCAATAATATCGTCAAGACCGGGATTCGGTCGATGGAATTTCCTCCGAAGGTTAGATATTCAAATGAAAAAAGGCTATAATTAACACAATCTACTGAAAAATGGAATCCATACTTTCGACATTCTAAGTCTACGGAGTAACAGGTTAACAAAATGTCGACTTACCATAAAAAAAAAATTCAAAAATAGTTTTTAAGCATCTTTCGATAGTTTATGTCTATGGAAATAAAAAAAAAGTTTTAAATCGATATCTCAAAAAGTGTTTGAGTTACAGTCCTTTAAAGTGTAATCGCTTAGTCAATCAGCTCCATCAGTTTATCTTTGGGAAGGTTTTTCTCGAAACTACATTTTCAAATTTGCTTGAGCGATTAGTCGACAAATGAATGAATGAAATGAATGGCAAATGAACAACAACAACTTCATAAACTTGGTAAAATGGAGTCGGCAGTACGCTTGCCGAATATCCAGACTTCAGTCGGTTGAAACTTCGTCTATGGCTTAAAAAGTTTCGATTTGAAATTTATTGTGCAGGTTATTCTTCGTTTTTGCAGTCAAAAAAGGAGAGAGGCCGAAATGCGTCAGTACGAAGAGCCTGCCAAGCTGCCCGACAGGGGAAGTACTAGAAAATTGTACGAAAAAACCGGCGACTAACAGAAGGTTTCAAGACCGGAGCATACTGTTTTAAATCCCCCAGAGGTGTTCTAGTGACTGACCCAGAGCATACTAAAATGCTGGAGAGAACACGTCTCTAACCTCTAACCCGTTTGAAGAGCAAAGCGCCGGGGGCCTATGGATTGCCGAAGGTTTCAAGACCGGAGCATACTGTTTTAAATCCCCCAGAGGTGTTCTAGTGACTGACCCAGAGCATACTAAAATGCTGGAGAGAACACGTCTCTAACCTCTAACCCGTTTGAAGAGCAAAGCGCCGGGGGCCTATGGATTGCCGGCCGATCTATTCAAATACAAAGCGAACAAAGACGAAACTTTATAAATCACTCATCATCCCCGTTCTGCTACTCGTATATGGTGCAGAGGCATGGACGATGACAACATCTGTTGAGTCGGCGTTACGAGTTTCCGAAAGATTTATGGTCTTTTACGCGTTGGCCTCGGCGAATACCGGAGTCGATGGAACGATGAGCTGTACGAGATATACGACGATATTGACATAGTTCAACGAATTAAGTGACAGCGGTTACGCTGGCTAGGTCATCGAATGGATAAAAACACGCCTGCTCTGAAAGTGTTCAACGCAGTACTCGACGGGGGAAACAGAGGAAGAGGAAGACCTCCACTCCGTTGGAAAAACCAGGTGGAGAAGGACTTGGCTATACTTGGAATCTCCAATTGGCGTCAAACAGCGAAAAGTAAGAACGACTGGCAGGAATATCAGCCCAATTTTATTACTGAATTTGTTTTTTGGCTAACTTTCTTTCGTGTTCTCATCTCCTGCAATATTTTGGTTGGCATAATGAGTCGAATCACGCGAGAAGTCGCTGCTGTCTAGGATACAAGGGAGAAGTGGAGCAAATAACACACTTTTTCCCCAAAATTTGAACGATTTCTCACACAACTTTGTGGTTTAATGGCACTTTCGAAAGCACTTGCCAGAGGACATGCGGATGAACACCCCAACGACCCCTTTCTAAAACACACTTCCATACATACATACATACATATAATAAATGAAGTGATAGTATGTGTATGCGTGTGTGTGTGTGGCGTGCAATACAAATAGCGTTGAATTAAAATTAACTACTAAAAGCAACATCAATCACAAAAGATAAACATTTGAATACATGAATGGATGTTTTGTGGAAATTAACAACAGCAGGATCAACAACAACAACAATATCAGCATAGAAAACAAGCATCAATGCGGCTGTAACATATACAACTATTTACCGTTAAAGCTGCTATCGTTAGTTAACTACCACTTGTTGCGCTTGTCGCTCGTCCAGACTCACACACACACACAGGCGCGAGCACCGCGTCGTGCCATATCAATCAATTACAATTGAAAGTGATCACACAATTTTATTGCCAAATGTGTGCATATTTTTGATTTATTCCTTTGACTCTGCGGGTAAATTGATTTCTATTTGTTGTTGCTGCTGCTGCTGCTGCTGTTTCCTCTCTTCCTTTTTTGCACTCTAAATTAGCTTAAAGCGCGAGCACAATAACTCCTAGAGGTGAAATGTGCATTAGCTTAAGTGGGTGAATCTGTATATGTGTTGGTGGCTGAGCGTGATCCGTGTGTGTGTGTGCACGCAAAGTAGTTAAGTCGCGGCTTATATCCATACTAAGTAATATTCCTAACGCGCTTAGCTAGTTGAGCTCTAAATTTATCAGCCAGAAGCAGACGAGTGCAGTTGGCGGCCGCGCTAAGCGTATTGAGAGCGGTCGGTCGGGCGCGCGCGCGTGCGCTGCGCTTGGACAGGCCAGGTGTCGACTGTAAATGCGTTTTCAATATTTCATTTAACCGCGGCACGTTGGCGTTTGACATTTTTCCCATTAAATGTGACGGCAGCGCGACGGCAGGCGATTTACTAACTCACGTGGCCGCAATGAGGACGACGGCCGTCGCTACCCTTACCGCGCTATCTAGCCGCTACGTACGACTGACATTTGGTGAAATGCCTTTATAAGGATGTTTGATGACGGCGGCGACGTTGCGCAGCCAACGCAAACGATTTATGCATCAATGAAATGCCCACACCGAGAAAATTAGAAAGTAAAACTGTAGTAGAGGTTATTGTGTGTGCGCGGTGGGGTGGGGGCGGTAGTTGGTGGCGGTGTTGCTTAGCGCTTTGTTGGCAGTCTAGTGGCATGTTGTAGAAGCTGACGTTTGGAAGCGCAAAACTGGAACTAAAGCACGCGGCGCGCAACAAAGGCTCACACAGACATACATACATACATGTTTTGGCGTACAGTTAGTTATCAGCAGCATGGTTTAATTGTGTGCGCCATGGCAGCCGCCATTTATCGTGGGAGCACCATTGCGCGCCGCGTAGCAGTGCGGGCGGCCGCGCGCTACGGCCGCATAAGCAGCGCGCGCGCTATGTGGGTTGCTATAAGCGCAGATTTCTTCCTTTACTCTGGCAACATACACACACATATATATATAGTATATGTTTTTGTAATAGCGTACTTTTTTTTAACTTTTCACATATTGTTTATGCGCAAAAATGCTGCTGTAAAAATTATGCATTTATCCCTAAGGGGTGAAAATGGTGCGCGATTAAATTCGCTCAGCGCCACCACCTTCCCAGCGGAGGCGCGCTGTTGTTGGCAATTCACATATGCGTCGCGCCATCAATGCGGGCGGTTTTAAGCAATTTCAATTCATTTCATGCTAGCGTTTCATTGTTTTTGTATTTTTCAAAATATTTTATTTTCACCGTTTTAATTTCGTTGTCATAAAAAATTACATTTAAATGCGCAACGTCGAGTAATTGCAGGCGTTACTGGTCAAGTGGCAGACTGATAAATTGTTATGGACATGCGCGCGCATTAAGGCGATTTTGCTTTCGATTTTCCAAAACTTTGTGTTTTTTTAGGTAGAAATGTTAATTGTTTCTCGGTTGGTGACATGGTGTGGGAAGCTGTTGAACGATAGCGCTGAGATGTCAGTGAACTAATCGAAGAGAAATTCAGACAGCAGGACGCAGCGCTTGCCGAGATTGTTTTTGGAAGGTAGTGAAAACGATTAACCTAGCCATAGGTGGTTTGGTATTTTCGATTATGTTCACTGGAGGACCCGAGGGCAGGTTTTTAAGGAACCCAAGAGGTCTCCGGACTATCTTAGATGACAAGCCATAGTTTTTTAAGGTGGTTTGGGATTTTCGAATATTTTTTCTGGAGGACCTGAGGGTAAGTTTTCAGGGAGCCCAATAGGTCGCCGAGAAATCTTTGATGACACTATGGGTGCTTATTTTTAGCACTTTTATGTGACTAAACTTAAGTCGGTGTACAAAGAAAGAATTTGAACAAAAAACAAAAGTAGAGAATTAAACCACAATACAACATCGTTGAAAAGTCGTATCTCCAGTAAGGATTTATAAAGCAATAAGGTAAATACAGAAATAGATATCGCCAAATTCTGTTGGGTCTATCGAAAATAAAAACTCTACAAGTACTTAATACAAAACCTATTGCCAAGATAGTCGGCTCAACCAAGGGCGGTCAATCCGGCATCATACTTTCAAATTATTTGAGGAATGTTTTCTGTGGTACAACAACAACAAATCACTAGCATATGCATATATTTAAATTAATGTCTGCACAACTAAATTCCAAAAACAAAATGTGAAACAGTTTTGATATAAAATTAGATTTCTATAAAAAGTATGAAAAAAGTTTGCAACAATTAGGTGGAATTAGCAACAAAGATACAAGGTATGACATAAAAATAGTTTAAAAAAAATGTAGAATTCAAGAATTTTAGAGCAAAGAATGCTAAAAATACTTTCAAACACGTGGCATAAACAAAAAAATATAAATTAATTTGTAGTTATTTTTAAAATAGTTTATATGCTAATATTTTTATTACATACCTACAAATATTTTATTATATACAATATTTTTATAACTTATACATACATATTTATAAATTTATATTTTTATACAGAAAAAATTCACATGGAAAAATAATATATAAAAGAATTTGATAAAATATTTTCGAATTTTATGAGCAACTAGTAAAATACCATAATTTGTATAAAAAAACTAATATCTAAGCTAGCAATTAGCACATGTAGTCAATTTCAATAAAAAATTGTTAAATAAAAGAAAAATATTAATACAAAAAAATATTCGCAATGCTTTTTATATTTTAGAGCAAAGTACAAACAAATATTTTCGTCACAACTATATATATTTATTTTAAAATGCGCATAACAATATGAAACGCTTCTTTCTAAAAGTTTTCGGTGACAGCAGCGACCTTCGAAAGAGCGAGATACACATTAACTCGTTCAGACATGAAGTCGAACGGAAAGCCAAATGTGGCAACCTTGAACTTAACACCAAACCAAGGGAAAATTGAGTGCTATTTACCGTACATTAATTGCATTGTTGTTGGTGGATAAGAAATAGAATTGCGGAATAAATAGAACATTAAATAGAATAAACAGAAATATTTTTACGTAAGTTGCGAAGAAACTTTAAACAATCCATAGATTTACTTTTTAAATTTTTTTTAAATGGGTGTGTGCAAAAATGTGCTCGACGACAGGCATTGTTTGCCACCGCCGCCGATAGCAAGAACGGTAAAAGCTAATGCAAATAAAAGATTAGCGTGTCAACGCTGAGCAAACAAAAAATAGCATGATAAGAAGGCTTTAAACCCATTAAAGTGGCACCATATAATTACGTATACATTTTTGTAAAGCTTTCTATGTGCGTTGTACTCACCAGAATTGTAGACTAGATGTGTTTCAATGAATGAAAATACAATGCGTTTAGTTACATTTATGTTTTTGTAAAGATAACAAGCCACAATAAATAGAGTATTTGAAAATATGTGCGTACATACATACATATGCACATAAAACAACCATAACAAAAAGCTATAAGAAAATTAAAAGTAACGTTCCGCATTGTTTTTTATTTATTATTTTTTAACAATTCTACTTCCAGCGATAACAGCTGATTTAAATAAAAAATTATAAGTATTTAAATCACGAAAGTTAAAAGCGCAAATTTTCATAAAACTTTTACAGCTAACTACAAATTTAAAATAGTTGTGGAAACCATCTGGAATAAATTATAAAAGTATTCGTGCGCACAGTTTTTCCCATTTGCACATAAAAACAATATAACACAATACAATTAATGTGAAAAAGAAACATTGCGTTGATAAGGTTGCTTCAAATTCAGTCTAAACAAGTTACACCTGTACATACATAAATATGTATCTGTTTAGTAGGTACACATTTTTATAATAATGTTGTTTTACTACTGGCAATCTAAAACGACTGATTGCCTGATAACACATAAAGTATTTTCACTGTAATTTATTTAAACACGTCATTAGACATTTATTATTGTTGGGTTCAAGCAAATTTTGAACTTGGGCATTGCGGCCGGAGTTATTATGAAATTATTCCCTGGAATTACTAATTCATGAGTACTTTTTTTTTATAGCTTTTTATACATTTAACTTGCTGTTTCATCCAAAAATTGTTATTATTCAGTTTTCATTTGCCAATGCAATTAGGAGTACACAAGCTTTTACAATTATTATTTTTTGATTATACCGTTAATTAGTAGCATTCAAACGAAATTGCGGAAAATATTAATAATTAAATAAGAAGACATGAAAAATAATAGTTTATTAAGCTACCCCATTTTGGCAAAAGCAATATTTGGCACACAGGCATGTAAAATATTCGCCAAAATTTCATTAGTCGCCAATGAACTGTGTCAATCTATAAATATTGAGGATTTTCTGACACACATTAACAACAACAGAAATATTTATAGTATTTTCCTTATTGCAGGCCTCTTAGTTTTCACCCCTGCTTGTTAATGGTCATTTTTGCATTTCATATTTAACTTTTCACCTGTTTTTTTTTTTTTATTTTGATTTTGCATATTTTGAACGAAATTCCGCATTAAGAAATTGTCGATAATTGCGAGACGTGCATACATACATATGTAGTAACATGTGTGTATATTTACAAATTGTACTTAAATACTACAAAGATGCCGCTCGCCAGCCAGTTGTTTTGTGCAAAAAATAATGCAATTTTAAAGTGTGGCCGTAAATATTTTTGAACAAATGTGTTTTTTTCTTTCCAAACGCCCCTCTTTGAGTACGAAGGTACATATGTATGTATATGTATACTTATGAATGGTATGTATGTACATATATACTAATTTAAATTAGCTGAGTGCAAAGTGTAGTGAAGTTTACAATGCCAAAAGATAAATGAGTAAATATGTTTACATTCGTATACATATATTAGTGTTATTATTACATTTTATCAGCAGAAGTTCACAGTGCATACTGGAAATTACTATTTAACAATACAACATTCATATTTACTTTTCTTAGCAAGGCATGAATAAGTCGACGAGTGAGCGTCTGCAGAAATAAAGCTTGAATTGTAGTAGTTTCCTCAATGATTTGATACGCGACACGAGTGTTCTAAATATAAGTTATGGGATTAATTTTATAATTGTAAGTTTGATAAGAGGGCAGAGTGTGGAATTAATATTATATCGCGCACATACAAGCATTTACAAACATAAATGTATTATTGGACGAAAAATTATATTCAATTATTGAGGGAAGTAGTTTTACATAAACAATGGGCGTCAGTAAGGCAGTCACGACGCAACCACAACAAAGTTATTAATGAGGAATGTAAACAAGTATTTAGATTAATTTCATACGCAACCACTTAAGTATTATTTAACATGTATCATAAATGGTTATTTAAAACGTTTAACGCAAGTAAATCGTTTGTAAAAAAAAATATAAAAAATAAGTTGTTATAATACATTTCATAATAAAAGAACATTTCTGAACGAATTTCATCAGTAATCAGAAAGTTCTGTGTGAAATGATGATTAAATGCAAGTTTACTCTTCAGAAATTAAATAGAAATAGATTATACATAGAATTACTTACCTTTCCTGCACGCTCTCACGCTCTACTTGCACATTTTGCAAGTCATCATCGAGTAAGGCAGGTGCCTCAACTGCCACAGCAATCATTTCCTCATTCTCGTTTTGATGCGCTGGTTCAACGGCTTCATTTATAATTACTGCACTTTTTTCACGTATTATATCATTATCACTTGCACTTGCACTATACATAACACTACTTGGCAACAGCCAACCTTCAGCCGATTCTGTTACTGGCTCTGTTGTGCTGTCGTCGACAACATTGTTTGGCGCATTAGCAGCAGCTGGAGCAGCTGTTTGTGACTCTTGAATATGTTCACCCTCATTTTTTGTTAATTTTTCCACTTCTTCATTTATCGGTATAATTTCTGCATGCGCCACTATTGCCGGCGGTGCAGCAGCTGCTTTGTGCTCAACAGCTGCGCCAGCTTCAGCAGGAAGCGTTGTCGATTCATCACTACATGCAGCTACAAATTTAGCATTCTCTGTGAGAAACACAAAGAAAAGAAAACAACTGAAAAGAAAAAGATTTAATTTATTTTATTAGTAAACCAGACATGTAAATATTTTGTAAAACATATTTGAATATACATTTAAAAGTATATGTATGCATGTATTGCATGCAATTGTGTATGGTCAGCAAATTTTGCGCTCACCTCGAAATACACGTCACCGATAGCAGACCCAAATAAGCTAATTGCAAGTTTATACGCATATTTTATGCATTCACACATAATACGCACTTTGCCAAGTATATATTATAATTTTGTAATTACTTCTATTTCATTTAAAACACATATTTTATCGGCTTGCTCCCGCGTCACTTTTTGCAATTTTTTTCTTGTTTTCCAGTATCTGCCAGTACGATGGGCACACACGCTCACCGCTTTCACTACACTTTTGCAACCGTTGCTGTATTCACTAATAAAAACATTTAAAAGGCGAATTTTAGGCACTTTTCTTTTGCATAAAACTTTTTGCTCAAGATTTTTCGTCTTATCTTGCTATAATTCGACTGCTAAACGGTGCAAACTGTAATTTTTTGAATGAAATATGAGCTGCAGGAACAAGAACCTGTACAAGAATCAACTGGAAGCCGTTCAACGAAAATTAATCTGCAAACAAAAAAGAAAAAGTAAAAAACAGAGAACTGTCAAATCGGAAGACAAACGTCAAAATGCACAAAGCTGATTGGAATTCACGAATGAGCTGTTAAAGCAAACGCGAGTAAATACAAACAGTGTTGTTTCTTCCAATTTTCCGAGAGGTTTCAGATGCAAAATCAGATGTTAATTTAATTTTTTACGTAAACAAAAAACCATTAAATAAGAGGCGAAATGAAGTTAATAAGTTTAAAAGTATGCTATAATTTAGATATCATAACGAGTGCGTTTTGATTGAGAAACAAGTCGGGGATATGGGAAGAGTGCTGCCAAGTTTCATGTATACTTCCAATTGGAAATGTAATGTTATTTATAAGAACAGCTGTTATATGTTCCGCTATTTGACTGATTCAAGTGCATTTTTCTCGCGTAAAATTTTTAAATTTGAATTTATTTCCGGCAATGAGCCATGGAGTCGAAAACTACATTGGTGCATTGGTTTCGCAAAGGACTACGTGTACATGATAACCCAGCATTGACTCTTGTTTTCTCCAAAGCAGTAAGCCAACCCACAAAATATTGCGTGCGACCGATTTTTATACTCGATACTGCGTTATTGGAATGGTTGCGTGTTGGCGCGAACCGTTGGCGTTTTTTGCAACAAACACTAGCAGACTTGGATGCAAATTTAAGGAAACTAAATACGCAATTATATGTGGTGCGCGGTACACCAGCTACAGTTTTTCAACGCATCTTTAAGGAGTGGCGTGTGAGTTTACTAACCTTTGAAAGTGATATTGAGCCATATGCATTGAAGCGTGATGCAGAGATTCAACGTTTGGCTAAGGCAGCTAGAGTAAAAGTGGATGTATTTTGCTCGCATACCATATATAATCCAGAATTAGTAATACAAAGAAATGGTGGCAATGCGCCACTAACATATCAGAAATTTTTAAGCGTTATCGAAAAATTAAATGTGCCATTGCCGGTGGCAAACCCCGAGAGATTGTCAGATGAACAAAGGCCAACAAAGGATAGTATGGAGCAACAAAACAGTAGTTGCTATGCATATCCAACATTAGATGAACTCGTGAAGCGGCCCGATGAGTTAGGTGAAAATAAATTCGTTGGCGGTAAGTACTTACAGGGCTTGGAAGTCTTTGTTAATTTGCTTATACATTTTATTGCAGGCGAGACGGAAGGTTTACGTCGTTTGGATGCTTCGTTGAGCAACGAATCATGGGTTGCTGCTTTTGAGAAACCAAATACTGCTCCGAATTCGCTTGAACCCAGCACAACTGTGCTTAGTCCCTACCTGAAGTTTGGTTGCCTCAGCGCACGCTTGTTTCATCAGCGTTTAATGTCGATACTTAAGCGTCAAACCAAACATTCCAAACCACCCGTATCATTGTTAGGACAATTGCTCTGGCGTGAATTTTACTACACAGCCGCTGCGTCAGAGCCAAATTTCGATCGTATGTTAGGTAATAAATTCTGCATGCAAATACCATGGGAAACCAACGAAGTACATTTATCCGCTTGGACGAATGGGCGTACGGGTTATCCATTTATAGACGCCATAATGCGTCAATTACGTCAGGAGGGTTGGATACATCATTTAGCGCGTCACGCTGTTGCATGCTTTCTAACACGTGGTGATTTATGGATCTCTTGGGAGGAGGGCCAAAAAGTATTCGAAGAATTACTGCTCGATCAGGATTGGGCATTGAATGCCGGCAATTGGATGTGGCTCTCAGCCTCAGCATTCTTTTATCAATACTTTCGTGTCTACAGTCCGGTAGCTTTCGGCAAGAAAACTGATCCAACCGGCGCTTACATAAGGAAATATGTACCTGAACTTGCCAAGTACCCAGCAGGGTGTATCTATGAACCTTGGAAGGCAACTTTGAGTGCACAACGCGAATATAGC
The DNA here is from genome assembly GCF_016617805.1 of Bactrocera tryoni. Taxonomy (NCBI): domain Eukaryota; kingdom Metazoa; phylum Arthropoda; class Insecta; order Diptera; family Tephritidae; genus Bactrocera; species Bactrocera tryoni. The sequence goes on from NC_052500.1 coordinate 4,201,915, forward strand.
TGTGTGTTGGGCAAAGATTATCCACATCGTATAGTTATTCACGAAACTGTGCACAAGGAGAATATAAAACGCATGACAGCGGCTTACAAAATAAATCGTGAAGTGAAAGAAGGCAAGAGTCCAACCGACGGAGGTGGAAAGGACAAACGTAAAAAGGTAGGAAGTAGCGCACAGTTGACAAAGAAGCTACGTACCTAAGACGCATACGACGTAGTAGTATATAGTAGTGTAGTCTTTTTTTGTAGTAATAAGTTACTATATTGCAGAGCTTTGTTATGTTTATTAAACAGTTAAGTTCATTAAAAATACACTACCAATGACATAATATTTACAAAGTGACATAAAAATTTGAAAAAATAATGCATTAAATATCCCTTGCAAGATGCGTAAATTCACTTCTCATAAACGCAAATTTGCATATCGTCTGCTTTGTCCTTATCATTTGGATCCAAGCGGTAGCGATAAGTTGAATCACGCAGCATACGCTTGGGCATAATGATCTTGATGCCTTTAAATTCGAATACGTTGTTACGCTCCTTCGGTATCGGTGGCAATTTGAAGAGCTCATCATCGCCGTAGGCGTCAATGTCGACAGTGCCCTGCTTTTTCTCCTGCTCATTGGCGAAGGCATCTATGTCCACTGGTGCCTCGCAAATCACTTCCACATCATCGATGGCATTTTTTGCCTTCGTTGAACTGACTGCCACAAATTTCTGCTCACTGTTTGCATTATCCACCCCAATTGCTTTAATTGCTTCCTCAGCGTCTATTATGGTCTCCTGTTTGGGTCCTTCTGCAGCTGGCACTGCTTCAGCCGGCATTGGCACCGCACTTACAGCACCATCACCGAGTGGTTTCGCAGCTGCTGCATCTTCAGTTTGTTCAGTTACTTTTGTGGACATTTTCCGCGGCAAAATCAAATCAGGCATGTCTTCATACATCATATCGTCGCCGTAGCCATCGATATTGACAACCGTCGGCATTGTTCGCATCAAAGGCAGCACTGGATTATTGTTTTGCTTGGCTTCGTTAATGCGTTCTTCCAGATCCATATGTGCCATGCGATCTTCGAAGTCCATACGTCCATAGCCGCTATTTATGTCCACAATTGTCATTTCGGGTAGCTTATCCTCTTTGGTTGAAGTCGGTTTCGCCTCGTCTATAGGCGCAACGTCGTTCAAATCATTACTATTGTTCTTGTTGGGTCCACTGCTATCCACAACCGCCTCGGATTTCGCTAAAACGTGCGCCGCCTCGTTGGCTAACGGCATTTCGTGGCTGCTGAAGTTCGGTTTTGGCGCCGTGGTGGAAATGACTCGCATCAGCGTTGTTAAGTTGTTCGCCAATCGATGAGGTTGCATCCATATTTTCGCAGCGTAGCTTAATCGTGACATTTATTTGATTTTTTTTTTCGTTGAAAATTTGAAAAATATATTTAATTCCTTGTAATTCTGTCGCTGTCTATTAGGAGGTTTAGTGTTTTTCTCTTTATAAATTCTGTTATTTTAAATGTAATTCTTTTACGCTATAATACTAACTTGAAATTTATGTACATATATGTATATGTAAATGAACGATTTGAGAGTCGCTTCTATGTTTTGAAAACTTCATTTCAAAAAAGCATTTTTTTACTTTAACATGAAAAGCATTCAAAAGAGAAAAGTAATTTTCTCAAAGTAGTTATGTGTACAATATTTGCTTTAAAATGCATATGTATGTATGTATAAATTGAGGTTAGATTTATTCTGGAATATAGACTGACTTATTTGAAACAAGGCTTTAAGATCGCCAAGTTGTCTTTGTGCTGCTTAATATTCTTTTCCAGTTTACGCATATCTTTTTTTATGCTTTTCTAGGGTCGGAAAACAACTCTGAAGTAATTTGAAGTAATGTTGCTAAGAAAACGTGACGTAGACCCGATTGTCGTGGGAGCGGCATATGTAATAGCTTGCTCTCAGTGCAAAGTCTGGCAACGCCACTAAGGTCTCCGATTGGCACCTTAACGTCTTAAACGATTTCGGTCCAATACACTATAACCTTCCAGCCGTTTCTTCCCTTTCAAGATAGCTTTTTTTCTAAATACATTTTGAGGTTATGTTCGTCTCCTATTGGGGGCTTCAATTCAGAGGAGGTCTTAGCGTTGTAGCATCTTTGTACATCACGCAAGTAGTTGTCTTCTTGCTCCCTCACTCCCCATACGACCGCGATTAACGCCAACTGACTTCCGACAGGTACTGACCGCCATTCACAGTGGAGCCTTCAACACCTTCACCGACTCCCTTCCCGTGAATGGCGTTCTTGGAGACAAACCACCACCCATCGCAGACGAAGAGCGCAGCTTCGTCATGGATATTGTAGCAGGTTAAACTCTTCCTTATCCAGAATAGACCCCGGCATATCCAATGTATGTCCTACATACAATGAGTCTCTGCATGACACTGACCACCTCTTTGCATCCCCTGCCAACCCTACTCATTTAACACCCTTTTCCCTTTGGTGAGACCCCGTCGAAACAGCACGTTTCCTAGGCCTCCCGTTAGATGGCGTCGACGACAACACAGATAACCCTTACCATCCTAACGGGGACTGAGAAACCGTTAAAACAACAACAGTAACCGTTTTCATAACAGTCGGGTATAAATAATCGGAACGGTCCCCGATTTTTATCCGGCCTAAGACTCTGAACTCGGCATCATTCCTCGAAATTACTTTAGGAATGTTTTCTGCTGCTACAACAATAACAATAATAATTTCAATTTCTGTTCATTCAACCTCTGTTCGTTAGACAAATGCTTTGCTCTTAAGTTTCGCTGAGCCCTTTGGTCTATCACTAGATATATTCGCTTTGAAACCATCACCTTCTCGCAAGATACTCTCTCCCGAACTAAAGTTCCACATGTGTCGTCCAGCCTTCCAACAAGAAGTTGCTTGGTTCTGATGATGATTAAATTTGGAATCTCTTTATCGAATTTGACACTGTTTTGTTCCTTCAACAATCTTGAAGCGTTCGTTTCTTGTATTTTATTTGGTATCCGAAATTATCGTAATTGAGCTCATTGATCATTCCATTACACTTTAAATGTTGGATATTTGCTATAATGAAGCTGGAACTTATTCTTGGCCTAAAACCGCAAGCTAGTTACAAGAGTAAATGCATGCTAGTGTTGAGAAATTTCTATCTCACTTCGCAACGCTCCAATCAGCTTAATATAATCGACAAGAATAATAATATCTTACATTACCATGTCGTTACACACACACCCACACATACGTACATACATGTCTATATACATTTACGTATCCGTGAGCCTAAAGCTTTAGGCATCCAACGGCACCGACAATCCAAACACTCGGGCGACAATCGAAGCCAGAAAGTGGTTATCCTCAGCTCAACTTCTTGCCTCCAGCTGCAACAAAAGTGCAAGCATTGCGGAGGAAAATCAATTAACACAACGTACATGCCGAGCCGAATGGCAAGCGGCCGGTGAGGTGGTAGGCTTCGAGGCTTTCGTGGTGACACGAATAACAATGGCCCACGAATATGAGAGGTAAACCAAATAAACAACTTGTTGTTGCATTAGCACAGGCGCTCACACTTACACACACTTAGCGCCCGGTGAGTGGGGGAAGGAATTGTTGCAGCTTCACAGCTGTCCAATCAACCTAATAATTATCAATTTCTTGTATAATCCGAACAAAACACAGTCGGTCCTATGTACAGTTGTGTGTGTTGTTTGGTACTTGGAGGTGTTGTAATTTAGTTTGCCCGTAAATGCCGGACATTTTCTAATTTCCTCAATAGTTGTGCGAATATTTGTTGGAGCCGAAATGCTGCTGTTAGTACTGAGCTTCCATCGATGGCATGGAATTAGTTCAATTTGGCGGCAATGGGTTCAAGTTTGGTACCAACGTGAAATGAGATATGAAAGAGGCTTTAAGAGCGTCTTTCGCACATATTTCGCTAGAGTAATTTGGCTTAGTAATAGTAGGCGCTGGGTAAATGTCTTCCTTTCATTCCCGAGGTGAGGTTAGGTTCTTAACCGATTCGTACACCTCTCTTCTTTCTTCTCTGTCTCTCTATTTGAAAATCCAGTGAGAAAAGTGAGATTGTGCTAGACTCACAGTTATTTTGCCGAAATATATATGATGGAAGAAGAACGATTTGTCTACCGTTCCCACGAAAGTCGGGTTTACGTAATCGGAACCGGTCCGATTTGTACAGAATAACGTTTCTCAGCTGTTTTTAAGTGTCGATCTGTCTCAAATTGTAACAGAATGTATTCATACCGCCCGAAAAGTTTTTAGACTCACTTCTTGAGACCAACTGTCGGCAGCGTTTGATGAAGTGACGCGATACGAAGAAGTTTTTGCTTAGTTGCGTGACCTTCGACGTAGTATAGAAACCAAAGGCCAAGGAATAGCTGAAATAGTGGATTTCACACAACGAAAGTGCTCGGAAGAAGACGAAGCCTTGTCTTTCGAACCGAAAGTTGATGACTGCCGTTTTCCGGGGTTCACAGGACTTCATAAAGCGAAATATTTGGGCTCATTCAAAGCTAAATTGCTGAAAAAGCACCAAAACATCCACCATGTCAACGCGTCATGTCACATCTCCGAGGCCGTCACGGTCAAATTGGTTGAATTAAGCTACGACCTGCTGCCTCATCCACTATATCCTTTTCGTTTCGTCCTCCTCTTGTTTGCAAACTTTAAAAACGCTCTACCGGACAGAAATGAGTAGTATGAGAAGGTTACGCCGCTGAGAAGACATACTTAGAAGACATCCAGAAAACGTTTCTTCAGACGCGTTAGATAGGTTGAGCAGGTGTAACGTTTATAAACAGTTTTTTTTCAAACATCTGGATTTCTTACTGAAGATCACTGTTCTTCCATTTTGCAACGGTATCTTATGTTCGATTCCACTCGAAGTTAGGTCTTCCTTATTTACTCATATTCCGTTTTCCATATAAAGTTATGTGTACCGTCGCACGTGCAACAAAATTACTAAATATGTCTTTGTTTTTGTTGCCATTTCATAACTGTGCTGCATTGCATTAATTATTACTAGATTTCATTTGCAAATCATATGTTGCAAGCACAAGGTACCAAGCATGCTGACAATAATTCGTAATTATTTATACTTGTGTCTGTTTATGCAGGAACATTCTCTCGCTTGCTGTCGAAGTGTGCCGAGTGTTTATCGTCGCATGTTTGCATATTTTAAGGCGAGTTAGCATAATTTTAGGCGCACAAGCTTGCTACTTTATGTTTATTCATGCTGTGTGTGTATGTGTGTGTGTGGCATGTGTTGAAAGGAATTCAACTAAGCACATGTTTACTCATACACATACATACACACGTACACTTATTTATATTTGTGTTGTATACACACATATTTACTTATAATGTATTTATGCCACAATATTTATGTGTCAGTGTGGTAAAATTTTGTTGTTATTTACATTTTACACTCGACTTGTGATTGTTATCACAACACACATACACACACTTACATAAGCATATTTACATTTAATATATATTATGCATATATGTTTATCCTCCTGTTTACTTACACAAATACACAATTTTCATAACGGGTTCCACTAAGAATCCACTTGAAATTTACCTGTATTAATTAGTTGGAATTGCAATTAGGTCCAACAAATTGGCGCCTGAATGTATGCTATATGATATATTAGGCGAAAAATCACGGGGACCCCGTCCTGTTGTGGACCAATAGGTTTTTATGTATCGGCGAAGTCGATTAAGTCTACCTTAATCTATTGAGACGGCTCAGTCTGATCACAATTAAGTCTTAGCGAAAGCTGGATAGTCAAAGGGAAAGTGTGACGCTACTGTTATCTCAACTTCTTCAACATGATTCAGATGAGATCAATTACTTCAATGCAACTCTTTCGTTGTAATCTAAGCCAGTAGAGTATCGCAGTCCTGCAAGTGCTTCTGTTCCTATAACAATAACAATGATACTTTAAAACTAAGCTGCATCTCATTCCGCTCCATCAACTATACCCGACGAGTCGTTTTTTACTTTTCGTAAGTTTCTCTTGAGTAACTTGAGTCCTGAGTAACCCGGAGCTGCAAGCACTGCTTCGAAGACTGTCAATTCTTCGTCACTGTGTTCCGTGGAGCTTCAGAAAGCTTAACACCACTCCTGAGCTCTCCACTAGAGACCACTGGCCTGAAAACAAGACAAACGGCACTAATCTTCCTAATTCATTCCAAATAGAAGGATAGTTTTCTATCCTTGGGATTAACTTAAGACTTAGCCAATTGTTTTTGGAATTAAAACTGCTAAGACATTTCTCGTTCTGTTGCAAATAGGCCGAGAACATCCACAAGCGGCCCATAAACTCTTCTTTTGCAGAATATTTCTTTTAAGCACTTCAAGCGGGCGATCATAGGACATTGTCGCTTTGCCGACTTACATAGACTCCATATATGGCAGACAAAAGTAGTTTTTGGAAATTTCTGCTCTGTAGGTTAGGTTAGGTTAAACTAGTAGGCTAGTTAGTATTCCGATCATGTTCCTATTGTCTCTTCTATCGAGTGCCAATAGGAATTTTGTGTACTTCCGATCCACCGTTTTGCACATGACTTTTGCAGTCTTGCACCCAGGTAGCTCGTTCCATCTTATTTTAATTTTTTTACCATGCTTCTGTCGAGATCGTCGAATAGACAATGCATGGATTTCCCAATGTTTATCATGTTTTCGGATTTTAGCCGTACACCGTTCTTGGCATTTTCGTTTACTATTTCATTCCCCCGATGCCTTTGTGACCTTGGACCCAGTTGCTTACTTCTGGCTTCCTGCTTTCCAAGATACTTCTGTCCGATATGCGATACGAGGTTACTGCTTTGATTGCTGCTGCCTGCAGGTGCATAAGAGGCCAGCTTCGCTTCTTTTGCAATAGCAAAATTGTATGAAATATGTGTGTATATAATATAGTTGTCCGGCAACTTTGCTGCGCAAAGGTCTATAAGTGGCAGGCTTAGTACTAGTTCAAGAGCCGCCGTTGGAGTGGTTCTTAGAGCTACCGTTATGCACAGCCCTGCGAGCCTCTGAGGTTGTGTCGAGCATCTGCTTACACGCATATAAAGCATTGCTGACCTTTCTTAATCTTTCATCCACATTGTGTTTTCCCAGCAGTTTGCTGTCCAAACCTACCCCAAGATATTTGGGACGGTTCCCTGGTTGTATTCCACAAGCAAGCCGTTGTATTTTTATATACTTATAGTATTCTCTTAATTTTATGAACCGTTTACCACATTCAAGCGCTAGCAAGGGATTTGATTCAGATATCTTGGCCTGACAGCATAGATACTTCGGAAATATTGAAGATTATAAAAGTTTATCTTTTAAATCAGGCTTTTTAATAGAGAGAGCCATTCCTAAAAATTTTTATTTTATGGTACTGAATATATTAATTGAATCAATAGATATTGCTCTTGATGTGTATATGACTTCGGAAATAAAATAATTTAGCATCACTAAAAATGTTCCATAATTTCAAACTAGTTACTATGCTTTTAGTCATTATAAAATTAGGTGAAACACACTCTCGATGCAAACCCAAAAAAATTGCAAGTTAGCTTGAAAAGGTTTAAAGTTGCATATATTTAAAATTAAATATAACTCATTGAAATCTAAAAACTTGCAAATTAGTAGGAAAACTGTTATCAACTTAGAAACTAGTTACTTTTCAACCAGTTTTAAAATTAGCTGCTTTTAGTTAGCTGCTACTAGTTACTTTCGGACCAGTTCCATTTAAACCAGTTAATTTGCAACTAGTTATTTTCGGGCCAGTTTCTTTTGGACTAATTACATTAGGACCAGTTAGTTCCTTTTAGACTAGTTACCCTTGAAACTAGTTTTTTAAAACTAATTACTATGCAACCAGATACTTTTGAAACTAGTTACGATAAAAATTTAATTAACAATTGTTCTAACATAAGTACATATATTCGTGTAACAACGCAAGGTCCCTTGAAGTACAGATCGAGTAAGAGAGTGCTGTCACAAAAGCTTAGGTTCGGTTAATCTGCCAGGCTAATGACGCTCGAAAACTGGCCTGTCCCTAAGTTTGTTGGAAATGCCCCGAAATTCCTTTTAGTCAACCCAACTTCCAATTAATACATGAACTCTGCGTGCTGCTTTACATAAATTCCTGTAAATTCCAATCTCTTAATTCAAACAACTTTCGCCATATTTCTACTATTATGTCGTGTAATTGTGTTCGGCTTCCTTGTGAAGCTTCCTCATAAGCTCACAGTATACGTAATAGACTCATGCCAATCCAACATCAAATACAGTTAACGCACATGGACTTCGGAAGAAGTGCAATAAATATTGCCTTTGAATTGCTAACTTTACAGTTTTTTCGGACAGACACACAAGGAAATTTACTTAAACACCGTTAAAAAAAAATATAACAAAAGAACACCAAAAGACACCGTTCGGCGATGTCCTTGTGCATACTCACTTTTTCGTCGGAATCCGTCTGACGGCACAGCGATGGATTATCTTAATGTTGTCCGCTCACTAACCGGCCATTAATATCGACTGACTACCGGCCGGTTGGGTTCGCTCTGCTGCCACAGCACACTTTACCTTTTGTACCCGTTGATTTCCTTTGCCCTCTGCCTTTGGCCAGTCCAGACTGGCCCTGCTCGACATGCAGTCCGGCTAGCTTTCATTACTTCCTGCGCAGCATAAATCACGTTTCACCGGGCCACCGACGGAGTTGGCTTGCATTTTTTTATTTTCGGCCATTTTGAGTGTGTGCTTAATATTGTGTATCCTTTGGTCGGTCGGTGAATTATCGTATGCCCGTATATTTGTACGTTGCTCCCGGATATTGGCAACGCATATAAATTGCCCAGAAGGTGCATAAAATCATACGAAATTAGCAGCTACAACACAGTGCCAAAAAGGCCGGCCCACATTGTATTGTTTTTGTACGTTTCTTTCAGTCTCCTGGCTATAAATTCTTAAATTCTCATCCACTTGAGCGGCCCATGGAAATTACTACTTTTGAATGTGTCAAGGCCATTTCCAGAGCGAGCAGTGATTGATAAATGAATGTTTTCGAATCAAATTTTACCTTTTTGGCGTCTACCAAATAATTATTAGAGCTTAATTATCATGCTAAATCCAATGCTTAAAGCACTATTTCTGAAAACTGCGACAAAGCTGAATTTTGATATTGGCAGATGTTTTTCTCTTATATTTTGCTATGGCTGGCTGAAATCCAAGTATTTATCGAAAGCTTCCAACGATTGTAAAGGTTCTATAAGTTAGCCAGTTAGCGCTTCGATAATTACGGTTCAAAAATTCTTTGTTTTTCCTACGAGAATCGGTTCTACATAATCGGAACAGACACAGATTTTTATTCACCGAATGGTTTTACAGTTCGAAAAGATAAAAGATTTGCAAAAGCTTCCCTGAAATCCTTTTAGTATTTGGTTCATTGTATGCTTCACTCAACTCTTGAATTGTTGATGTGCTCTCAACAGTTCTTCGAACGTTAGTCACCAGCCTAAGTATCGAATCTAAAAAAAAACCAAATTGTCTACTTAATTCTTTTCCTAGCTGGAAACTCTTTCTGCAGCCAATCTGGCATCAGGGACTGACAAAATCTATCAGTCGTAGTCTATTAGAAGAGGTTGCGATGGAAACGGCAATAAGCTGTTGCAAAATCTCTTTTTTCTCAGATTTTTTTCTTTTCTTCCGATCGTGATCAAAAGTTCTTTTATTTATATGTATGTAGCTATTGAATAATACGAACTATAGAAAAACTTCTGGTTCAGTTTGTTGAGCGTTCAGTTAGAAAGATGTTTTAAAATATATATTTTTCTATATTTTTCAGATTAACTGTGATTTCGAAACTTAAAGTGTTTTTAAAAAGTGTTAAAGTGGTTAAAAATTGAAATTTGTGAAATACTACACCATGCAAGGCGAAAAGAGCTGGTGATCTGTTCTCATAAAATGGGTGAGTGGTACAAAAAGTTTCATTGTAGTTAGTCTTACGAATCGCATCTCCTTAATTAATACTTAAGTATCTGCCGTTCCCACGGCAATCGGGCTTACAGTACCGAAACGGACCCGGATTTTTATCCTCCTTTTAGGTCTATATCTTCATATCACAGTTTTGAAATAATTGCAAGTTAGCTTGAAAAGGTTCTCAATTTACAAACAAGCACTTTTGTAACTAGTTACTTTAAAACTAACTGAAAATTAAATACTTACTAGAAACTTGCAAATTAGTTGGAAAACTGTTATCAACTAACAAACTAGTTATTTTTCAACCATTTACTTTGAAACTAGTTACTTTCAGACCAGCTACTTTTGGACTAGTCACTTTCGGACCAGTTTCTTTTAGACTGGTTAATTTCGGACTAGTTCGTTTTGAACCAGTTACTTTTGGGCTAGTTATCCTGCAAACTAGTATTTTTTAACTTTTGAAACTAGTTACGATTAACAGTTTTTTGCATAACCGTCAAGATTTATTTTGCTTTCATTTATTTCACATATTTTCCCTTTTTGCTTCCTCTTCATAGCTCTTTGGCAAATTGTTTACACTGGCTGACCTACTTATTTGGCTATCTGCTTTGTTTTTGGTTCCATTTCAGCCTCTAGCTATGCTGTAGCTGGGACGCTTGTAAATTTATATATATTCGTCTGGAGGCCATGTTCAAAACTGTTGTTCCTAACAATTTAAATGACAACCAACTTTTTCTGTTAGATCGTGTTCGTGCTAGAGGTTATTAACTAAAGCATTCTTTATAAAAAATGTACCATAAACCTATTGAGAATTCCAAACACATTACGTTGAATGGAGTGAAAAAATGAATAATGTTGCACAGTTACTATTTTCACAATTTTTTCTAAGTTTTCCATTTAAAGATTACAAATTTCCCTCTCCTCTTTCTGCTCACAACAACGCTGGGATTGCATTCATATTCGGTAGCCAATAACGCCTTGAAGTAGGCTACATAAATTGCACTTTGTCAGCGTGTAATGAAAAATTCCAGCAAATGCGTTAATAAAAAGCGAAAGAAATGCATTTATAAAACTCTTGGCGAACACTTGGGACATTTTTCTGAGAAAATTCCACACGCCGGTGTACGGTGTACATAGCAATTCTCGCAAGTGAGGGTAAATATAAGTTATTTATATACCGTACCAGATTATATTGGTGTACGTAAGTGTGTGTTTTGTGTGTAGGTGTTTATAGTTATGCAAGTGGACTCGGAATTGCCATTGGCAATCGATAACCATTCACAAAGATTTCAATGCCATACACATAACGGTAGTGGGATTGCCGTGACCTTGGGTAATAAATTGCGAATTATTTGCGTTACAAAAATGCGCCAGTGATGAAAAATGAATTGCAAAAATTTAAATTAGAAATTATTGAGTATAGTTATATGATAGAATAGGGTCTTGAATGTTTTATTAGTTATTGTACTAATTAATCTTCGAGGGATATTAAAGTCCTTTACTTGGATAAATAAATATATATTTTTTTTAAATCGACTCAGTCCAATTACTTTCCGTACAGCCAAATAAGCTGTTGAGTCAGTGTAAACAATTTGACACAGAGCTGGGAAGAAGAAGCAAAGGAGGGAATTTATGCAAAATAAATGTTTTTAAATTCATTGAAAGCAAAACAAATCCTGACGGTTATGCAAAAAATTGTTAATTAATTTTTGAATGTAACTAGTATCAAGGAAATTAGTTTAAAAGTAACTGGTCCAAAAGTAACTAGTTCCAAAGTAACTGGTCCGAAAGTAACTAGTCCAAAAGTAACTAGTCCAAAAGTAGCTGGTTTCACAAGTAGCTAGTTCCAAAATAACTAGTTTCTAAAGTGACTGCTTCCAAAGAAACAGGTTACAAAAGTAACTAGTTGATAAAAGTTTTCCAACTAGGCGCTTTTGTAGGGCCGGGAAGAGGTCGCTAATGAAGGCCGCAAGAATGCGCAAATCCAAAATGAAAACTATGCTCATTAGCTTTTTTTACATCAAAGGCATCGTCTACCATGAATTTGTTCCCCCTGTTCCTCCAGTTTTACGTGGATGTCCTTAAGAGACTCAAACGAAGGGTCAATCGGGTCCAACAAGATATCGCTGCCGATTGGAAGTTGCACCACGACAGCACCGCCTTTCTTGTGAACAGCTAGCTAACCAAGACCGGCATCCCAACGCTTCCGCAGCCTCCTTACGATAGCAACGGCTATCTTTTGAACTTCTATATGTCTCTAAGTGAACTTGCTATTGGTTTTAAAAAATTTGCCAGGTTCCGGCTGAGGAAGTAGCTTGGAAGAAGAAGATGTACAATAATTTGAACATCACCTTTTTAAATGCTCTTTCTTTACTAGATGAAGTCTAAAAACACCTCAGGCCTCACACTTTCAGTCAGGTGAACTTGCGGGAATAGAAATAATCGCCTCAGACATTTTGTGATAAGTTTAAGGCCCTTTGTCGGTGTATGAAATGCTAATATAAAGAGCTGCCTGGATTCTACTTAAAACAACTCTGCGTACATCCAGGGTTGTATTTGTAGCCTGATTTTTTTCATAACACCTTGTTGCAAGTAGAGCGTCGGAACATAATATTTGTCATTCAAACAAATATCCTCTGTGCACATTAAAATTTTATTACACTTTTCTCATAATTTCACTAACTACAGTTACTCGGCGTGTATGACATTTATTTAATTTACACTGCGCACAGAGTCGTCGTCATCATCATCGTCCTTATAATTATGGGGAACGAAATTTTTAGCAGTCATCTCAAAGGAACCTGAGCACTTTTTATAAATTGAATTACACGAATGCAGAGCAACACACACCTCGCTGCAGGCTCACTTCCGCACGCAGCAAACCTCAATGAAATTACACCCTTTGTGTGTGCATTAGATGCTGTAAGCGCCTCAACGTGTCTGAGAGACTCTCATTTTGTGGTTCCATTGCGACGTGCCCACAAAGTGTAGCTTGTGTGATTTTGTTGTGTTCTTGTTTTTTTTAAATTTTTTTATTTTTGCTTGCAGACCCGGGGAAATGTAAAATTCGCGCATTTAAATCGTTTGGAAATGTACTCCAGGGACTTGTCAGGTGGGTGTGGGTTGCCAAAATTTCAAAAGAAAGGCAGAACAGTCGAACTACAAAAGCGCAAGGTATACCTTTGGGCGCTACAAGCCCACAGGTATTGGCTCAACTGCAGTCCGCCATTCGCAGTGACGCTTAAACAAGTAACGGATTGGCTATATGCAATTGTAGCTGTAACGTTACACTTCCATATATACTATGTATGTATTTATGTGTACTTATGTTCATACATATATTCCTTTGTGTTTGTTGAACAAGCGTTTTAGCGGCAATGTGTGATTTCACGCCACTTCCAACTGCCAGTGCTTCACACCATCTTTCCTTCAGACGCATATCGGCAGCTTTTATGTGCCGATTTGTTAAACAGCGTTGCCAGTATGTTTGCATATTAGCATATAGTATATACATATACATACATATATGTATGTACATATATGGTATGTGGGCCTAACTATATATGTATCTGATAATTGAAATAACAAATTTAGCATTTTAATAAACAAATGTGGGTATATACAAAAGTCTATTCACAACTGCTTGTATTGTTTAAGAGTTAGGTTTGTTTGATAAATCAGTGATTTTTTACTTTTTCGTTTCTTTTCCTCGGAAATATTTATATATTTTGTTAAATTTTATATTTAAGTCAAAAAAGTAGTAGAAAAATCGTCAAGTCTCAGTAGATCCAAATCTGTGAACACATTCATTTATAGGTCGGAATAGTAAAAGGGATTAGTTGGAAAACTGTTATCATCTTACAAACTAGTACTTTACATCAAGTTATTTTTGAGAGCTAAGGTGTTTTAGACTTAATTTTCTTCTTTCTAGCTACTTCCTCAGCCGGAATCTGGTAAATTTTTTAAAACTAAGGCCCTCCAAAAGCGTTTAGTTGGAAACCTGTTCTCAACCAGTTTTGAAACTAATTACTTCCGAAACTAGTTTCGTTTGAAATCAGTTACTTTTAGGCTAGTTACTTTTGGAACTAGTTACATTGCAACTAGTTATTTTCGGACCAGTTACTTTCGGACTAGTTACTTTCGGACCAGTTACCTTGGAACTAGTTACTTTTGGACCAGTTTTCTTTTAGACCAGTCCTAGGGGCCACATCTGAGCCGTAGGCAGGCTGCGGAAGCGTTGGGATGCCGGCCTTGGTTAGGTAACTGTTCACAAGAAAGGCGGTGTGGGCCGGGGCGTTGTCGTGGTGCAACTTCCAATCGGCTGCGATGTCTTGTCGGATCCGATTGACCCTTCGTTTCAGTCTCTTGAGCACTTTTACGTAAAACTGGAGGAACCGGAGGAAGAAATTCATGGTGGACGATACCTCTGATCTCAAAAAAGACAATGAGCATCGTTTTCAATTTGGATTTGCTCATTCATCAGCGACCTGTTCCCGGCCCTCCAAAAAGGCCTGGTGCCACCGAAACACAGCACTTCTTGCTAAAGCAACATTTGAGTAAGCCGGCTCGACCATATCAAACGTCCCTGGGGCAGATTTACCAAGTTTCACGAAGTAAATTTCTAAAATTAAGTAAAGAACCTAGCCAAAAGGGGAAAAATCTGACTTTCACTACCTCCAACTTGACATGTAACATGGAAAAAATAAAAATCCGTTCTACTAGTCAAATAGAACAGGGCTCAATGAATCGAAACGATCACACAAAAATCATTTCAGGAATTCGCAGAAGATTAGTTATGCGCAGTTAAAGCTGTGGTATTTATTTCCGAATTAATAAAACAGAAAATTGAAATTTCCTGTCTATTCAAACTTGCCTCGTAACCGTCTACAATATGTGTGATTTCCTTGCTACGAAACAAAAGTCCTCTGTCAACCGTTGATTTGAGCAAATGAATGGATTTTATGTTTGAAATAACAACAAAAAGAGAGAAAAAATTGGATGAAAGTCTAAAATCTCCTGTCACAACATAAGCGGATATGAAAGTTATTTTTACGGAAGAAAACATTTTGACGCGTGTGTGCTTTAGCAGCTTGGAATTATTTTTTAATAGCTGAAATTGTGACAGGAGTTTTTTAAAAAATCAAATAAACAATCAATTGTCAGTTAACTTATGAAAATGCTTTATGTACATATATTTGTTTTAATTAAAAAAGTTGTATTTTTAAATTTAATTTAGTATTATGTGGTACAACAAACTCTCAATTAAGGTGCACTTAAACTTTCTCTTACAAGAGACGTAATTGATGGTGGCAACACTTTTTATACCCCAAACAGGGTATATTAAGTTTGTCACGAAGTTTGTAACACCCAGAAGGAATCGTCGGAGACCCTATAAAGTGCATATATAAATGATCAGTTTGTCGAGCTGAGTCGATTTAGCCATGTCCGTCTGTCTGTCCGTCCGTCTGTCTGTCTGTATATATACGAACTAATCCCTCAATTTTTACGATATCGTTTTGAAATTTTGCAAACGTCATTTTCTCTTCAAGAAGCTGCTCATTTGTCGGAACGGCCGATATCGGACCACTTCTACACATGACTCCATCCTCCACATAATTACTAAAAGAAATGCACCTGTGAAGGCTATATTAGCTTCGGTGCTGCCGAAGTTAACGTTTTTTCTTGTTTTTATTTAATTATGGATAAACTTCTTCAGCTATTCGAGATCCTATTCAATGGTTATTAGCCAGCTCATGGTTCCAGCAATTTTAGTAACTCTGTCTGTTTGTTTGCTTACAATGTTAGAGTAGGGACCATTTGAGGTTAAAAAATATCCTGCGATATCTTGAGATATTCAACGATGTCGTGAGATCTTTCTGCTCGAGTTGTTTTTCTCAAGTTTTTTTTCCTCATTCTTCCTCGCCTCTTAGTATAGGCACATCTTTCACTTCGCAAGTTAGAGAAAACATAATATTGTATGTAGAATATAGGTTCTGGCGAATGCAAGACTACAACGATTTTGGCTTGCTGTATACATTCAGGAACATCGACATATCCCCACGTGGAACTCAGTTCTTCCTCAGTAGGTCAGATAAACTTTTCAGTGTTTTTAAGTGAAGTCTAGCAGACAAGGAGTTTTGAAGGCTTTTGCAAAGGCAAATTGATAATCCAAATATATTGTTTGACTTCTTCTTTACTGGCGTAGACACCGCTTACACGGTTATAGCCGAGTTAAGAACAGTGCGCCCGTTGTTTCTTCTTTTCGTTATTTGCCGCCAATTCGAGATACCAAGTGCAGCCAGGTTTTTGAATTGTTCACAATAGTGTTCACAAAAAGGTCGCAAAACATACACGACTGATTACGTTTATTGTACTTAACGAGCTTCCTGTGAGTCTGAAGAAAAATGAAATAAAACAAGAAAAACGTTAACTTCGTTACACCGAAATTATATCCTTCATAGGTTCATTTCTTGTAGAATAAAATAGTGTAAAAATATATTTATCTTGATCGTCAGATTGAATGGCAGCTATAAGCTATCGGGGTTTTCAATAAGAGCGCTCAAAAGATTTTTTTAAATGAAACAAAAAAGTTTTGGGATACCAATGAAATTCTTTATTCTTGTGAAAGCATATTCGATGCCATTATGTATGCAACTCGATTTCTTTTGCATTGCCACCACAAGGGCACGCTTGCAGAAGTCCAGACGCTGAACCCAATTTTCGACGGTTTTCAAGCTTAATTCGGTCGTTACTGCTGTAATTTCACGTTCCATATTCATACGAAGTTCATCAATCATCACTGGCTTGTTGGCATAGACCACAGACTTTACGTAGCCCGACAAGAAATAGTCTAACAGCGACAAATCGCACGACCGAGGCGGCCAATTCATGAGATAGCACGTTGACCAAACTTGGTTTTCAATAAATGGATTGTGACATTCGCTGTGTGGCTTGTAGCGCCGTTCAGTTGGAACCTTATATTTTCCAAGTCCATATCATCCAATTCGGGCCAAAAATATTTAGTTATCATTGAGCGGTAGCCGGTCTTGATCATCGCGGAAGAAGTACGGCACAATAACGCCGCCGACCCATAAACCGCACCAAACCGAAATTTTATCGTGATGCAATGGTAACTCATGGAGTATCTGTGGATCGCTGCCTGACCAATAACGCATATTTTGCTTATTGACTAAGCCAATCAGGTAGAAATGAGCCTCATCGCTGAAGATAAATTTTCGATAAAAATCGCACCATTTTCAAGTTCACATTCAGGAACATACGATGATTCCGGTTTTCAACCGGCTTCAGTTCTTGCGTCAATTTGATCTTGTAAGGATCTTTTCGCAAATTCGCCACATCGACGTCAGAGAGATACTTGTGAATGAGGTGTGAGAGACTGATTTGGGTCTTCCTCAATTGATGCACTGGCGGCAGCAATATTATCGACAATGTGCCTGTGGATTGAAATTGCTCCACTTGACGCTCAATTGCTGATCTGACAGAACGGTAAAGACGTCCATAAATTGGACGTCGCGCTCTTAAAGTTAAAGTCACTGACTCCGAATTTCGGTAGCAAATGTTAATAATTTCGACTTGTTGTTGGATCGTATATCTTTCCGTGATGAAATGGCAAACCTTGCTGAAGAGAAATGTCAAAAGAGCGGAAAAAAATATGTCGTCGTTTGCTGTCCCTGTCGGCCTACTTTTATAGCATCCCATTGAAAAGTCCGTTGTAATAGTCAAATCTAAAAGATTTGTTCGGGGATTTTAGCGCTGTCGTGAAAAATAAAATATGCCAATCTTTGTAAGGATATATTTACAAACTAAAAACTTTTGTATACAGGGACTCGAGCTTTATCGATCAGTTAGTACGGCAGCTGTAACCTATAGCGGTTCGATATCATTGGTTTCGACAAATTTGCAGCTTCTTGGGGAGAAATGGGCTTGCGCCAAATTTCAGTTCCATTTTCCAAAAAACTTCGTATATACAGACAGACGGACAGACGAACATGGTAATTCGACTCAACTCGATATTTATGGTCTTTGATGTTTCTTACTGGCCTTGTTTAGGGCATAAAGATTGAGAAGTAAAAAAAAAGTTCAAACGTTAAACCAAAGTCAAGCAAATTGTGTCCAATGAACAGTGAAGTGTAATAAATCTGACCAAATAATGTGCCTTCGTGTGCGGCGTCTTTATACGAATCTGTGCACAATCAACTCCGTTATTTCAAAACCTATACTCCGTGGGCTATTTACTGTCTAAGAGAAGGCAAATAGATTGCAAGAAAGACAAATCATAAAACAAAAAAAAAATAAACACATTTCCTTTGCCAAACAGATTCATTTCAATTTGCAATTTTCACTACTTTTGTATTGTTGTTGTTGTTGTTGTTGTTGTTGCTCAGTGGCAACCTGAAAATGGAGTGTGAAAATTACGCTAATGTTGCTCTGGTGAATTGAAAGTACTATTAAGGTAGATAGTTGAAGGCAAGCATACTCCATGCATGTACATATGTATGTATGTATTTACACACACAGGTGCACAAATGTGCGTGTGTTCGTGTGTGTTTGTTCCTTTTGATGATGACCAAATGACTGTGCATAATGTTTGGTTACTTCCAATTTTCCTTAACCTCAAATGCATGCTTCCTGTTTCCTTCTTCCGGTACTTTCGTTGTTGGTGTTCCTGTTGTATTTTTTTTGTTGTTCCAGTTTTCTTCTTTTTGTTGTTCCTATAGCTTTTTATTGCTGTTGTTGCCAGTCTGCAATTTGTACGGTTAAGCATTTTCAGCTCTTCATTTGCTTTGGTTTTAAATTTTGACTGAGTATGCTAGTTGTTGTTGTTGTCGTCATTATTATCACCTTTCTACTCGCCAGGTGTTGTCTACTCGCATGCTTTAAGCATCGTCTACCGCATTTTCTGGTTTTGGTAATCCTTTGATGCTGGAAAAGTGCAATTTACCATTCAACCAATTTGCGGCATATATTTTGTTGTACAGTGTAAAGCTGCTTAGACTCTGTGTCATTAGTTGGAAAAATTTTCGGATGACTGTGTGGTGATGAATCTGAAAAACGGAAGTTAGGAGCATGATTGGTGTGAATACTAAAGTCTTACTTTTAATTGCTTTCACTTTGCTGATACCGAAATAACGGGATTTCAAAGTTGTGAACTAAAAATGCTGTCGAATTTTTTTTAGTTTACTTGTCTACAAAAATTCAGACTTTTAGCGGTGGCAACATGTATCTGAAAGCATCATAGAGCTCGAAAAGGTAATTAGATATGAATTTCGGGATGTCAAAATAATCGCGCAAACGACGCATAACACTCTCATGGTATTCCTTCTTGACAGTTTAGCCGGTCGGAAAGAATTCGGAGTGCACCACAGCTCTAAAATCGAAGCAAACTGTCAACATAACCTTGATTTTTGACCTGCTTTGACGTGGTTTTTTCGCCTTCCGCTCACCTTTGCCATGATATTCGACCGATTAATCGTCTGTTCTTGGGTCGTAAGCATAGATACAAGACTCTTCACCAGTAATAATACGTTTCAAGATATCCTGGTATTCGGAAAATATTTTTTCACAGACGTTAATGCGACACTGTTTTTCGAAAAAAAGAGTGATTTTGGAACCAATCGTGCTTTCACTTTGCTTAGGCCCAATGATCTTTCAGAATGGTTTTCAGTCATCCTTCCGATATTTCAACGATGCCAGCAAGATCTGTAAGTGTTAATTGTCGATTCTCAAGCACCAGTTTCTTTATTTTTCCGACGTGTTGATCATCAGTTGATGTTGATGGCTGCCCTGGAAGTGTTTAGTCGTCAACGCGTTCTCAACTCTCTTTGAATAATTTGTACCATTCAGAAATACTTACTCGCTAAAACAATTATTACCAAAGGCTTGTTTCAACTTTCTGAACGTTTCGGCACGAGAAATTTAATTTTGCGCACAAAATTTAGTGGAACTTCTTTGTTGCATAATTTCACTCATCCTAAAAATCGCTGCAAGCACTTTATGTACTTCAGAAAGACAAGCGTATACTAAACACTAATGATTAATTTGATGTGGCACAGATTTCAATGGTAGTCATATCAACCTAGAAATAAAAATATTTTGACAACTGGGTCTTCGAGAAAAATTTTAATTCAAATTTTTTCCCTCAGTAGTTTGTGGAACAAAGAGCATTTCGACTTTCGTACCGTTCCCGAGACACTCAATGCATTTCAACTTCAGGTTATTAATGAAATAGACATAACAGGCAGCTCATTTGCAGTGAACGTCTGCACGGGGAAGCTTTTCCTCATTACCCTTTTTTCTATTAAAGCAACTTGGGCCTAAAATCTCGGCTACTTATTTAAACATTTAGTATTAATAAGAATTATGTAAAAGGTAAGGTTTATCTGCGAATATACACCTTTAGGAGACAGCCTCAAGTCTATCAGGTAAATACTGTGAGTCTCAGATGAAAGCAAGTCGCAGGTTACCAGTTCATGAAAGGCACAGACCAGTCACTAAAGAAGTATTTTAGCAGTATGCCAGAAAGTTATCACTTGTAGACGTCACAGCTTTCTTCTTTGAGCTTCAAGGAAATCGTACAATAATGCGGAATAAAGTGATTCGGTGGCTCGGTCTACTCTAGACTTCTGATAGATGAGATTATAAGTGCTTTTCAATAATTATGAATAATCATACCAATAGTTCAAAGGAAAGTAGCGTTCCTTGCTTTGCGTAGGTAAGCTCTTAACCACTTTTCGAATGGGGCGTCCAGCGCGAAACGTCTACTGAAGCTCGGTTGGGAACTTGAAAGTTAGTACTTGACGCTCTCTGAGCTCAGCGGAAGGAAAAGCAATTTCTCAATGATTTAATATTTTACAGCGGTTTTGATTTTTGAAAAAACCGGCCACTTAATAAATAATCGCGCCGTCCTTCGTTACAGCTGAAGTGAGCCAAGCCGAGCAAACGTAAATCTCTTTAGAATTGCGATGTATTTTTGCAAAGAAAACAATTTCCAAAAATTTAATAACACTAAAAGCTTCATTTATCTTAAACGTCCATCCGCGATAGCACAAATGTCTTTCGCTGACCCAGTGCCTCTTTTCTTTGCACCTCAAACCCTTGGTCGGCTTACACAAAGTAGTTACAAAGTAGTTGGGCGCTGTTCGACGAGTGTACGTTTGTACGTTGACGTACATCAGCACTTACGTTGATTTGCTCAATGCACACAATGCACCGTTTTGTACAACAACCGCAAGAACTGAACAAGAATTGGTCACATGCGAGCTGCAACAACGTCTTCTTGTAAGCTGCCGAACAAATTGGTCTCTTGCGGTGGTTAACGGCACGCATATAGAACGGACTACCTTGCCGCTGCTTGCAACGGTACTTGTGGCAAGAACATTCAAGTATGCACTATTGACATTTCAGCAGCCCTCTCTGCCAATTCACCGTCACACCAGGTATTATGTTCAACCCAACAATCCAGTTCGGCTATTTGTTGTACTCGCATTGTCTGTTGCCTGTCAGCGCCTGTATGTATGTACCCTATGTTTGTATGTCCATGTGCGCTGAACATGTGTTTACTTCGTCATTTCCACTCGACACCTTTTCTACTCTCTCAGCTTGCAACATTCTCCCTTTGGCTTACGATGCAACAATGCAGCATTCACCAGACTTTTGTTGCGCGTTGCTTATTGCATTGGAACTGCTTAATTTGGCGCATGATTTAGCTAATACCCGCTGATGCTGAAGCTTAAGCAGCTATTGACGCTATACAATACGCCAACTCGGCGTGTGGCATGGTGAAAGACTTGTTTGTTATGGGTCTGATTTGCAACCAAGCGGTTAATATTCGCTTGAACAATTTACTTTTTACCGTTCAAACGAAGTGAGCAGGAACGCGTTGAGTCCTTAATGTGTAAAGGAAGAGCAACATTGACTTTTATATCTCAGCCTTAGGAGGGAATTTTTACTCTCCCCAGATTTTCGCTTTGTTTCTCTCTCTCTACTGAGAAAAGTGATACAGATTTTGTAACTTGATGAATTTAGTACTCGACCCATTAGTATACTAGGTCATCCAACCTTCACATTCAGTAGATCTGGAGGACCTTTTCCTCTTTATAATGCACATTAACTTAATTATCTATATTAAAAGGGAAGTATTTTCATAAGTTGCTTAGAGGAAAAGGGTTCCTAATTAGTTAAAAATCTGTGGTAGCCGGTAGCGAACGTTACTCACTACTCGACGGATGAGTGTCTATTATAGATAATCATGAATTCTGTAGATTCCCATTGAACTGGGAAGAATCTGTGATCGAATTAAAATCGCGTCGGCAGAGATTCAAATTTGGTATACAAGTCATTCAAAGGTTAAAATTCAAGATGCACGGATGGTTCGAAGGGGGGTCTCTCATTCGAGCATGTTTTCTACTTTTCAGTTGGGGTATTGTTTACGTGGCGGGTCCCAAAAGGAGCGGATAACTCTAAGGAATGATGCTTCGCTTTTTCACTTTAGCTTAGCCTCAAAGGGCTGTTTCTTGGCTACCCAGAGGATACTTGGTCTAGGACCGGAAGCCGTGAGCTGCTTCAGCTATATGTAAAATCCCCAGTGAATGGCGCTCAGAGAAATATCCTCACTTGCGTGAACTTCTACAGATGCCCATCCTCCTTATGAATGATGATGAAAACACCGAAGCTCTGAGAGTATTCGACGCAGTTTCCGCCGGGGAAAGCAGAGGATGGAGAAGACCACCATTCCGTTGGAAGACCACCAACCGTTAGAAAGATAAGATGGAAAAGAATCTGGCTACACTTGGAATCTTCCATTGCGCCAAACATCGAAAAGAAAGAACGACTAGCGCGCTCTTGAAAACTCGACTATTACGCGGTTATACGCAAATAAAGAAGAAGATGGTTCGAAGATTAGATGGAAATTTTTATTGAATTTACATAGGATCGTAAATGAGCGATCTCGAGATGTTGGTACTTTATAGCTATGATGAAAGGAGCTTAGATCACAGTCCTTCACCTGATATTCGTTTGTGACTACTTCGATTTCCACTATTTGTAAGGATGGATATAGGATGTCGTGTATGGGTCCTGCAAGCTCCATAAAAATTTGTTCAGCCATCTTGTCTTAAATATTGGAGATCCTTAAATGCCTTAAAGCTTTAATGTATCCATAGGTATATTTCTTTAAAGGAAGCTTTAATTGGAAAAAAATGGCCTGAAATTATTAAACTGGACAGGTAATTCAGCTTTTCAAAGATTGAGTTGATAACAGAAAAACTTTTATCGAGGAAGACAAGTCCATACTGCCAGTAACTGTCTATTTCCCGTTAGCTTTTAAAAACAGTTCCAGGTTAAGTTAGGTTGGTAAAATACTTGGATAGTTTTGATGTTCTTTTATGATGCCGCCAAAGAGATTGGAAAAAAACGAATGTCAAAACGGAATGAAAACAAAGAAAACTCTCATATCGACGAGAATTTTTGGTTTACACAATCATTTATGAATGAATTATGGTAATTCTGAAAAAGTCCATTGAAGTGTTTTAGAAGTAAATGCAGAGCTGTTAGTCTTTTCATAACCCTGGTTTATTTTATTTCAATTGCTGCGTTTGATTTCTAAAAAAGGTTGAGCGAGTAAACAAGTTGATGATTTGCCGCAGTGTTTCGTGTGGCGATTATTTCGAAGTTTGGGATTTACACTGTGTGGTTCTTGCTCACAGACATTTGCTTTTATTATGTCGTATTGAGCTCAGTTCAGTTGACTTGAGTTGTATAGACTTTGATAGTAGTTTAGTGAAGAGGTGTAGTTTGGCGGTTTTTAGAAACTCCCTTGTGGGATGCGGAGTGTTTGATGCGGTGGGCTTAACTTTGTGACATGACACTTTGTATCATCTGTTACTTGTCATCTGTCATCTGTCACTTGTCATGCATGCATAGATGTCTGTCAGAGGCCACTTGTATCTTATCTGCTATGTACTTCACCAGTCAATTGTCCGCTGTAATCCTTGAACTAAAACCTTTAACTCTCTCTTATGTAATTTTATCTGTGAAAAATCATGTTAAATTTTCTAGAACTTATCTGTCAGCTGTCAAATGTCATGTGTGCATCAAATATTAAGCTTTGGTCCCAGTTAAATTTTCGGAAGCTCAATTTTATATTTTTAAGCTTTACTAAGCTGAATCGCAATAGTTTTTCAAAATTTCTGTCAACAAAGCCAAAACTTTGGCGTCCAATAAAAAACAAACAACTGCCGCTGCAAAGTGAAAAGTGAGTGCAACACTTGTTTTGGTGTGACAAAAATATTTGACAACATAAGCAAACACCCAAGCACATATACGCACACAAGCGTGTGGATATGTCTATCATGTTGGTGAGAAAGTGGCAGCAACGCATCAGTTATTAAGTGCAGGTTTGCATAAAAAAATAAGTTTGCATAAAAAAATAAGCGCCTGCAAAATGAATTCATGCAGAGTGTCGCAAAAACTCTGTGTGCACAAAAGTAACGTATACGCCTGGGTGGACAGCAGCTACTACAATTATATACAGCACATGAGCGTGCCGCACATGCATAAATCATACAATATACATGACGCAATGCTTGTGTGCAATGTGCATACACGCGCTTATTACGACACATTTCTATGTGCACGTGCCTGTGTGTGTGTGTATGTCTGTAGCTAAGCTGGCATTTTTGTATGCGTTCAAGTGTTTCGCATTCGAATAACATTTGCAGTAGCACATAACAGTATATCTGTTAGATAAAGGTATAACATATAACATCTAAAATTCGAAAGTACTAAGCACAATATGTATATCTCTAGATATGCAGGACTTGATGGCTTACTCTAGCACCACTTGCACAGCAAAATAACACACAACCAAAAATGCTGAAATAATTGAAATTTTAGTTTCAAACACACGTGTTGTCTTTTGCTACCAGCTTAATGGGAATGCAACAAAAAATTGAAAAAAAAATCACAAAAAAATGGTAGCTTCGGTGCAGCCGATCATCACAGTTGCATTTTTTATAGCATAACATGATATACAAATATCTTTATCTTGATTTCGATTTCGATTGGCCAGTTTGTATGGCAACTATAGGCTATAGTTGTCTAATCTGCTTAATATAGGGTAGTCGAAAAAGTATTTCCGTATCTCTAAAATTAAGTTGAAGTGTTTTTTATATTTATAATGATTAAAATATGTACGATTTTGGTCGACGACTTTCCTTCATTCCATTTTTCCGCTAGAGACCTTATTCCATCAGTGTAAAACTTTTCTAGTTTCTCGGCGAAAAATGCTGCAAGTAATTTTCACAGGTTTCACTTGAAGCCAACTTTACTCCATTAAGGGAGTTCTGCATTGACCGAAACAAATAGTAGTCCGATGGTCCAAGGCCAGGGCTATATGTTGGATGCATCGGAAGTGCCCAGCCAAGCTCTTCCAGTTTTTGCCGAGTCGTCAAAAATGTGTATGGTCTAGCGTTGTCCTGATGGAAGACGAAGCCCTTTCTGTTGGTCAGTTCTGGCCGTGTTTTTTCGATTGCTTGCTTCAATCTCATCAGTTGTTTGACAGCAAAATGTAGAATCAATCGTTCGACCAGCCTGGAGCAGGTCATAGTGAATGATTCCTTTCCAATCTCACCAAACACTCAGCATAACCTTTCGAGGCGTCAATCCTGGCCTTGCGACCATTTTTCTAGCTTCAGCACGCTTAGACCATAATATTTTTCGCATATTATTGTCGTATTTGATCCAATTTTCGTCTCCTGTTACTATTCGCTTCAGAAATGGTTCGATTTCATTTCGTTTCAGCAAAGAATCGCAGATGTTGATTCGGTTCATTCAATTTTTCACAGACAATTCATGTGGTACCCAAACATCGAGTTTCTTTTTGTAGCCAGCCTTTTTTTAAATGGTTCAAAACCGTTAGATGATGAATGTTAAGTTCCTTAGTGATGTTATGGCTGCTTATGTTAAGGTCCTGGTCAATATTTTCCATAATTTCATCGACTTTTTCAACGATAGGTCGAACAGAGCGAGTTGCATCTTTCTCATCAAAATTTCCAGAACGGAAGTGTGCGAACCATTGTTTGCTACACCAACTGATACAGCATCGTCTCTGTAAACTTTACAAATTTCATTGGTGGCTTTCGTGGCATTCTTCTCTTTTTTATACCAAAATTTCAAAATATAGCGAATTTATTCATTATTTTTACGCATATTGGAATAGCTGTAACATTTTTTGTCAACTTCCCTGAATATAGTTTTTGGTTTGGGTATATGAAGCTTATATGAATCTCACTTTTCCAACACTATATGGTTGACACAATGTTTAATTGGTAGCACTGAAAATATACGACTGCAACAACATCTATTGACAAAATACGAAAAGAATTTTTCGACTACCCAATATATTCAAAGATTGGAGTTTTGCCTTGGATGTATCTGAGTATAAATTCTACATTTTCCGTTATTTTAAGTTTATTCGATGAGTTATGTGTTGGATGTTTCCGATTACCCTCCCTATCGTAATGTTATGCCAACCAGTTTTTATGACTGAAACTTTTTTCCTACATTTGCTATATTTTCCGCTGCTTTCCTCAGAATCTCTCTTCTGGCAGTTCGAAACCCGATTCAGAGCACTACTCATGAAAAATAACTGTAAAGTATCAAGACAATTGGTGCAGAAACCTCAGCAAAACAGCTGTCTTTCGAAAACTCACGGATTCTCGATTATTAGTGTTGATAAACTTATGAATATTAAAACTGGCTACCAAAATTTTACATAAAGCGTCTCTAACCCACTTTATTATGCATACTTCCTTGTAAACCCATTAAATAACGGCAATATCACGTTTTCCGTATTTTTCTTATTTAATTTTCTATTGTTGCACAACAAAAATAAATTTTATCGCACTTTAAAAGAAAATTTTCAACTCAAAAGTGCGACATCATCCATTAAATGCCAGCATTTTCCCGTTTCCACGTAAACGAGTGCTTCGCAAACTTTGCGCAAAAAACACATAAGGAAGAAGAAGAAGCAGCAGAAAATGAAATACGATTAAAACACTTAAAAGAAGAACGTCAACAGTAAAACAAAGAAAGTATTAAAACGACGCATTTAAAACAAAAACAAAAAAATGAACGAAATTAACACCTACGCGCCTAGACCTATGGCAACGACAAAGCAATGTTGCCAGGCAAACGCGTCAGACAAGCGATTTATTCATTAACTTATGCGCAGGCAGTCGACATTGCACTTACTCCATCACTTGTTCAACACCTCCCCCACACTCACACGCTTAATGACACGCCTACTTGACGCAGGTTTCATTTGTCAGCGCTCAGCGACCGTTTCCATTTCTGTCAAGTGTTATTGTAGTTGCGTAAATATGATATGGTGAGACGGCGAATTAACAAACGAATCATGCACCGAAAAGGGGGTTTCGTTTTGAGACCGCAGTGGCGAAATATAATTTTAGACGCATAGTTCCTAATGAGTTTAAGAAAGTCGTGTTTGTCGGCTCTAAAACCAAATAAGAATATTGTACTAAGGACCAATTTCTATTAAGTATAGAGAGTATTGGAAAAGCAGACGGTGCTGGACTGAGCCTTTTGTTTATTGAAAACCGTGTTGTTCCAAAAGTACGGCTTACTAGTTTACTTTTGTATAGATTTAAAAAAGGCTCAGAAGGGAAGGAAGAACATAGGTTTTAACCACTAAAGACAAAAAAAAAATCGTGAAAATTGTTTGAGGTTTTTGAAGGATTTTGTTAGGTCGTTGTATGATTCGAATGAAAATCCAGAAAATTTAGACTTATGGTTAGGCTTCAGTACGTCAGAAGCTATTTAAAGTTTTTTTTGGCTATTTTACAACCTCTTGTGACCCGTTTTCTCAGCTACGAACGACATAGTCGGAATTAGAACCCTCTTCTGGGACTGTTATTAGCTATTTGTACTGCATTGGATCAGCTCTGTCTGCGTAAAACGTTTCGGCCGAGCCTTAATAATTATGCCCGCATTCTCCTTCACTAGAATTAGGATTAATAAAGCAGGTAGGGAGGTTGCCTAATTTGAGTTCTTCTGCACAGTCATCTTCTTTTTGATAAAAATATGTTATAGAAGCGAATTTGAAAACCCAGCTTAGCCTTGGGCTGGCTCCAGTTATGGGATTCTAAAAGTTGGGAGCAAGATTAGTCCATTCTTTTCCGTATAATATACAAGGCTTGTTCGGAAAGTGATAGGACTGGTTTTCTTCCGCCGCGACTGTACTTCGGAGCGTGCGCGCACCGACTGGATTCGGTAGAGGGCGTTAATAGCTAACGAACGAGCGGCCTGGAGAGTCAGGACAAAGATTTTCAAGCGCCGCATTTCAATCGGGTCCGACAAGACAACACCACGGCTTACACCACCCTTCTTGTAAACATGTGCCTAACCAAGGCCGGCTTCCGCTTTCGCAGCCGAAAGCTTTTTTGTTTCCTTGCCTTAAAAGGCCGATGAAAGGCAAGCATTTTGAGACGACAGAGGGGATCCAAGCAGCATGCACCTCGGCTCTCAAGGCTATTCCGGAGAATGCCTTCAATGCTTGGAAATCGCGCTGGCAGCGCTGCATCGACGCAGAAGGAGCCTATTTTGAAAGTTTTTAAAGAATGCGATGTCTGGTGAAAGGAATTTGCGTTAATTTTTCAACTGTAAAATGATATAATTCGCTTAAGCAAAAGCTGTACGGTTACTACGGACAGTTACCCACCTCATACTTACTCACATGTACATACATATGTATATTTATGTGTACATATGCATATGTACCATATATTTGTGTATGTATAGCGCACACTGGGCATACATATTATGAGCAAGTGCTCATATTCGGAAACAGCCGCCTTATTATTGTAATTTTTTTTATTCTTGCTGACATCTGCGCAGAATTTCTCTTTCCGCCTTCACTTACATATGTATGTTGGTGTGGGCGTAAGTGTTTAAGCTGCAGCTGCAATGCGTTTGCACCTCAACCGTGACATGTTGAACTTTTTGATAAAAACGAAGTGAAATAAATAAAAAAGAAAAACACGCTGGTGAAAAAATCCAATTAGCACTTTTGCGCTCAAGCTGTGCGCTGTTCACCGGCTGCTGTTCGCCATTTGCGCAGCATCACTTTCATTTCAGCCATCGAAAAGTGTGTTGTTGCTGTCCTTCAGTCGCATGTGCGTACGTCGAGTATGCGAAAGTGAATTTTGCCTGGCACTTGCATATGCAGTCATTTGTAAATATATATATACATATATACATATTTGTATTACGTATATATACATTATGAGATATATGCATATTCATGTGTACGTTGTTTGCATATACTCAAATTGCCATTCTCATATTTTTATTAACATACTTCTCGGCGCGCAGGTATGAAGTACTTGTAGAAATTTCATTAAGATGTTAGTAAGAAAAAGTTCGGGCGAAGCGAATATTTTACATTTTTCGTGATTGTAAATATTTGAAGAGGAATCGTTAATATTTCAGGAAGCCGAAGTTGTTTTCAATAATTTAACTTTGCCACGAATCTCAGTATTCCATATCAGCGGTTGTGGTCTACCTTTTCTGTTCATTTTGAGAACAAATTACCTTTAATTAGTATTCATTGTCATTTGATATCTTATATATATTCTTTAATGTTTATTGGATTGACGGATAGACGGGAACTGCGCACTGAACCCTAATATACGCAATATAAAATACATATCTCATTTTAGGGTGATACGTGCACCTTGAGCGTATGAAGCCAGCCAGTATTTTAGGTTTATTGCTCGCTTTCGTCCATTTTCGGTGCAAAATCATATAATGCCAAGGGAAACCTTCCCTCTGTACTTCGTAATACATCGTACATATTGAGTGATATATACCGTAGAAGTAACCAGAGAGATGTAATTCTGTTTAGCAAATAAATAATTAAAACAAATAGTTTTGTTCCCATGTAGTTCATCTTAACTGTATTAATATACCTCGTTTACTTAAGAGATCAACTTCTCCTCCTCTGTACCAAATAATGTTAAAGGAGAAGATATTGTATATCCTCAGAGCAGGGATCGCAAGCAGATGTTAGAGTTTTTAAGCTAAATGCTCTGTTTCTGATTACGATTGTTCAATAAAATCGGGGCTTGTTTTCGGCATCGTTTGTCTCTATGGTATCTGTGTTATGAGCTTTACAATTCAAGTTATTTTATCCAACATTAGCCGGTTAAGAATAATGTGGTCTTTATGAAAAGTTCTTTTTTTGCCACGTTTTTTCCCAGTTGTCGCGCTTCGTAAAAAGGAGGGCTTTTAAAATTATTCGAATACGAAATACACGAAAGTTATTGGCCAATTATGCGACTATCCGGTTTGTAACCATTCGTAATAATATTAACCATTGCTATGCTGCGACCATTTGAATAGTCTCAATGTTACGACTATTCGAATATAATTAATTGGTTAATATTCTTAAGAACGGATACAAATCGGTTATGCTAATACATCGGTTTTGCTGGAATCTAGTACTACAGACAAACATATTTCGGTGCCCGACGAAGTCGATCAGCCTCAACCCATTTGGTAATGTTTTCTCATGAAGGACGAATTTACCGACTGTTGTGCCAAAGATACCTTCTTTGTCCACCCTGGCGTTAAAGTCGCCAAGCACGATTTTGACATCGTGTCGAGGGCAGCTCTCATAGGTGTGCTCCACGCGCTCATAGAAGGTATCTTTGGTCACATCGCCCTTCTCTTCCTTCGGGGATTGAGCGATAATTAGCGATATGTTGAAGAACTTCGCTTTGATGCGGATTGTGGCTACACGTTCATCCACCGGGGTGAATGACAGTACTCGTCGACGGAGTCTCTCCCCCACCACGAATCCCACACCGAATTTGCGCTCCTTTATATGGCCACTGTCTTCCCTCAGTCCTTGTTCCGTCCATCGCATTTCTTGGACGGCGGTGATGTCAGCCTTCACTCGAGGACATCAACCAGCTGGACAGCGGCACCCAATTAAGTGATCGGACATTCCAGGTGCATGCCCTTAAATCGCAGTCCACATTACGTTTGCTGTGGTCGTCATTAGAAAGTGGATTTCTCTTCCTAGGCTGTTTTTTCATTGGGGGTGTTTTTTACGTGGTGGGCTCCAAACTCAGCGCACAACCCTTACGAGGGATGGTTCGCCTTCTCACTTTAGCTCGCCTTCCAACGGATGTTCTTTAGCTAAGCAGAGGATACTTGGTCTAAGGCCGGAAGTGGTGTGATGCTTTAGTCATATGTAAAAGAATCGTTTCTGGCCACTCTCAAGTGAATGGCAATCACCCACTTTCGTGAACTTCTACATATGACTCCATCCTTTATTTTATAAGTTAAATAGTGAAAAAAGTGTTCTCTCATAAATATCACAAAGTTTTATAACCCGTATGAGAGCTGCAAAGGCTTACGAAGAAAATAGTAAAAAGTATTCGCAGTAATTTTCACTGTGCTGATACAAATTTCTAAGCTATTTTAGGCTAGGAAGCCTTTTCAGTAATGGCTTTAATTAAACAGGCGGTCAAAAAAGAAGATTAAGGTCTTAAATTTAAATTAAAGATGGGTTTAAATCTCTTTAATTAGACTTCCGGTTTAAATGCAATTTATCAAACTTAAACAGACGTGGGTATGGCAACTAATTTTCTACTTTAATACATCAACCTTGTTTCTTCTATAAAGAAATGAACCAGTATATAGGGCTTACTTTTCAGATAAATAGAGTTAACTAAAAGAATAACAAACGAAAGAGCTGGCAAAATAGCTGTCATTCTCTCTTGGCGAATCACTCCAATTTCAAGACTTATAACGGAATAAAACACAGAGCGTAAGACCATATCATATCAAGAAGTTCACCTGCCAGTTGGCCAACTAGTTCCCGAAACTCTTTTAGACCTTTTTTGTGAGATCTTTAAATGAAAATATATATTTCTCCGAAAACACACCCTTTATTTGTGCACAGATATTATGTACCATCTATAATGACAGGCAACCACAAAATAAACACTGTGTAACTTGATGAATTATTTAATTTCGACCATTTAATGTGACTAACTAAAATGTACACAGCAACAAAAGCAACATTATAGCCAAGGAGGCTATGTGTAACCAGTGAAAGCGGATCTTAACGCAAACCCATATCACAATTGAAACACGAAATGCTAAATCCCTTACACAAGGAAGAGCGCTCTTTGTAGATTTAACGTTGGAATAAAGAAAATGCTTGAATTGACTCGTCTGTATGCTCGTTGTTGTTGTGCGCGCGTAAAAGTATGCAAGCTTAAGGAACGAAAGGTAGAATCCTGGCATAGGAGCACATAAAGGGCGTAATACCATAAATAAACAAAGGAATGTGTGCGGCAAAAATAATAAAGTAAAAGCGCAAATAAAGTAAATGAATGAAGCCAAGAAATGCGCAGTGAGCCGGAAATGTCTACAGAATTGTGCCAATCGAGCGGCCAAGCAACACTGCGCCTTTTGTCTGCAGCGTTCGCACGTGCGACGGTTTACCATACAATGGGGCACTTGACAAAGCGTGTGCTCAGGTATTTGGGTGGGTGTACATACATATGTATGTTCTGATTATGAACTGTAGGATACAGAGGATGTGATAAAAATTGGGTTCGCTTAAAACCTTTCAAATAGCTTTGATGTAAAGGATTAAAAATTGCGTCGCACAAGTGAGCGTTCTTCATATAACAAACTGAACTTACTTTTGGTTTTCAAAAATAGTACAAATATGCTAGATGACGCTAGTGTCGTATTTGCAAAAATGGTATTTATTTTCCGATCGAATTATATTGAGTAGTCGAAAAAGGCTTTTCGTATTTTGTCAATAGATGTCGTTGCACTCGTATATCTCCACTACTACCAATCACACTGTGTCATACCATATAGTGTTGGAAAGGTGAGATTTTAAGCTTCACCTAATCAGAAAAAAAATCGGGGTAGTTTAAAAAATTTACAGCTGCTTAAAAGTGAGTAAAAATAATGAAGAAACTCGCTATGTTTTTATATTTGTGTATAAAAAAGAAAAGAATGCCACCCAAACCACCAATGAAATTTGTGAAGTTTACAGAGACGATGTTGTATCGTGTAGCACAATAATGTATCGCTCGCTTCCGTTCTGAAAATTTCGATGTGAAAGATGTACCTCGCTCTGGTCGACCTATCGTTGAAAAAGTCGATGAAATTATGGGAAAGATTGATCGCTAAGGAACTTAACATTCATCATCAAACGATTTTAAATCATTTAAAAAAGGCTGGCTACAAAAAGAAGCTCGATGTTTGGGTACCACATGAATTGTCTGTGAAAAATTTAATGGACCGAATTAACATCTGCGATTCTTTGCTGAAACGAAATGAAATCGAATCATTTCGGAAGGGAAAGGTAACAGGAGATGAAAAATGGATCGAATACGACAATAATATTGAAAAATGTCTTGGTCTAAGCATGCTGAAGCTAAAGGAATGGTCGCAAAGCCATGCTTTTGACGCCTCGAAAAGTAATGCTGATTGTTTGGTGGGATTGGAAAGGAATCATCTACTATGAGCTGCTCCATGCTGATCGAAAGATTGATTTTACATTTTACTGTCAACAACTGATGAGATTGAAGCAAGCTATCGAAAACACAGTCAGAATTGATCAACAGAAAGGGCTTCGTCTTCCATCAGGACAACGCCAGACCACACACATCTTTGATGAATCGGCAAAAACTGGAAGAGCTTGCCTGGGAAGTTTTGATGCATTCACTATATAGCCCTGACCTTGAACCACCGGTTTACAATTTTCTTCAGTGAATGCAAAAGTTCCTTAATGGATTAAAGTTGGCTTCAAGAGAAACCTGTGAAAATTACTTGTCGGCGTTTTTCGCAGAGAAATCAAAAAAGTTTTACAATGATGGAATAATGTCTCGAGTGGAAAAGTAGTCGACCAAAATGGTACATATTTGGTTCATTAAAGTTCATTAATAATATACATAAGTTGAAGTTAGATTAGAAATACGAAAAGACTTTTTCGACTACCCAATGGTTGAAATTCAAATTGCCAAGGATAATATATTTAGACCATGCTTTTAAAATATCCGGTAGATGACGCTAAATGGTTTATTATTATTTTTATAATAAAAAAATCCAAAAACTCGTTAATTGATTTTGTTACATAAAGTTTGAGGTTATGTTGTAGATCTTTTTAGTGCCTCAAACTTTGTCATATCAATTTCTTCTATTGGAGATAAGCCTGCCGTACTTAACTTTTAAAAATTCAACCAAGCCACTCCGCTACCTCTTTTCCACCACAGATCGTGCATAAACAGTTTTTAGTTTTATTTCTGTTATTCTATCTTTTCTTTCCAATGAGTTTCAAGAAACCAAATTTTGTGTGTTTTTAAAAATTATGTACCCTGGTCTAGTAGTGTTGAAACAAAATTATAAACGCAAAAACTAAAAAAATTTCTAAAAGTCCATTTTTTTGACACCCACTGTATGCAAACGCACAGATTTTCACCACACACATTAAAGCGCAAATCTTCTTACTTACACTACTATTTACAAATATGTGTGACTCCATGTCTTCGACCGAATTAACCGCAAACCGCCTAAACGCTACAATTTGTTCAGCATACAACCAAAAATAACAACAACTAAAAAGCCGTACGCGTCAATTTACCTTTTTCACCACTTTTTTGCCGACTTTTCGTGCATTTATGTTGCTATTTATGTACCCATCTACATACATTAGCCTCACATACTCAATTTCAGGCCAATTTCTTGTATTTCATTGTTTTTTTTTATTATTTATTTTTGTTGTTTTTGTTTGTAATTTTTTATGTTTGCTGCTATTTGCGTGCAAGCCATGATGGTCTCAAATGGATATTTGCACCATTAGCACAAAGTGCGCGATTTTATTGTTACACATTTGTTGCTGTTGTTAGTGCTGTTGCTGTAACATGGAACATGTACGCGTTGTTGCTGCTATTATTGTCGTTATTGTTTGTTGCTGTTGTTATTCTTGTTTATTTTGCAAAAATTGCCAATTATTTTGTGCAAATGTATATTAATCGCGCTCCTCCTCCCCACTCAATCGCCGCCTGCAATTGTGCGCTGGCATTTCAATGGTTGTGCAACGGTGCGTATGAGTAACATGCGGCGACGTTGGAGTAGCGGTGCGTTTATGATGCACAAAAAGTGGCTGGAGGCGGCAGAGGCAAGGCTATTGTGTTGGCATATAAATGACAGTGCGGTTTTTATGTATTTTTAATGGTTATGAGTGGGTGTGCGTGTGAGTGGTTGTTGAGGGAATATTTTATTTTTATTTCTTAAATTGTATAATCCTTACTTGTCATAGCTTTTTTATTAAATTTTAATCCTTTTCTCTTATGTTATTATTATTTTAATTTATTTTTATATTTCTTTTTTCTTATTGTTGTTTTTATTTTCATTTAATTCTTTTTTGTTTTTGTTGTGCGAATTCGCTCCCCAAATCCTTAGCTGCAAAAATGTCTACACAGCTTTGTGTGTTATGCCGCAAAATGCTGGAAAATTGCGTAGTGAAAGCAGCAGAAATGCAAGCGAAATGAAAAGCGAAATATTTGCAAATACGAAAATGCGGAAAATAAGCTTAACAACATAAATAGATGCACACGCTTACCTTCAAAGTAGATTTGAGTTACAAAATTTGTACACACACATATTATATTTTCCATACATACGTGCATATATCTGTGTTATCCGACTTACTTGTTCCCCTACGCATACTTCCATTCACTTCCACTTCGAATTTGTTGATTTGGCGAAAAATAAAGTACACACGCATCAATTTGTAATTTGTTCGGTATTGCAAAATATTGCTGATGCCCAATAAAATCAGAGAGAGAAAAAAAAAACAAAAAACAAAATACAAATTAATACGAAAATAATTGGGAGGAAGAAATAATTATGAGCGTTCGATCATAATCCAAATAAACTAAGGTATATGTAAGAGCTGTGCATATTGTGGTTTCTTTATGAAGTTGGTGAGGAGTGGGTGAACAGCAAGCAGTTAGTTCTAGTTTCAAATGCAAGAAATCTTTTCGTATTTCTAATCAAACTTCTACATTTTTTATATTGATAATGAAATTTAATGAACCATGAAATGAAAGTGGTCTACCATTTTCTGCCATTTTTCCGCTAGCGATATTATTCCATCAGTGTAAAGCTTTTCTGATTTCTCGGCGAAAAACTGCGACAAGTAATTTTCACAGGCTTCTCTTGAAGCCAACTTTACTCCATTAAGGGAGTTCTGCATTGACCGAAAGAAAAAGTAGTCCGATGTTGAGAGTAAAATGTAGAATTAATCGTTCGACCAGGCTGGAGCAGCTCATCCTTTCAATCCCATCAAACACACGACATAACCTTTCGAGGCGTCAATATTGGCCTTGGCTCCATTTGTTGAGCTTCACCACCCTTGGACCATGATCTCTTCGTCTATTGTTACCATTCGCTTCAAAAATGGTTTGGATTCATTTCGTTTCAGCAAAGAATCGCATTTTTTAATTCGGTCCATTAAATGTTTCACGGACAATTCATGTGGTATGCAAACATCGAGCTTCTTTTTGTAGCCAGCATTTTTTAAATGGTTCAAAAAACGTGAAAAAACGTCTGCAATCAAATGTTCATGCAATATCTCAATCTTACGACAAGTGACATGATGATCTTGCGATATCAGTTTGCGCTCCGTGTCGATTGTTTCCGGAACAATAAGCTCTACGACCTCGACTGTATGCCACATAGCATCGATAAACAATGGTTCTTGATGGAGCTTCAGCGGCACAAGGTGGATTAAGCTCATCGATGTAATGCTGTTGGGATAATCCACGTCGAAAGTTGTAAAAAATGTTCCCGAATTAACTCCATTTTTTGGCTGAGATGAATGTTTTAAGATACTGTAAACAGCACAAATAGCGCTGGTACGTCAAAGCGTTCCGAGTTTGTATAACTTCAAAAATATCAAACTTTACGATAAAGTTGTGAGTTGCCAGATTGCAACATCAGGGTTGCCAAATATAGAAATATAAAAGACATACGCAGGGTATACCGTTTTCTTGAAGACTTATTCAAATATCTTTAGATTTTCTCTCGATCGCAACGCAGTACTTATGTACTGGAGCCAAAATAATAAATTTTTAAAATATTCGAACTTAACCTACAAAACTATGGATGCGCGACCTTACTGTCGCAACAATATATGTACATATATTACTATTATTATTTGAAAGCAACGTTGGTTGCATATATTTCATTTATTCCCGAAATTGCTGCTTTCTTTTCATCTTACCAATTCGTGCCCCAAATCGCGTACACAGTCATCAATGAATTTATTTCAATACCACCCTTGTTTTTGTTGCTTTGTTGTCCATGCTAATCACGTACATTCTAGTTGCTAATGATTCTGTTGTTGTTCCTATAGGTAGGCGTAATGAAGCTATTTACAGGTAATGAGTTCATTTACGAGCTTAATGCATAAAATGATCTGGCTTTACCTAAATGGCGTGAATCACATGGACGGAAAGTGGTTTTAATTGTGCTGGTGTTGCTAGAATTTAGCTTTGATGTCATTGACCTCGGAATAGTGCGAGAATATGCTAAAGAATGTTAGTGAAGTGGACGATTTCGGGTTGTGGGGTTGAAGTCTGTCAGCCGAAATGCTGAGCAATTTAAAGAATCTTGTCGAAATTGGCTATAAATACTGAATTCGTAAGAATATAAAATTTATTCAAAACTAAAATGAATCAAAATTTTGAAAAGACGTGCTGAATCCTTGCAAATGTAATATCCTCTAGGTCATTCTTTAATTTGTTGAGAACAGTCTACCCTCAAGTACAATCAAGTGGTAGACCGACGGCTCGAAAACGTCGAAGGGAATTGGCACAGGGGTCTCAAGACCATGCACAAAACACTCCATATCTATGGGTAGTTTTCCGAGCACATTCCGAGCAGGGGTCTTTGCTATAAGTCAGTGCGTAGTCAAGCGGCACTCAAAACAATCTCTGAGTACGAGATCAAATCGCTATAAGATTGAAATCAAGTGGAACTTATTTGGGTCCTAGGTCATAAAGGTATAGCCGGGAATGAACTGGCTGATGAGCCCGCCCGCTCCACAGCATCCACCAATATGGTATCTTTCATTTGCGGTTGGTCTTCACACCATAAAAGATGAAACAGTGGATAGAGAGAAGCATTGGCAACAACTTCTAGGCATGCGCCATACCAAGTTGCTAATCGGTGGTTAACCTTAAAATGTTTAAATATGTAATCAACATCCTAAGGGAAAACTCAGGCTACTTACCTCCTTCTACACTGGCCATTGTAAACTTAAGAAGCGCTTATGTAACATTTCTCTTGCGATAGATTTCTGGATGGTTTCTTTGGCAGACCCCCTTTTCCCAGTTCTCACTAGTTTATTTATTGTGTAACTCTTCACCTAACAACCCACTTAAAACATTTAAAATATTTACACCGCAAAAGTGCTGGTTCCGCAGACGACCTCACCCACAAAGCCTTTGGTCCATGTGGTTTTTCTCAGAACTTAAGGACACTCATTCGATGTCGATTGATAAATAGTCATGCGAACGGAGAAGTCTGCCATTTTAACTTGTCTTAACCACTTCACTACGGCAAGAAACGATATCAATTTAATGAAATAATTCTGCAGTCTCATCATAGCTTCTTAAGCGCATTTTCCGCTTTCGTTGTCACACAATTTACAGTAATAATTTATTTTCCTCGCATTGCTTGTTGATTAATCAAATAAATTAGCCCTTTAATTACTTCAACGGTTATTAGTATGAAATTAGTATAACTAGACATTATGCTCACAAACACAATAAAGGTCTCTCCCCCGCCCACACTCACTCCTAAGTTGAAAACACTGTGGTAAATGGTAGTCAGCGCTTTGAAGCGAACTCGGTTGCTGATTAAATTTACATAAAGTTAGCAACGGTACTTGTGTGTAGTGAAATTCTCATTACTGCTGATAGACTTTGTGAACGCCAAGGCTATGAGTCCATCATTTATTTACTTAATCGGAGATTATTAATTAAATACGCAAGACGAGCAAATTGATAGTGTCATTCATCAGTCAATAACAGGAAATGATTTTGCAGCGTATGAACAGGGCGCTTTGCTATTTGCTGAGATTTAACCATGATGGTAGTAAAATAATATTAAGCCAAGACTCAGCTAAAAGCTTCATATATAGTAAATGCTGTTAAGAAATAATATATATTTGACCTACAACATTTAGTCAGTTTTAGTAGCAGCCAACATAAAATCCATGTGTCTTTTCATGGTGGTGTTCCACTTGTTCAGAAATATGTCTTTATTATTGTATGTTGTATTTAAAAGAATAATTCAAATTGAAAGTGAGCGCGCTAATATTTTCTTAGAATTTCCGCTAATGTGCGAATTGATTTGAGAATTTATGAATTGGCGTAATTGCTAAAATATCAAGTAACGCAATTTCGTTTTTCTTCTTCGAAGTGCCAATAAATGAATTTGATTTTCGATATATTTTTTAAGACGAAGCTTCAATTAATTTCGCTATATATTTTTTTATGTTTGTGCTTATTCGTACTTCCTGCAAAAAACGCTATTCAAATTGATGGTTATTGAATTTCGGACTCATGAGTTCCAGGAAAAAATACTCAAGCGCCTGCATATGACTAACAGCACTGACCAATTAGTTGGAAGAAAGCACAAAAAGTACTTACGAGAACACTTCTACATAATGGGACCTTAATGCAGCATGTTTAAACGTAAGCATGTACGAGTAATACATATTTACATTTACATCTAACTACTTCTTTACCTACTTTTCACCATTTTGTGGTTATGTGAGCTACTCTTGATTTATAAATATTGACATTTATTTGCTGTAATCCATATGCTGACGATTATTATTATAATGAATATTGAAATTAATGAGCGCATGAAATTCCAATGAATCACTCGTGCACTCGCATACAAATACCGTTAGTTGGCATTCCAAAATTGCAGCGAATTAGCAAAGAATTAAGCTCTTAAGCTGGAAAATATGCAATTTCGTGCAATTAAATAATTTTACAAAAAATCCTTAACATTCAATAATAATGACAGACCGCTTAAAGTGGGATATTAGTTCATTTAATTATATTATATAATAATCTGGTAGACCAATAAGCCACGCATAGACCAGTTTTGGTCCTTTGCGATACCAGATGGAGTCCATTCGCCAGGACCAAGAGGAGTAGTCATTCTTTAGCATGCCTGCGCTTAGCGCGAATTTTAATAGACTCTGCGGCCTCACTATTGATACCTCCACCAGTGTATCATACTGTGGAGACCCCAGATGCTTACAGCGTAGCCTTGCCAGTGCGGGATAAGTGCACAAAAGATGTTCCATTGTTTTCCTGGTGCCCTGCTTTAGACATTTTCTGCGGTCTTCACGTTCTGTCAGGCCCCATCCTGCGGGCGTGTGTCGCCAACAGACAGTGATCAGTTAGTATTCCCATCATGTTCCTGCAGTCTCTTCTATCGATTGCCAATAAAAATTTTGTGTACTTCCGATCTACCGTTTTGCACATGACTTTTGCAGTTTTGCACCGAGGTAGCTCATTCCATCGGGTCGTGATTTTTTAACCATACTTCTGTCGAGATCGTCGTAAAGACAATGTACGAGTTTCCCAATTTTGATCACATTTTCGGATGATAGCCGTACACCACCCTTGGAAATCTCGTCTCGTTTTGTCCAACCGCCATTACCCACCGAAGGTTCTTTATGTACATACGTTCACCAGCAGCCAGTAGTCGTGCCACCGATTTTGCTGCACAGTTTTCAGCGAGGAGGCCTATAGGAGCAGGTTTAGTACCGGTTCAAGAGCCTCCGTCGGAGTTGTTTTTAAGGCTTCTGTTATGCACAGTGCAGCGAGCCTCTGAACTGTTTCCATTGCTTTCCGGTAGGTTTATTTTGGTAAGCCTGTCTACCATCCTACTGCACGGTGGAGTATTACAATTACTGTGTAGCACCAGGTCACGAGAGAGTGGAAGGCCCCAGCATGTGCTTACACGCATATAAAGCATTGCTGACCTTTCGTAATCTTTCATCCACATTGTGTTTTCGCAGCAGTTTGCTATCCAAACCTAGCCCAAGGTATTTGGTGCGGTCCTTGAGAGAGAGTTGTATCCTGACAGCATAGATACTTCGGAAATATTGAAGATTATATAAGTTTATATCTTTCAGTTTTAATGGAGCTTACTAATATCTAGTCCGTATCTTGTAGCTGAGCTTTAAAATCAAACTCTTTAATAGAGACAGCCATGCATAAAAACCTTTATTTTAGTACTGAATATCTTATTTGAATCAATGAATATTGACCTTGATGTGGCTATGACTTCGAAAATAAAGCAATTTAGCACCACTCAAAATGTTCCATAATTTTCAAACTAGTTACTTTGCTTGTTGTTGTTGTTATAAAATTAGGTGAAATTTCAAATACACTTCCGATGAAAACCTAAAAACTAAAAAAGGTTCTCAATTTACAAACAAGTACTTTTGTAACTAGTTACTTTGAAACTAACTGAAAATTAAATACAATTGCTTTGAAATCTACGCGCAAATTAGTTGGAAAACTGTTATCAACTACAACCTAGTTACTTTTCAACCACTTACTTTGCAACTAGTTACTTTTGCACCAGTTATTTTGAAACTAGTTACTTTCGGACCAGTTGTTATGGAACTAGTTACTTTTGGACCAGTTACTTTTGGACTAGTTACTTTCGGACCAGTTACTATATAACTGGTTACTTTTGGACCAGTTACTATGAAACTAGTTATTTTTGGGCCAGTAACTTTCGGATCAATCACTTTTGGAACTAGTTTTTTAAAACTAATTACTTTGCAACCAGATACTTTTGAAAACAGTTCCGATAAAAAATTAGGAGTTTTTTGCATAACCGTCAACTTTTCCTCTTTCGCTTTCTCTTCATAACTCTTTGCAAATTCTTTACACTGGCTTAACTGCTTATTTGACTGTCTGCTTTGGCTTTGGTTCCATTTCAGCTTTTAGCTATGCCTAGCTAGCTGAGAGGCTTGTAAATTTACATATATGCGTCTGGAGGCCAGAACTTTTACACTAAGATTTTTTTTTCTTCAACTTGTGAGGGTCATTGCGTGCCACAATCGCTCTGCATATTTTTATTTTAATCATCATCTCATAGATTTTCTTATGATTTGCTGCTCTCTGGAGCATATACATATATTCCGTTGGTTGGCGAAAGTCATCTCTCCTTGGATGGAGTAAAGGATATGCTCCTCCTCTTGGTTTGAATAACTCACTTTCAAAATTTTAAATTAAAGACAGAAAAGCATGCAGAACGAGGCTGATTATCGTTGTTTTAATTGAAATTCGCTTAATATATTGAATTTTTCAGCCAGTATTACCTAAATTCACTAGTGTAACCATTGAACCATACCCTATTCTAGTTCGATCAATGGAACCTTGATAGTTCCTCAATCTCATAATGAGAATGAATGACGTCACAGTTTGTTAATGAAAATATTTCGATCACTAGTAATTATCTGGTTTACACAAAATTGATTAATTTTCTCATTCTGTTGTGCGTTCATATGTACATATTTATGTATGTGATTTGTATTTGTCATTAGCTTTTATGGCAATTATTGCCTGCTCTCGACAGTATTGTGTCACACGTCAATTACCTTGTCATTTAAACCCCGCCTGCTAGCCTCTACACGATAAAATGGCATATCTTATGCATACTTCAACAAACACATACACATACAGACACGCACTCAGCCACGTTGAAAAATATAAACAATAATGTCAATAACAAAAACATACTGATGATACATGCAAATAATGCTTGATGAGCTTTTGAAACAACCTTAACTTTTCGGCTCTCATTAACGTTTAACTTGTCATCACGAGAATACTTGTAGACGAGGATACCCGATTGGAAAAATTATGAAAATATTTGCCTTTTGTACTTACAGTTCCTCAAATAATTATTAGCAGTTTAGATTAGAGTTATAGTTTAGGTTAGAGTTTCTACGATGTCAGGATTCCTTTGCCAAAATTTTGGAGATTGCCTTATGCAGTCAGAAAAATTAATTGGAGCGTTGTGTCTTTGCTTTTCGTTTAACTTAATTAAACTTAAACTTAACTTAATTTTGCTTAGACTTAACTTTGTTTTACTTAAACTTAATATAATATTTCTTTGACTTAACTTAACTTAACTTAACCTAACGTAAATTAATTTAACTTATCAAAAGTTGACATTTTCGGAATTAAACTTAAATTAGGCTAAGTTAATTATACTTAAACTGAATTGACTTAACTTAAATATAATTAAACTTAGTTTTCCGCAAAATTAACTTAATTTAATACTTCCTTGACATAACTTAACTTAACGTAAATTTACTTAACTTATAAAAAGTTGAGTTTACGGCATTAAACTTAGATTAGTCTGACTGTGCGAAAATGAAGTTTTACTTAACTTAATTATACTTAAACTTAACTTAGTTTTAGTTAGACTTAACTTTGTTTTACTTAAACATAATTTAATATTTCTTGACCTAACATAACATAACGTAAATTGACTTAACTTATTTAAGTTGACTCTACGTTATCCAACTTAAATTAGTCAGATAGTAAGAAAATTAGGTTTATAATTTATATTGTAATTATACGTAAAAGTAACTTAAATTAAAACTTCCTTGGCTTAACGTAAACTGACTTAATTTATCGTATGTTGACTTAACTTAACGTAATCAAACTTAAATTAGGCTGACAGTAAGAAAGCAAAGTTTATAAGTAACTTAATTATACTTAAATTTAATTTAATGTTTCCTCGGCCGAACTTAACTTAACGTAAATTGACTTAACTTATCGTTAATTGACTTTACGGAATTAAACTTAATTTTCCCTAACAGTAACTTAATTTAAAATTTCCTTGACTTAACTTAAGTAAGTTACTTAAGTTAAGTTAACTTAACTTAACGTAATAAAATTTAAAATAGTCCAACTGCGAGAATTGAAAATTCTATCAAAATCTGAAAATCGAACATTAAGTTAAGTTTAAGGCAGGATCTAATTAATGCTCCAGCCCATTATTATAATGAAGAGTGTGCGATGACGAAGACTTGATGATTTTCTTTCTTCTTCTGTAAACTTTAGGTTTGCTTCGTGCACAGACCTCTTCTACTGACTCTAGATACTCTAGATATGTATAGTATATCAATAAAAATATTCATACTTTCCGAATCTTACGGGGTACTTTCCATCGTCATCATCATAAACATATTTATGAAGCCTTAAACACTAATGCATAACTCAAATGAGTTCATGCATCATTTAAACATCATTTCGCCCACCAAAGCATGTGCGTGTGTCAACACTTATGGAGGCTATAATATACCGAGGCGGACGACATACGCCTTTGTCTCTAACAACACAAATTATACGCACTCCAAGGCATTGAGAGCGGCACTGCCGCTGGGAGTACACAGTTTTCAAAATAAAAACATATCCAATAAATATGTTAGTGCGCGAGGTGAGCAATGAGCTGAACTGAGC
The DNA here is from genome assembly GCF_016617805.1 of Bactrocera tryoni. NCBI lineage: Eukaryota > Metazoa > Arthropoda > Insecta > Diptera > Tephritidae > Bactrocera > Bactrocera tryoni. Next base: position 4,246,594 of record NC_052500.1, read on the forward strand.
TGTGTATAAAGGTGAGCGTGCTGATGACAATGATTACTTCCGTTTCCGTTATGTCGCAGCGCCGCAAGACACTTTTGACGTTGCTACCAAAGGGATTTGACGTCAGCGTCGGCGTGTTAGAGGTCGCGATGTCAGTGTGTTTGCCTTCTGAACTCTGATTCCCCCTAACAATTTGCTGTTTTTTCTTGTAGCTCATCCCTCCAAAGATTTGCTTTGTTTACTTACGTTGTATGCTTCTTGTTTACTTAGTTGTTGTTGTTTGTTAGCTTCGTCCGGCATTCGTTGGGTTGGGTAAATATTATAGTATTTATTATCTTTTGCATTGTTTTTGCTATTACGCGTTGCGAGCTATCGCATAGCTCACTTACTTATAAATATTTGTTGTTGCACGCTGTTGCTTTCACTACAAATGCCTTTAAGTTTAATGTTGTTGTTGTAATTTCATATCACTTGAACTCGAACCACCTGGCCGCTTTGTTTTTCATGTTTCCCTTAATTTTCCCTTGACACCAGCTGTGTCTTCGCACAACATGTTTCTTACAACAACCAACCACTCTCCCGGCCGCCATCACTCCCTCCGATAGTTTCACCAATTTTGTACTTCATATTACAGCCTTTTCTTTGCTCGAGTGTCTTGTGAAACTGACAGTAAGGTAGCGATAACAAGTTACTGTTACAAAGTCCCCATTGAACGCGTTGTATTTCAAAGATGACTTTTTACACATTCACCGTTAGGTAGACTCATAATGCCAGCTCGGCAGACGATAGTGGCAGCATTTCAGGGAAGTACAAAACAAAAGACTTTCTTATATATGCACATATATTTCTTGTACATTATATATATAATCTTGTTATATTTACTTTTGTTGTTGTTGCTTAATAATTGACAATCAGTAGCTGGTTTGGTGTTGTGTTGAAATGTTGTCCTTGCTCAAACCCATCATACCATAAATTCAAGCAGGGAAGTTGGGTTGGTGTCGAGCTCGGGGGAAAAGCCAGCGTAGTCATGCATGATTGATTTAGTTTGGGTAGGTGTGTGTGTGTGTTTTTGTTTTTGTTCATGCGTAGACTCTTGATTGTGCGTATTAATGCACATAGGTACACTTGGCTTGAGCTAAAATAACAAAGAGGAACTTGTGTCACTTGCCTTGTTGGTTTTCTAGCGAGTTTTGTCAAAATATAATTCAAGTGTTTACATACATACCATATATGTATGTGACGACTCACGAAATATGTAAAGTTGGTTCTCAAACCCCCGTGGGGGTTGGTGGTTAGCGTAGGTGGAGTACTGGATTTAAAACTGCAATATAAATATGGTTTCTTGAAAATGTATGGCTAGTTTGCAGGCGGTATACAATTTTTACTAGAACTAGTACCAACTTCTTTAACTTTCATAGACAGGAACCGGTAGGGGTCACTTAATTTCCGCACTAGAAGTTGGATGCATAAGCAACTTCTAACCAAGCTTTCGGAACTTTTGGCGAGTTTCTATCGATTGTGTGGTCTGCCGTTGTTTTGATTGATAGTAGCCCATTTTGAAAGTTTTTAAAGAATTGTAACGATCGGTTCAATAAATTTTTTTTAAATCGACTCAGTCTATTACTTTCGGGACAGCCAAATAAGCAGTTAAGCCAGTGGAAACAATTTGCCAATAAGCTATGCAGAGGAAGAAGAAAGGAAAAGTATGCGAAATATATGTTTTTAAATTCATTGAAAGCGAAACAAATCTTGATCAAAAAACTGTTAATTAATAGTAAGTAGTTCCAAAGTGACTGAACCGGAAGTAACTAGTCCAAAAGTAACTAGTTACAAAATGACTGGTCCGAAAGTAACTAGTCCAAAAGTAACTGGTCCGAAAGTAACTAGTTCCAAAGTAAGTGGTCCAAAAGTAACTAGTTTAAAAAGTGACTGATTTCAAAGAAACTAGTTACAAAAGTAACTGGTTGAAAAGTAGTTTGTAAGTTGATAACAGTTTTCCAATTAAGCCTTTTTGGAGGGAGCAAATCAAAAGTGAAAACGATGTCTTTTTTGACCCAAGTTTTACGTGGAAGTCCTCAAGAGTCTCAAACGAAGGGTCAGGTCAATCAGATCCGAGCAGATATTACAACCAATTGGAAGTTGCACCAAGACAACGCCCCGGCTCACACCGCATTTCTTGTGAACAGCTACTTAACCAAGGTCGTTTCAGGAAATTCCAGTTTCAGGAACTGGCGAGTCTCTATCGATTGTGTGGTCTCCCGTTATTCGGATTGATTCCTCTCCAAACAGGCGCTTCTGAGCCGATGCTTCTTTCAGACTGTCTAATAGTTGACTGTACAGTTTCGAATTAAAAGTTTGGCGTCAAAAAACAGCTATTCTTCTTTATTGGCATATACACCGCTTATGCGTTCATAGCCGAGTTTACAGCACGCCAGTCGTTCTTCGTTTTCGCTGCTTGGCGCCAATTGGAGATTCCAAGTGCAGCCAGGTCCTTCTCCACCTGGTTGAGTCTTATTCTTCCTCTGCTTCCCCCGGCGGGTACTGCGTTAAATACTCTCAGAGCTGGAGTGTTTTCAACCATTCGCGTAGCCGCTGTCTTTTAATTCGCTGAATTATGTCATGTCGTCTTGTCCTTGTTCATTGCCAGACCCATTTGCTTCGCTTTTTAGTTCAACCAGGAGAAAGCGAACTAATAGCGTGGTTTTTATGGCCAATAATATCGATGTCACCTCTTCGGGTCTTAGACTAATAACTCCTCTGGGTGGTCAAATAATATCAGTTTAAAGGCGAGCTAAAGTGAGAAGGCGCCCTTCCCCTTCCCTTTCGAGGGTTGTGCGTTGGATTTGGGACCCGCCACATAAAAAAAAACCCCTTGAAAAGGACAAAATAGCCTCAAAAGCAGCTCACAGTATATAATTACTTTGCTTCCAAACACATTCACACCTTCCTGATCGCCAGTCGTTACTAGGCCATCGTTTGCAACGAGTATCCGGGATTCGACCACGACCATTTTCGCTAGACGTTGTCTTAAGTGACCCATTTTTCACCAATAGTAACCATTTGCTCTAAGGATTATTTGGTCGCAGATCGTATAGGGTTTGTCCGGAAAGTAGTAAGACTGATTTTCTTCCATTGCGACTGGATTCGGTAAAGGGCGTTCCTAGCTAACGAACGAGCGGCTGGTCAGTTGCCTTCGAGCATCTGCTGTGAGTGGTGCAAGCCGAAAATGCAGCCTTCGTTAGAGTAGAGGTACGCGATTAAATCCTGTGTGAAACTGGGTAAATCTGCGACAGAGGCGATTGATTTGGTCAAGCAGGCTTACCCAGATGTTGCTCTAGCAAGAAATGGTGTGTTTTGGTGGCACCAGGCCGTTTTGGAGGGCCGGGAAGAGGTCGCTGATGAATGAGCAAATCAGAAGTGAAACGATGCTTATTGTCCTTTTTGACATCAAACGCATCGACCAACACGAATTTGTTCCTCCTGGACAAACCGTCAACTCCAATTTTTACGTGAAAGTCCTCAAGAGACTCAAACGAAGGATCAATCGGGTCCGACAAGACATCGCAGCCGATTGGCAGTTGCAGCACTCAATGCCCCGACTCACTCGCCTTTTTGTGAAAAGCTACCTAACCAAGGTCGGCATCCCAACGCATCCGAAGCCGCCCTACAGTCCAGATGTGGCCCCCTCCGACTGGGCCAAAACAAACTAGGCTCCAAAGTAACTAGCCTAAAAGTAACTAGTTCCAAAGTAACTGGTCCAAAAGTAACCAGTTCCGCAAGTAACTAGTTTTAAAATAAGTGGTCCAAAAGTAACTAGTTTTAAAAGTGACTGGTTTCAAAGAAAAAGGTTGAAAATTAATTAGTTTGTAAGTTGATAACAGTTTTTCCACTAGCCCTTTTTGGAGGGCCGGGAAGAGGTCGCTGATGAATGAGCAAATCAAAAGTGAAAACGATGTCTTTTTTGACCCAAGTCTTACGTGAAAGTACTCAAGAGACTCAGACGAAGGGCCTGGTCAATCAGGTCCGACAAGACATTGCAGCCAATTGGAAGTTGCACCACGACAACACCCCGGCCCACACCGCCTTTCTTGTGAACAGTTACCTAACCAAGGCCGGCATCCCAACGCTTCCGCAGCCTGCCTACGGCTCAGATGTGGCCCCTCGGACTGGTCCAAAAGGAAACTGGTCCAAAAGTAACTAGTTACAAGGTAACTGGTCCGAAAGTAACTAGTTCCAAAGTAAGTGGTCCAAAAGTAACTAGTTTAAAAAGTGACTGATTTCAAAGGAACTAGTTACAAAAGTAACTGGTTGAAAAGTGGTTTGTAAGTTGATAACAGTTTTCCAATTAAGCCTTTTTGGAGGGCCGGGAAGAGGTCGCTGATGAATGAGCAAATCAAAAGTGAAAACGATGTCTTTTTTGACCCAAGTCTTACGTGGAAGTACTCAAGAGACTCAGACGAAGGGCCTAGTCAATCAGGTCCGACAAGACATTGCAGCCAATTGGAAGTTGCACCACGACAACACCCCGGCTCACACCGCCTTTTTTGTGAACAGCTATTTAACCAAGGCCGTCATCCCAACGTTTCCACAGACGGCCTATAGCCCAAATGTGGCCCCCCGGACTTTGGTTCCTTGCCAGAAAAGGCCGATGAAAGGGCAACAAGCCCGCTGGCAGCGGTGCATCGACGCAGAAGGAGCCTATTTTGAAAGTTTTTAAGGAATTGTAACGATTGGTCCTATTACTTTACGGACAAATCCTGTACATCCAGACTAAATTTGTTAAAGTGCATATGTTTTCTTTGATTCCTCATCATATTTGTTTGCATTTATGTTTGGTGACATAGGCATACTCATATGCAATGTATACAGCACGAAGCCTTCATGTTCACAATTGTTAACGCATATGTTGCGTATACGCAGTGCGCGACATTAAAAATAACTGCTCAAGCCATACTTTGGCATTCTGTGTTATTACATTAATTTTTATTTGGCTAATTTTATGCATGCACACTTTATTTGCTTCACCGCACTTTTGCACATTTGGAGCTGTCAAATGAATTGCGTTCACTGTCACAGTTCAGCGTGACAGCTAATGAGAATGCGCATCACATTGAATTAGCGTCTGGTCAGTGAGAAATGCTACAAAAAATGCATACATTGTATAAATATATATTTATTATACATTCATACTTGTAAATATACATATATAGGAGGACAATATTTCCTTGAAGCATCACAGTTGATTTGCTTATCGCTCAAAGGTATAAATAAAAGATGACAGGCACTAAGCATCAAAGCTGACGTTTGATTTACGTAAATAAGGAAATATATGTATATAGACATACATATATGAATAGCAAATAGTAGACTTTATTTAATTTGTGCAACTAATGTATTGCATACGCAAGTTTTCTCTCATTTTATTTCCGGTTACTTTGTAGAAGCTTATTTTTGCAAATGTGAGATTTTGCAATGAGATCGAAGCAAGCAATCGAACATCGAAAAAATCACGGCCAGAACTGATCAACAGAAAGGGCTTCGTCTTCTAGACCATATACATTTTTGATGACTCGGCAAAAACTGGGAGAGCTTGGCTAGGAAGTTTTGATGCATCCACCAGATAGCACTGACCTTGCACCATCGCACTATTTTTCTTTCGTTCAATGCAGAACTCCCTTTATGGAGTAAAGTTTGCTTCAAGAGAAGCCTGTGAAAATTACTTATCGCAGTTTTTCGCCTAGAAAGCAGTAAAGTTTTACACTGTCGGCAAAAAGTCGTCGACCAAAATGGTACATACATATTTGGTTCGTTAAAGTTCATTATAAATATAAAAAAATTTCAACTTAATTTCAGTTTAGAAATAGGAAAAGACTTTTTCGACTACCCAATAAATAATCAGCGTGACGATATTAGTCGATTAAGCTATGTATGTATGTACTTCTGTCTGTTTATACATGAACTAGTCCGCCAAGTTTTTGAGATATCGGTGTGCAACTTTTCACATGCCATTTTCTCTCCTAGAAATTGCTTATTCGTCGGGACCGCCGATATCAGACAAAGACTACTATCTTCGAACAAATATTTCTAATGGGTTAAATAATTTTTTTTAAATCGACTCAGTCCTATTACTTTCCGGACAATCAAATAAGCAGTTAGGCCAATGTAAACAATTTGCCAATAAGCTATGAAGAGGAAGCCAAAAATAAAAAGTACGCGAAATAAATGTTTTTAAATTCATTGAAAGCGAAACAAATCTTGACGATTATGCAAAAAACTTAATTAATTGTTGACTGTAACTGGTTCCAAAGCAACTGGTCCAAAAGTAACTAGTTCCAAAGTGACTGGTCCGAAAGTAACTAGTTCCACAGTAACTGGTCCGAAAGCAACTAGTTCCAAAGTAACTAGTTTCAAAAGTAACTGGTTGAAAAGTAACTAGTTTGTAAGTTGATAACAGGCCTTTTTGGAGACCCGGGTAGAGGTCGCTGATGAATGAGCAAATCAAAAGTGAAAACGATATCGTTTTTGACCCAAGTTTTACGTGGAATTGCTCAAGAGAATCAAACGAAGGGTCAGGTCAATCAGATCCGACAAGACAGGATCACTATGTCATTTAGCTGCCATACAAACCCACCGATCAAAACCGAGATGAAGATTTTTTTATATGCTTTCATAGCATAAAGAATCTGTTAAAGGTATTATAGCTTCGGTGCAGCCGGAGTTAGCTTTTTCTCTTATTCTTACGCTTCATAACGATTTCTTTGATAGGCGTACTTCTAAATTATGGAGTCGGGTATTAAAGTAATATAATTTACTGGCTGGCAAATTCAAATAGCCTACTTTCTGCAGGAATCTCTGTATAGATATATGTATGTTTGTAAATATGTACTTATGCATATACATAGTATGTAGATAAAGGTATTCATACATACATATGTATGTACATATACGCACATGCATTCGCCACTGCCTACATACGATGTGCTAACTCAATTCAATTGCAACGCAATAAAGTTATAACTTTCGCTGTTCCGCTTAACTCAGCTCAGCTTGACTTCATCCACAACAGCGCTGCTCAACTCAACTCAACTCAATTCCATTTGACATCTGTCCTTTTCTGCCTTTGCATCATTCATATACTTCACTGTGACGCTAACAATTTGATTAGATTGACGGGTAGTCGCTATATCTTTCTTACGTGTGTGTGTGCCACGTGTTTGCTGCCTTGACATATATCCGCGCGCTTGTGTGTGTGTGAATATAACGGTGCGCGTGTGTTAAGCAACTCGACAAAAGTCAATCGTCGAAGCCAATTTCTACTACTCAAAGCACAAGAAATAAGTGCAAGACGAATGAAAGACAGAAAAAAAAGTTGAAAATAAAATGAATCACATCAGCTCAGCTTAGTAGCTCCGTTAGAGCTGCTATTTGTGCTGTCAAAATGGCAACATCACTTTTCTATTTCCTGCAGCAGCGCATATGTAATTCGAAAATTGAAGTAAATAAGCCCGTTGCCACTACAAGTAGATATATAAACATGTAAACACTTTCCGCAGTTTCAACTAACTGAGCAGCGGATTCAATTTGGCTTTTTTTGTGATTACGCTAAAATTATCACTCTCACGCATGCATACATGCATATAATGTAATAGCACTGACATCGCTACAGATTTAGTAAACCTTATTTTCAACTTATTATTATTCTCTTCTACGCTTTCACTATCAATTCGACATACTGACAGCGAAATCTAGTTTCTTGAAGTGCATGGCAGCTCAGATTATACGCACACCAGCACACTGACACACATGCATTGTATGCTATTGTGGTAAACAACTCCTCATACCGTTAGTTTCGTTATAGTTCCTCGCTATTTGCCACACACAAGTAGCCCTGTTTGCCTCGCGCTGCGGTGCTTGAAATCGAATAAGCGAAAAAGCTGAAAATGCATAACGTAATCGCATAACGTACAAGTTATCCGGTGCAAATCATAGTCAATTCGCTTGCAAATCCTGTCAAAATATGTACAAATGTATGAATGTGTGTGTTGGATATACTGCTGTACTGGCAAAAACAATATTTCGCAAAATGTAATGCAAAATTTAAAGAAATGCAGTTCAATGAACCCTAAAACCTGCAAAATTTTGGTTGCAGGGAAAAAATTCCCTGAAGTTGCAGAGAGGACGAAATAGTGACAAAAAAAAGGGTTTTGCAGTGCAATGTTCCAAATAGCACTGCAAAACTCTCTTTTTTCTTCCTCTCTATTTCGTCCTCTCTTTAACTCTCTTTCTCTCTCTCTTTAGCTCGGATATCTCTCTTTTTCCCTTGAGATATGTCTCTCACTCTCTCTCACTTTGCACCTTTCTAGTATTGTATTTTAAAGATTTAAAGCTCAATGAACCTGTCATTTTCCGAAATATATCTTTCGCCCTTTCTTTAACTCTCTTTGGCCCTCTCTTTACCGCTCTCTTTATCTGGACATATCTATTTTTCCTCCGCTTTATGTCGAAATCTCTTTCTCTCTTCCACTTTGAATCTTTCTAGGATTGTACTTTATAGATTTAAACTTCAATAAACCCGCTATTAGCCGAAAGATCTATTTTTTGCCTTCTCTTTATCCCTCTTTAAAACTTCCTTTATCCCTTTTTTGTCCTCTTCTTATATCTCGTTCGCCTTCTCTTTACCTATCTTTCCTCCTCTCTTTATCTGGATATATCTCTGTTCCACTCTTAAGTCGTGTCTCTCTCTCTATCTTTGCATATTTCTGGCATTGCAGTAAGGTCAAATCTCTATGAAATTATTTTCCATATTTAACTCTAAAACCCTTTTCTATCTATATCTCACTCTTTCTCGCACCCTTTCTCTCTTTCGTTATTTCAATATCACTCTCTCTCTCTCTATCTCTGTCTCTCTTTAATTCTATCTAGCATTGCAGTTTAAAGAAATGAGCTTATATTCAATGTCAGTCAGACAGACTGAATGTCTGAGCAAATTTACTTGGAGGAGAAACATTTTGTGAAATATTCTGCCATATTGAACTCTAACATTCTCTCTCTCATTCTCTATATATCACTTTTACTCACTCCTTTGCATCTTTCTTTTTTTTCTCTCATTCTCTATATATTGTTTTTTCTCACGCTCTCTCAGTCTCTAACTCTAACTTTCTTTCCATCTCTCTCTCTATTCTCTATTTTCCTACCTTTGCATCTTTCTTTTTTCTGCGTCTTCTAGATTGAAGTGTTATATAGCTTCTTGGAACTATATATACATATGTAAATGGTACTGGACTATACTCACGCCGATATTCAAACCTTTTGGGAGTCACCATACGTTCTCAGAAAAGCCTCCTTTCATGCAAGCAAACTTCTCAAGCTCTTCACACACACTTATTTAGACTTTGGCTAAGGAAGCTGCCATGTTTTAGTAGTTGAAGTCCTCATTATGCTTAGTCAGTCAGATTTGTTGCTTGTATCGGAACTTGGTGCTAGGGTCTTGTGCAAACGGCCAGCGTCTGAATTTTTTATGTGAAAGCTTTTGCTTGGTATAACCTTTCCTTTGTGAGGGGTCTGTTATCATAAATGTGAGGCGGAATTTCCTTTCAGAGGTATCATCACAACTTTCTTCGTTCATTGAAACTCTCCAGTGAAAACTGGATCAAGTACAGCCGACAAACTACAAACGATGGAGAGATTTATGTACAACAATTGAGGTCGGGGTGGACCACAATTCAGAATACGAAATGAAAGGGATCTAATCTTTTCGAATTGGAGCATTTGAATAAACTTTAAGCCTTCAAATCTATCCACTTCGAACCTAGGATCACTGTTTTAATGATATTTCACAGTTAGTATGTTGCTTGACCAAACCGCAGTACTTTAAGGCTTCTCTTTCATTCTTTTTTTCTGCAGGTGTCTCTAAGTTAATCTCGAAGAGCGATTAATTTAAACCTATGCTGGTCCGAAAGCCAATAAAACAAGAAAAGAGGTGGTAAATCAGCCAGGCTGGTATCAGCCTAGTTGTACTATTTCAGCGCGATATGGAAACTCTTTTTTTGTTGTTTTACAAAACTGCTCGTTTGACCTCTCCTCAATAAAACTTCCATCTCAGAAAACATTCATTTACACATTCCCACAATGCACTTAAAAGTATTTTCCCTCGCTAAGAGCAAACAAGTAAAAGAAAAATTTTATAATCTCTCGACTGAGTGCTTTCTTTTCTTCCTTCATTTCCCAACGACCGACCAATTCAATGCCTAATTAATCTCTGAAGTTAAACTAATATTTTCTTACACATTTGCACCCATGCGACCGTGTGTGTGTGTGTGTGCGATTGCAGTAGATTTCCCAAAAGCAATATTGCCACAGCTAAATCGAAAGAGAGAAGAAAGGAAAATCTAATTTCATCCGATTGATTTATTGCGAAGTGCAAATAAATGCTTTTGTCTGTGGTGAATGCACAACACTCCACCCGGATCGGTTACAGCGTAAGCTCCGGCTTCAGCTTCATGTGTTGAAAGTGGCTGTGTGTAAGGCTTCAATAAAAGCGCGTTTCCGGTTACGCAATGCACTTCCGGTACTCACACATACACAACTTGTAGGGAATTGTGCGCTTAAATGCAGTTCTTTGGAATGCCATAGAAATCAGCGAGCGCATAGAAAAGGAGCTGCATGAAAGCACCTTGAAAAGAAAGTCCCTTAGGGGGAAGAAACTGGGTGTTATGTAATAAACGCTATGTTTGCGGCAATATGGTACAAATAGGAGGATCTGAACATATGTGCTTGCGAACGGTTGGAGATAGTACCTGTATTAACAGTGGTGGGTGTAGAATTGAGATCAGCAAGGTTCCTGAGTTTCAAAGTATAACTACTTATGTACATATGTACAAATTTTAGTGTTCGATTTTGTGTATTCGCATTATATTTCAATTATAGAAATTGAATTGTATATAGCAATGCTGACTTTGAAAACAGACCAATAATGGAAAAGAATTCTTCATTGAAGTTCGTTTTAATTAAGGAGAGTTACTATTAATTTAAGTGAGAACTTGGAGAGTTGGTATTTTGAGTAGGAAAATTGAAATCATGTTTCAGAAACAAGACCTTGAATGAAAGTGACTGGGAGGCTCTATTATTGTGTGGGGATGCATGTCGACCACTGGTGGTTTTAGGTTGACGAAATAGAAGGAAAATGACGGCAGAGTCTTATATAGAGACTTTGCGCCACCATTAGCTTGGCACTGTAGAAGACTTAGCTCAAAATGGATTAGAGATTGTCCAGCAGGACAGTGATCTGAAACACTCAGCAAAGGCAAGTCCGTAAATGGCTACATTAGAACTCTATATTGGCTTCTGCAATCTCCGAACTTTAACCCCTCCAGCACCAGTGGGGTATATAAAAAAAGTTCAGGCGATTCACAGGCTAAAACAGCTCATTAATGCCAAGAAGAATGATACACTTAAATACATATGTATGTGGGCATGTTTATGACGAAATAGAATACGCCTGCTGCATCTACGGCATAATTCGCTCAATGAGCTGATTTTGCCAAATTTTTTTTATTAGCCCACAGGTGCTCGAGGCAAAGCCAGCCATTACTTTCGTGGAAGTCTTATATTAACCTGGTTTTAAAATTGGTCACAACAATCAAATGTTAATTTTTATTTTTTTTATGTTTTTTTTATTTTTGTTTTTTTTATTTTCCTACAAGTTTTTTTTTAATTTTTTTTTTTATTTTTTTCTAATTTTTTTTAATTTTATTTTAATTTTTTTTTTTTTAATTTTTTTTTTTTAAATTTAATTTTATTTAATTTTTTATTTAATTTTTTTAATTTAATTTAATTTTTTTATTTTTATAATGTTTTTTATTTTTTATTTTTTTTTATTATTTTTTTTTATATTTTTTTTTATTATGTTTTTTAATTAGTTAATGGCAAACCTTTTTAAAATAAAAAAAAATATTTTACAAATTTTAAAAGTATATTTTTATATCTATATAACTCTGCTGGTATTTATCTATTTTCTCGTGTCGCCACTGTAAATATGCGTTAGCCTTTGCTAGACAACATATATGCATCTGCTTGTCCGCCGTCCGCCTGACATTTTATGAGCCCAATCCCAGCATATTCACTTCGCCTGCTGCTGGCTGAGTGGGCCGCAGAGTTGCTTTGGTACTTGTTGTCGATCGCTTGTGTTGCAGGCGCGTGGGCGAGGTGCTTGAAGCTTGCGGTTCTGTGCCAGCGCATCGCCACCGCCATCGTCTTCAAGGCCATTACTGCAGACACACGCGCACAAACGCACTTAACCGCCCGCACATCATGCACTCGGCTGCCAAGCGCGGTCGGTCGCCCGGTTGGCACTCCGCTGCGCGTCAAGTGATTTATGACTGCCAAATGAACTTCGACATTGACAAAATAAATTCCATCAGCAGTGCAGCGAAAAAATCGAGACTGACAGAAAAAACGAGCGGAAATTATAGGGAGCCAGAGAGAGTGCGAGAGATGAGTTAGGAGTAGAACTAGATAAGGTTGTGCTAAGTATACGCTGTGCAACAATGTAATGCTTTTATGAGCTTGCAGTGTAAATAACAGTTACAAAGTAGTCAGCGCTGATAATTTGTTTTTCATTTGGCACAGAATGTCATGCGGTACGCCAAATATTTCACTGCAGGCACTCGGCAGTGCCGCCAGTGATGCGGCGGCTACTTTGTCAGCCACAGCCTCGTCACTGGCAAAAACTGCAACAACACAATATGCCAAACATCACATATACACAAACGCACCCACACATGCCCAACTGGATAAGCAGTGTCAATCACGAAATTTGTTTCTATTTGCTTCTTTGTTTCATAATGCCCGACTGTCTGTGCAGTTTTTGCTCTGCATTCTCAAATAAATTGTATTTGTAAGTGTAGTTTTTTTCCTTTTCTCTTTGCTTCGTTGAAATCGCATCCATCGGCGGCTCATCGTCGTCTCATCATCAACAACGGCGTCAGCGTTAGCCGATTGATGATTACTTGTAACCTTCGCGTGGATTGGTCGTAAGTGACGCATTTCTTAGGGATTACTGTCATTTTATCAGCGCTCTGCTGTTGTGGCTTTGGTAAAATAAGAAAAACTGTGTCACAAGTGAGATAATTTCTCTATCATATTATTCCATACTGCGGCAACTTCTATTAATAGCTGATGCATTTCTATATTTAATGATAAAATTGAGCAGCTTGTTAATTTCAGCGTTTTCGTAGGATCTTTGAACCTTTTCATCTAACCTAGTCTGTCTTCACAGAGCATCAATCATCAACTCCGATGACTGAATGATTTATGAACGCTGATTTTCATTTGCCAAAAGACTGGTACACATAAAAAATTAATACCAGAACTAGGAACTTTGTTTCCCTATCGGTTACCCCAATATTTGAAAATTTGTTTCCCTATCGGTTACCCCAATATTTTCCAAGAATCTCATATACAGTTCATCGCTATATTCTGAAAATAAGTCCCAAAAATTAATCATAGAAGCAACAAGTAGTGATTCCATAGTTCTAAAATTTCCTCGAAGTTGCCAATGATGCCTTAATTTTTTTTTGTGTTTCGTCCCAAAATTTCGTTTTCCGAACAAATAAATGTTAAGCATACTGTCACTACTTCGACATAGTGGAGCTCTATGATCACTTTGCCCTTCTCGAAATATTCGATGTCGATCACACCTTATAAACCATCTTCTGTTCCCACGACAGTCGGGTCTAAGTAACAGGAATGAACCCGGATCCGTGTTTTTTCTACGGCCACTTGAGATTTCGCTTAAGCGTCGCCAAAAACTACTGAAAATGGTCTCGTGGTTTCGATTCTTGGTCGACATAAGCACACGTGGCAACCGTCCCGCCGAAATCCTAATAAGTTTGCTACTGTCTCAACTGTTCGTTCACCTTGAAACGATAGCCTGCCATTATGAGATCGAAGGTTTTGTCTCGTTATCATCCATAGTTTCCGTTTTCTCTGACCATTTGCGTGGCTCTGGAGAAACTGTCGTGCGACCATATGGGAACTTGTTAAACTAATTTTTGACGGTCGTCATCGAAGGAGAAAAGTCATCGTATCCAAGCGGTTATTGATTTCACAGTGCAATTTATTACTCTTCAAAAAAATAATGGTCCGATATTGCTCTTTTTTCAAATCTCGGGTATGCTTGCTTCTACCCGCGGCCACAACAAATCCACGAGTCCGACTCGTTTGAAATTTTGACAGTAGTAGTCTTCTCTAACGACGATATCGGACGCTAGATAATCCGAAATTAACTACTAATTTAAATGACCCCTCCTTTCACATAATAGATTTCCTTACACAGTCCATATTTGACTGAAATGTGTTGCGTGAACGATTTTCTTTGTGATTTAATTATTTTGTCGGTCTAAAACCGATATTAGTTAAAAGAAAACAGGTATACTAGGTTTTCAAAAATTGGGTTTTAAATCATCATCAACGAATTAGTCTAAACTGGCCTCAAAATATGCTAAAAACTACATTTCACTCACATATAACGGTATACTATTTTTGAGATATATATAAAATATATATATATATATATATATGTATATTTTATAACCGAAATCCATATATATATATATATATATGTATATTTTATAACCCAAAACATTTCATTGGCAAAATCAACTGGTTTCCTTGTTGCTCTTCACGAATCACGTCAACAAACTAGCGAACAGATGCCATGGCGTATACGCAACCCAATACCTGTGAAAGCGAGAGCAACAACACCTCCCCCAAAATGAAACATTCGCTAGTTCTATGTCGTCCAACAGCATTTAAATGCAGAATTAAAGTAGATCCACTAATCATACAACAAATTTGCCAGCAATCACCGTTGAATGGCATTCAAATGGCGGGAAGTGTGCTCTTGCTTAAAACATGCGCCTAACACATGTGAAGTGCATTGAATTGCGATCAGGTTGTGTCACAGCCATAAGCTCACTCTGGCAAATGCAATTGTTTGTGTTGCACGCGTTGTTGCCGTTATGCTGCTGCTGTTGCTGTTGAATTTGTTGATATATGTCAGCTGCGCAAATGAGGTCAGCAATGATGTGAAGTCAATGCTAGCGGCAACTTAGTGGCAACAGCAGCAGCGCCGGCGCTGAATTACAAAATGAGAAAGCGCAAAAAATGGAATGACAACAAGGAAAAACAAACCTAAATTCAGCGCTTAAATGAAACTGGCTTAGCAGTGGTGGCAACAGCAGGCATTATTGCATACATTTATGCTACATGCTGCATGCAACATGCCACATATGTACACATGATAGCTACATTGATACGGGATAAGCGCTTTTGTGGGTGGCTAGATGATAGTGTTGTCACATTTTTCGCTTCTTCTTGTTGTTGTTGTACTGTTGGAAGTAGTCAGCTTCCTTGTACTACTTTTAGTTTTTTCTTAAGTTTTTTCATTGGTTATACCCTGAACAGGGTATATTGTGTTGAATACAAAGTTTGTAATAAAGAGAAGGAAATGTTGGAGGTTCTTTAAAATATATATGTATATACATAAATGATTACAGTGACGATCTGAGCCTATTTAGCCATGTCCCTCGGTTTGTCGGTCTGTATACCTAGATAGACCTAGTCCCTCAATTTTTGAGATATCGTTCTGAAATCTTGCGACCATTCTTTTCACCACAAGTAGCTGTTCTTATGTCGGACCCGCCAATATCGGACCACTATAGCATATAGCAGCCATACAAACTGATCGTTCGAAATCAAGCTTTTATATGAAAAACTTTTTTGTTTGACAAGATATCTTCAAGAAATGGGGCACAACTTATAGTCCAAGATAGCGCTACAAACTCCGAACGTATTCTTCAGATCGTACCACTATAGCATATAGCTGTCCTGCAAACTGACCGATCAAAATCAAGTTTTTGTATGGAGAACTGTTTTATATGACA
The DNA here is from genome assembly GCF_016617805.1 of Bactrocera tryoni. NCBI lineage: Eukaryota > Metazoa > Arthropoda > Insecta > Diptera > Tephritidae > Bactrocera > Bactrocera tryoni. Next base: position 4,262,517 of record NC_052500.1, read on the forward strand.
AGATATCTTCAAAAAATTTGATATATACTGTTGTCCAAGGCAACCCTACAATATCCGAACGTATTGTTCAGATCGGACCACCAAAGCATATAGCTGTCTTGCAAACTGACGGATCAAAATCAAATCTTTGTATGGAGAACTGTTTTATTTCACAAGATGTCCTCACAAAATTTGGCATATACTTTTGCCCAAAGCAACGTTACAATATCCGAACATATTGCGTGGATCGAACCACTATAGCATATAGGTACCCTTATATGCTCTAAGAGTAATAAATGCTCTGGTGAATGCTATTGTAGCTCCGATGCAGAAGAATTTAATGTTTTTTCTCATTGCATAAAATTTATTTTATCAAAAAAGTATTTTGTTTTTATTTTTTAAATAACTTTTTTCATTTTTATTCTGTTTTTTTCATATTTTTTTATTGCTCTTCATCGCTCATTCTGCTGTGCTCAAACTGTCTACTTCTGCTGCCACATACCATACACCACCGTTAGCTGAGGTTAGCTCTTGTGGCAGCTGGCAGTCAGTATGTTATGTAGAAAGTTTTTTGTTGCTCTCTTATTTGTCACAGTTTACTGTCTTTTTTTGGTCCCTACATTATTGTTGTTGCTTGTTGTTTGCTTTATGTTTTGTTTTTTGTTGTTGTTGCTGTTGAACGATTTTAGCATTTCAAATGTGTCGCTGACATTAGAAAATCAGCGTAAACTCATGTAGCCGCAAGCATAAAAGAACTAAGTGGAATACGAATGCGCTAAGTACTGCACGTATGTGTGTGTGTGTGTGTGTGTGTGTGTGTGCTTTAGTGAGTCTTGCTAAAAAAACACTTGATTTTATTTGTACGAGTACTAGCGGTACTTCAGCAAAAACGAGTACAAATGTACATATGTAAAAGCTTTATGAAATGGATAGTTGAAGCACACATAAAAAACCAAAAAAAAGCATCGAAAAAACACCGCAAAGGGCGAAATATGTGCGAAGCAAGAATGTGAAAATCTGAAAAATTATGCAAAATGAGTGACGAAACGAAAATGGAGATTTGTGTTTAATTTTTTAAAGCGACAGCGAATGAGTGAGCGACTTGAATATTCACGTGTTTGCGTTTGTATGCGCGTGTAAATACCGTTAGATGACACAATGCGCCCAATAAGAAATTTATTCAAGTTTTTTGTGACAGAACAAATGAAAGCGGCTTTTAATTAAATGCCAAAAATGGTATATTTTATAGAAGGCTATTTTTAAAAGAGTCGTTATTGAGTCAAATATTTGTGTTGAAATTGTGTGAAAACTAATTAAACCGTATTTTAGTATTTTTTTCCACATTTAAAGTATTGTAATGCATATATGTATGTATGTATGTGCTTTAAAGCACAAACAGAAATATGTGAGTTGAAAATTTTAATTAAAAAAAAATTAAAAAACAAAATTATTATACGCCATTGGAAAAAACTGTTTTGCAATTGTGGCGTTTTAAAAAAGTTAAAAACAGTTTTTCAGCAAGGTTGCCACCCAATCGAAAATTTTAATTAAAACGTTAAGAGTACCTAAGTAAAGAGTTTTAAGAAAGTCGTCAGTTGAAATTTTTTTGTTGCGGGGTTGCCACCTTTTTAAAGTTTTTTTTTAAGTAAAACTGCAGAAATTAAAGTATTTTTTATGTATTCTGAGAAATTTAAAAAGCGGTTTGTTTAATTTTTGATAAAGGGTTGCCAACTTTTTAAAGATTTTAATTCCGTAAAATAGTTAAGCTAAGATTATTGTTACAATATAGGTATCTAAGGGTTTGAAGAAAACGAAAAAAATAACTTTATTTTTTAGGGTTGCCACCTGTTTAAAGATTTTAGTTCCGCAAAATATTTAAGCTAGGATTGTTATTACAGTCTAAGTATCGGAGAGTTTGAAAAAAACGTTCAAGTGAATTTTTTTTTTATTCTGCAAGGTTGCCACATGTTTATCGATTTTAATTTAGTAAAATTGTGAAAACTAAAATAAGATTGCCTTATGGGTGTCTGAGAGATTCAAAAAAGGGATCAGTTGCAAATTTTTTGTTGAAAGGTTGCCACCCATTTAAAGATTTTAATTCATTGTCAATATTATTATTATATTGCGGGTGATAGTATACAGAAATATACTACAAACACATAAATATCAAAATCAAAATGTTTACCTTCGGTGAGGGTTACCAACTATTTTGCGAATTTAAAAACTAAAAAAAAAAAATTTTGGTATTCTGTGACCGATGTATCAAATACTGGGTAGAATACTGCTTAAACACTTAAAAATATTTTGCTGCATCTTAGTTAAAATTGAGAATTGGTATGAGTACCAACTTTCGTAGAAAAGTTATATAAAAAAATTTTAATATGTAAGTGAGGTAAAATATTCATTTTGGGATTGGCTAGCTATCCATTTCCAATTTTCTGCGAGTCTACCAATAAATTTGTGGACCAACTGCTAAGAATTGAATACAAGAAAAGGAAAACCAGATCTGTTACTAATTTTAAATGCGCAGTATTTTCATAACTCTCATAACTTACATAACTTGAAAAATCTCTACGTTACAAAACTAAATTAAGGTTAGTTTCAGTTTACGGTTCTCTGAATATTCTCGCTGGGTTTTCGCGTAATATTCTTATACTTATATTTATATATTGCGCGAATTAGCACAAATAATGGTGAGTTTTGATTGATTGAAGCGTAGAAATTTTTGAGGCATAAAAGAAGTTAGAAATCCGGCAGAAGAAACCACTCTAGAAAATAATAGCTAAGATTACTTCTGTCGCATTGTGGTTTTTCTTTGAAACATGAGTTATTTGAGTAATGTCTTTTTGCCTGATGCTTGAAGCTGTTGTAACTTCAGCTGATGTTTAAATTTGTTTGTGTGAAAAGTGGAGTAATGGTTTCTACCCATTAGTATTCGTATTATTTTTATTGTAACTGACATTTGTTTGAGGCTTTTGGATCAGGCCTTTGCAACTTAATAAAGGACGTTGAACTTTCATCGTTAAATGTTTAAATAATTTGTTGTGGTTTACTGTATTACCGGTTAGTTTTTGGTAGATACCTTGAGGCGGGATCATAACTACAAACTACTAAACTTTTTTCAACGCTTTGAGTTGTGTGGAATTTATAGGGCGCGCCTTGTGCCTTTTGCGCAAGAACTGCTCTATGTACCAGGATGGTGAGTTAGGCTTGAAATTATTATATCATTTCTTCCTTGATATTTTTGTTCCAAGTTTTTTCAGTTTTTTTGGGGATATAAATTGTAATATCACTAAGATCTAGAAACTTTTTTACAATGCACAACTCTCATCTAACCTATTTTTTAGGACATTATTATGTGCTCGGATATATGTATGTATATGTAAAGCTAACAAATTTTAAATCTTTTACTTCCAGCACTACAAGTATGGCTTCGACATTTCAACTGGTGAAGTCAATATTTTCATCAAGCTGAGGTCGTTCGGTAGACCTAAGCTAATGTATGGTAAGTGATCATTTCAATTTCTTTTACTGAACTGAACTTACTGTTTAGATTGGGTTCTGTGATTGGGTTATGAAATGGCTTAAGGCGAAAAGAGTTAGAAGATAACCAACTGCTTGAACATTTTAATTATCAAATATTAAATAGAAATAGTTTAACATGGGTATGTCCCGGAAAAATCTTGAGAACATTACATTTAAAGGCTTAGGAAGAGGCTTTCTCTAAAGTCTTGCTTCAAATACATTATCTAGGTAACACCTAGCCACATTTTAGAACCCACCAGCTATCAACCTCCACAATATACTCGTAAGCATATGCACTTGAAACATTAATCGAACTCACTTTCAAAAAAACTAGTAAGTTCCCCAGCCAAAGCGTGCATTTAACAGCCACCAACCGTTCTTTAAGCCTACATATTTCGGAAATGCAATTACAAATTAATATTCTTTAACAGCTTCAATAGGACTCTTTACAAAGAGCGAAATACAGTTGCGTAGCGCACGGAAGTGAGAACAGACGGGTTGTATATTATTAATGTTAACAATTTACGGTAGTATGTTAAGCGTCTACAGAGTGCTGTAAAGTAGCACTTCATAGGCAGTGTCTAAAAAGTCTGTGTATGCGATTTACAGTTGTTTCTATATAAATTTTTATGAATCGTATTGAATTACATCGCTGTAGGACTGAAGTTAAGTGGGCCGCAGCAATAAATGCTGCCTAGCTGAATGGAAATTAGCGGAATTCCTTCATATACTTCTATACTTATTTATATGCGTCAAGCTATTTGAAGCGAAAAAGAAAAAAAAAAATTGATGGTTTCTGAATAGGGAACTCCGTTTTAAATTTTTTTAGTGAAATTTCCCCATTAAGTGTTTTAAATTTGATAGCTCTTTCGAAGTTTTTGTATTACTTTCGGTATAATTTTTTATTGAAATATTTTGTTTTCATCTTTTTGTGTGTAATTGTTCACTTCTTTTATATATTGTATGGTTATTAGTAATTAAATTTAAATACATATTTAGTTGTATTATTGTAGTGATATTTCACATAAGCAGACATTGGTAAGATTAGGCTTTCTGTCTGCTTAGTAGAGTTGTCGGCTTAATAGAACGTCCTTTTAATATAGCTTTCACTGTATTTTTCTATTGACTATAATATTCTTTTCTTACTTTTTTAACTTGTCTATAAATTGTTTAAAATATAGTTTTCAAAGTGACTCCTCGCCGCCTCTCAAAAATGTCTCTCTCCTATATTATTTCACTTGAGAATCCCTTATTACTCCCATTTTTTTCTAAAAATTTTAAAACCAGTTTATTGAAGACAGTTTACCATTTTCTCTTCTCTCTTAAATATCTTCTTCATACGATATAGGATCGCCTAAGTATAGTCCACGTTTTTGGTTATATGTAGACATAAGATTAAAGTAAAGCAAAGCCTTAGTTGATTTAAAACCCAAATAAATCATGAACTATATATAAAGCTTTTTTGGCTAATTTTTAATTATTGTCGCAACAATTTAATGTTGATTTTACTTTGAAGTACCGCAAATTTAATGTCGGTCGAATCAAAGCGTTCTCAGTTTTTTTATCATTTCTGTAAAAATTCCAGAGTTTTACACTCTTTTACTGTTAATGCCAGCAATGTTGGCAAACTTATAGTGTGATGTATTGAAAATGCTCACCAGTATTTAAGCACGTAAATATCAATAAAAAGCTTTTGCGAAAAAAGCTCAGCAAAAAATAACCTTACATATTTTGTTAAAAAACATTTAACAATAATTAAAAAATTATATATATTTTATGGCTAATGCAATATTTGATAACAGATTATTGCGCGAATAAACTTTTGGGACAGCTTTTAACATTTGTTATACTGTTAATGTAATGTCTGTTGTTAACATCTGTTATACTAAAAACATTAACAACAGTTCTAAAGTGCTGAATAAGCGGTGATGTACAGGTATTAGTACAAAATAACTCGTACATAATCGTTTAGCAGAACTTCAGCAGACTTTACAGAGAGCTTTCTATTTTCTAACATCATAGAAAGCTGTTATTTAACTTCATTTCTTCAATTCACTTCAATAATTTCATACTGAACGAATATCCCTCAAGGCATTATTATTTTCATCCCTTCAAAAGCTATGTAATCAAATAGAAGCTTAACATATGTAGTGTTTAAAGAAACTGGTTATGAGCGACACTCTTTTCTATAAAAATCACCCTTGTATTAAGTGATGCTTTACGTAAAGATACATTTGTGTACTGTTTTGGGTTTGAGGCTATTACAAGTTTTGAGAATATGTACATAGTTCTATCACATGAGCTTTTTAGAGATTCGGCAAGGCTTTAACACTATTTATAGTAAAAGCTTCACAACACAGCTTAAGTTGGTTAAAAGCTTTTACATAAAACCTCAATAATGACTGTGAGTGTTTTGAAAAGTGTAGAATGATGTGAAAACTTTTCAATTGTCTTAATCTTTAATTAACCCAGTGAAAAAGAAAAAAATCTGTCATGGGAATAGTTCTTTTGATGTCTTTCAACATATTTGTAAATCTATAGACTTTGTAAAATATTATCAAATCTGAAGATGATAGGTCCATCCATACCGTAACCAACATTTATAGTTGTTTACAAAATAAAACATATGGTATCAGCCTAAAGATCTGGACTTAAATGCAAGAATGGTCCTGAGTCACCCGCCCGATTGTCAAAATTGTCATATCAATCGGTTGTTTGATTCTTTTTCTTGAAGACAAAAGAGCTTGGATGCTGATTGTAAGAGTAATCATATTCAGCATCCTTCAGGTTTTCATGGGACGTACACGTATGTTTCCAAAACGGTTACCACGGTAGGAAACATGGCCAATGTTCTGGATCACTTATTAGTCAAACGTCGATTGACGGAAACCACCGAAGCCTAAGAAATAGTCGAAACGGTCGACTTAACCCCCGAAACTTGTCTCTTAAAAGGTGAAATCCTAACAGCCGGAATAGTAAAGATCACCATTTTTAGATTCACAATGTCTGATCTAGATCAACTATCTGAGAAAGGCAAAACGATCACAAGCCTCCACAATGTCGAACTTTCAGACCAATTCGATGCTTAATTGCAGAATAAACGAACCTATTTGGTGAAGAAAATAGTGGGAACAATTCCACAAAGTAACGGTTTTTACTGCCACCACCAGTTTTAATGTCCGTATGTCACTCTTCTGCTAAAAACCCGCTGCATACATAATAGTAACAGCGGAAGAGCGCTGGGAACAGTTGCATGTTACCGTTTAAAACCTGTAAAGCTGCTGCTAAAATCTCTGAATTCGCCCTAACATTTTCGGAGTTCTGCACCGCACCACCCATCCAACATCGGTCACGCACCTTAGCTGGCAGCAGTCGGTCGGCTGGCAATTCAAAGAAGCAACAAACTTCAGTACTTCCCATTGCCTTAGACATTGTCGTTCAACTTGTCGGCGGTTCCGTTGATGGACAACGACGACACTTTTGTTAGTGGCAACAGTGGTGGCGGCGGCGGCGGCGGCGACAATGCCAGCGCCTGATTTCGCTACTGCCATTGTGTCAGTGCGGTTTTGCTTGCGGATGCCGATTAACGACCGGCAACGACCCAACAACCGACGCAACAGCAGCGGCGATCTCGCTAGTTCAGTGTTGGCATTCAGAACGTACGGATGTCCTGACGCGTAGCGAAGCACGTTGAAATGTACCGTTATACGCGCACCGAAATCGGAACGCGTGAGTGTGTGTGAAAGCAAAAGTTTTTACCAAAAACAAATGAAAAATTTATAAGTGCGTGTGCCAGCATGCAGAACGCGTGAAGTTTTGCATGCGTCGCTCCAACACACACACACACGTGCGAAAGTCGCCATTTCGCAGACGGATGTGCAATAAAAAACGCGCGATTTTGGTGCGTGATGGATTGGCGTCGTGTGACTGTGCCATTTTGTGTGTGAAGTCCGTGCCGGATAAGTGATATGAAGTGCAGAAAGCAACAAAAAGAAAGTGAAAACAAAAACAAACATAAGTGAAAAAGCAGTTGAAAGCAATGAAAATATTTGTAATAGGAAAAAATTGCAAAGCGGAAGCAAAATCATAAATTCACACGTGAATGAGTGAGAAAATTGTGACGATTTAATACCACTGCTGTTCGGAGGATACTTTGCGGGCGCTCAGTCACACACACACACGCACATAATGCACGTTGAAGTGCTGACAAGTGTTCGTTAATAAAATATGCCGATTTAAATTTAAATGAATACATAAAAAAGTTGCGAAAAATAAACTTTTCCACTTTTCTTTATATGCCGTGGTATTTTACAGCAAAAAAAAAAATATGAACAACAACAACATAAGCAAATATAACAGCAGAAAAAGCGCGTGTAATTTGTAGTGAAAAGTTGGCAACAAGCGGAAATCGCTGCTGAAGTGCGAACAAATGTGGCACACGCCTTCCTGCATATCCCAAAACAAATACGAAAAGTAATAATGAATGCATGCGGCGGCAATAAAAAGGTAATTTTCGAGGTCGAGTGTGCAAAATAAAAAGAAGAAATAATAGTAAAAGGCAGAAAATTAACAAAAGTAAAAGATTAAAAAGAATAATAAAAATGCAATAAAAAAAACTAAAAATCAATAAAAAATGAAAAATAATAAATACATACCTAATAATTAAAAACAAATAAAAATAAAAACAGTAAAAAAAAATGAAAATAATAATAAAAAAATATAAAATAGAAAGCAAAGATTAAAAAAAAATAAGAAATGTAAAAAAATAACAACAAACAATAATAAAGAAAATAAAAAAATATTAAAAATTATAAAAAAAATATAAAAAATATTAAAAAATATATAAAAAAATATAAAAAAATGAAAAAGGAATTTATTTTTAACTTTTAAATCATAAAAAATTTCAAAACAAATTATCAAAAAAATAAATGTTAAATGTAAACAATCCAATAATAATTGAAATATTAAAAAAAAAATCTGCAGACCAATAAAACAAACAAAAGAAAAAAAAAAATATCAATAAAAATACAAAACCATAATAAATAAAAATAAGGTAAAAAAATTAAAAATAGTAAATAATATAAGAATTAAAAGAAAATATTATAAAAAAAAAAATTAGAAATGAAAAAGGAATTTATCTTCACGGAATTTATTTTTAAGCTTAATATCATAAAAAAAATAATGTAACTGTGTTTTCATCCAATAATAATTAAAACATTAAAAGAAATAAACCAATAGACAAAAAAATAAAAAAAATAAAAAATAAAATAAAAAAATAAAATTAAATAAAAAAAATAAAAACGCAATAATAATTTAAAAACCAATAAAGAAAAGTATATAAAAAATAAATGTAAATGTAACATATATAAATATGTATGTATATATTTTTCTTTTTTATTGTTGTATTTGTTTGTGCAAAATTTTTGAGCAGCTGCGTTGTGCCCTGGCTGTCAAAAGTAGGACAGCGACCATATGTAATGTGAAACTGTAATGTATTTTATATACGTTGTGGGTGTTTACAAATTTAATTTGAGTAGTTATATAACAAAAACAAAGTTTGCTCAACGTTATGATATAACAATGCTGCTAAAATATTTTAAATATATAAATTAATTTGCATTTTAATATAATGCGATGTACTAATAATTCAATTATAAGCGCCAGTAATGCCTTCGTTTTAAACAAAAGCAAAAAACACAAAAAAAATTAAAAAAAAAAAACTAACAAAACAGGAAAAAATCTATAAAAAACACCGATTAAAGTACACACGCTCAGCTGTGTGAGAGCAGTGCGCGAAATTGATATATACTCATTAAATTATGTGCTGCAGAGGCGCGTTTTGCTGTAGAAAAAAATTAATTATTATATGCAAAAATTAAAAAAAGTCTTAATAAGCTTTTGCATTAATTTGTTTGCTGTAAACGGAAAATTTTGTTTGTCTATTAAGCATGCACTGCAATAGTTAAAATATATATATAAAATAAATTCATATATTAATTGCTCACATAAAAACCAATTTAGAATCACATGGAAACCCTCTAGAAAAAACAACGCATTTTCATACCCAATAAGCGTGAATTCTTTGAAAACAGCAGCATTGCTATTAAAGCCGAATTCTTTAATAATTAATTCATTATTTACCAAGTAAATGATAAATACATAATTAATTAATTGTTCGCAAATAATATTAACTGAAGCAAAAACTTAAAAAATAAAAATAACAACATTTAAAAATTCAAGTCACTTATAGTACAGTATAAATATAAATATTGCATAAAAATAAATAAATCCAAAAATCGTAATATAAATTTACAAGTAAAAAACATATCTTTTATGAAGTTATTTATCTTGATTTTGATCGATCAGTTTGTATGGAAGCTATATGCTATGATGGTTCGATTTGAACCATATGTTTGGAAATGGTAGTCTTACCGTGGACAATATTCTTAGAAACTTCATGGAAATCTTCATGTACCCGGTTTGAGGTCAAAAAATTGAAAGTAGTGTATTTGTTGAAACATAAAAAAATTCTAAAAATCATAAAGGAGTCACTGTTAGACAAATATAATAGAAATCGCGTTGGAACATATTATATCTTAAAACTATTGTGATATAATGCAATATAGAGTCTAACTCTGTCTCTGATACCAACTTTAAGAACAAAGGGTGAAGATTATTGCTGTTTTTCTAAAGCGCTTCAATTTCACCTTTGTTTCAAAATATTTTTAAAAATTCTAAAAAAAATTAAACTTTTTGTTTTATATTTAAAAAATAAAGAAATTTATTTTAAAAGGGTTCTGAAAATATAATATAGATTTTCATTATGGAAACTACCTCAAACCTTCAGAAAATAATTTTTAGAACATTTTAACTACTGAGCTGACTTAATGGCAGATTTTAAAACCATATTCAGTAAATTTTATTTAGACTTTTCAGAAGAAATGTTTAGCTAGCGGTTCTGAAGGGGTCACCCTTTAAATTTTTTTAACATATCTTTGGATTACATCAGCTCGTGACAAGATAGCAAGAAAAGGACACTGTAAAAAATGTGACTTATAGAACATAAATTGTCTGCAGTTTAATTTTCCACAGATTTTTTATTTTAAATGTAGCCATATACTATATAATGTATTTCACAACGTTGTTCTTTAATTTTCGTCAGAAAAGAATAGCTTTGGTAAAGGTTTTTCTTCAAAATCACATTTTTCTGCTTAATGCCATTCTTCCATGGTTTCTTTTTATCAATTTAAATCTTCAAAGTGATTCAAATAAGTATTTTTCCACGAAATGCAAACGGTCGATATAATATTTGTGTTTCTCTATTAGTTTTCTTTTGAGATTCCTGGCAGCATTGGTTCTTGGGAATTTCTTTTATGATAAATAAATAAAATATTTATCTCAATATTTTAGAGATAATTTAAATATCCTTACACATGTAACTGACAGAATTTCATTCGTTGAAAGATTGATGATTATTTTATGCACAAAGCAGTAAAATTAGACTAAGAAAAAAGTGTACGTTACACAATCAAACGAACTTTTTGTGAGAAGTGTGGGGATATAATGACCCCTTTCGCACTTTCTTGGTAGTATATCACTTTTTGCTAACTGTAGACACCGATCTACTTTCATATCGTCACCTAAAACATAAAACCACGTATCGTATAAAAAATTGAAAATTGCTAACAGATATAATAACCAATATATAACCATTTTTTAAACCAAAACTTAAATTTTGTTTCAAACTATTTTCGTATTGTCACCTAAAATGTAAAATAATGTCACTTAAAAAAAATCGAAAATTGTTGTCAGATATAATAACCGATATATAACTAATATATAACCAACATATAACCATTTTGTAACCAAAATTCAAATATATGTATAACCATTTTGTAACCAAAATTCAAAATTTTTTCAAAGTGAGCGGTTTCTATTAAGTATAATATTTGAAAAGTGATGTTTTGTTATTTTGCATTTTAGGTGACGATATATTAGTTGGCTTATGCAGTCATCAGGGTATATGAGCCATATCTTGCTATATCATGATGGGTCTTTCTTATGAATATATAAAGTAGCGACTCGAAATTGTAAAATTTCAAGTATCATCAATTTTGTTTACTCTGATGTCACTCTTTGTTGGGAGGGATTTTACTATAGAATAGAGATTAAGACATTGACCTCAACCGAGAACCAATATCAATAGTTTAGTGCTCTTATATTTTAGAAAAACATTTGAAGCAATTCACTTCATAACTTTAATTATCGTCGACTAAAGTTTCACAACTGCCATATTTTGGTCATTTCCAGTTTGTTCCTAGGCTACTCACAATCGCAACGTGAGCGCGCTCACAATTTATCATAAATTACTCAGCGCCGCCTTAAAGTCCCACAGGCGTAATGAATATTATTTTGTATCAACATACTTGTATGTATATACATACATACATATATGGATAATATTTATATGTATGCATGAATGCGTTAGTTTTCTCAATAAATTTTCGAATTTTTAAATTGTATTATTACCGTTGGCAGATTAAACGTTTATACCTGCCTGCCTACCTGCTTTAAAACACAATTTATTATTAATTGAAAAGTAATTTGTTTCATCATTAATTAATTGCGATATCATAATTATGGCAGTTCGTGTTGAAAAAATTGTGTATATGAAAAAAGTTAAAAAATATAATAGTAATTAAGTAAATTCATTTTAAACGCTTATCGGCGCAATAACAATAAAAACAAACATATTTGCGAAAAAGAGCAGCCAACTAACATACAAGTGAACACACGGGTGAATATTGATGAACATTTTTAAATGGCAGTAAGTTAAGGAAATTATTTATATTAAATTTTTTACGAAGGCTTAACGTGAAAAATAGTTCGGATTGCTGTAATTTGAGATATGCGGTTTTTATAAACGCAAACTGTAAAATATTTTTTTTTGAGTTAGCGAGTGTCAAACGAACGCGCAACTTGGATAAAGTTTCCTTTAAAGTGTTTAGTGCTAATAGTTGAAAATTTTTTGTTGTTTTAAGCGTTCTAATATAGATAGTACTTGTCGCATTTGAATGGGGGTATGGACGTAGGCTTCAGAAAAAAGTTTTCAGATAATCTTTATCCAGCAAAGGCTTGGCATTATGGGTTTTTACAGCGAAGCAGTTTGCTGTTTAGGATATATATTATAATTGATTTTAAAGCGTCGACGTGTTACCAAAAACGCCGTTTGGTTACTCTGAATTTTCTCGGCTTGTGATTATTCTAGGTTAGGTGATATCAGAATTTTTAGACAAGACAAGTTTTCGTATACATTTTCGATTTGAAGGCTCCTAATTTAGCATTATTGTTGCAATCCGACGAATACTTAATAGGATTTCATACAAAAAACAGCAACTGAAAACTACCAACAATACGCAAATTGTTAATGCTTGTACTTGAAAAGACAACAAAAATAGTAAAATATTAATCCGACTAAATTTTACCCAAATTTGGGAATTTTTTAATTTGTGGTGGCAATTCTATTTTTTTTAAATTTTATTTAAGGACTCGAATACTTTCTGAAAATACGTCTTAAGCTCTTTGACATGCCTTTCAATAGTATTTTGCTCAATTTTTATTTTGTTAAAAGGTGGCAACTCTAATTTTTGATGTATTTTATTTAAGGATCCGAATACTTTCTGAAAATACGTCTTAAGCATTTTGACATGCCTTCAATAGTATTCTGTTCAATTTTATTTGTTTTGTGAAAGGTGGCAACTCTTTGAAAAATATGTTTAAACTTAATATAGCAAGCATTTTCTAAACATTTTTAATATAAACTCTTTCACTCGAAACGCTCTTTTCCAATTTTTTTTAAATAGGTGGCAACTTTATCTCTAAATTTTTTTAAACCACGTCAATTTTCCTTACCCTTGACGTAAAAGTGTATGTTTTATCAATTCTTAGATATTCGGCAAAACTTGAAGATTTGTTATTTTGAGGGGGCAACCCTGTTTCAAAATGCAATTATGTACATATGTATGTATGTATGTATATTGCAAAAAGTTGCCACCTTTCTGGAAAAATACAAATGGAGCAAAATATTATTAAAAGCATGTCAAACAGCTTAAGAAGTACATAAATTCAGAAAGCATTCGAGTTCTTAATTTAATTACATTTTGAAATAGGGTTGCCCCCTCAAAATAAAAAATCTTCAAGTTTTGCCGAATATCTAAGAATTGATAAAACATACACTTTATATTTCATATTTCAACCAAAAAAAGCATTTTATAAATATTTTTGGTATAAACTCTCTCACCTGGAAATTCTTTTTAAATTTTTTAAATAGGTGGCAACTCTATCTCAATAATTTTTTAGCCATGTAAACTTATCAGAATTTTATTTTCGATACCCTACCTTTGACGTAATGATTTTCTATTTTTTTCCCAGTTTTTTTTATAAAGGCGGCAACTCAGTATTATATTATTCTATTTATGGCAACTCTGTCTATGAAAAATGTAGTAAATTTCATAGACAGAGTTGCCATAAATGGAATAATATAACACTGAGTTGCCGCCTTTATTTTAGCTAAATAGCTATAAAATATGTGAAAACCAGTGTTGTTTTCCAAAAGTTTTTCTTCCACCATTTATTTATTTTTTCTAAATTTGTTCAAAGCTTGGCAACTCTAATGCGAAATAATTTTTAAATTATATTACAAAAATACCCAGAATGCTTTGCTCTCGAAAATGTGCAGAAAATTTTTCTTCTATAGAAACTGTTAGTTTTTAAAAAGTCGGTAGTTTTTACATAACAAAGCTGGTTTCGAAACAGTTTATTTAGTATATAATTTTTTTATGAATCATTTTTGTTTTTTTTTGGGCATGTATGTATTTGTATATTTGTATGGATGTATGTAGGTCGTTACTTTTGTGAAGCTTAACACATTTCTATTTTGCCCAAATCTCATTTGAATATATTAATGTTTTGTTGTTGTTGCGCTGCTGCTGTGTTTTTTGGTATTGTTGTATTTTTTAAGCAACATTACATGTCAAAAAATTTGATAAAACAATTTATTTTCTCGCATAGAAGTTGAAGCTGAAATTTACATGCAACACTACCGACACACACACTCATATCCATGTAGTAGTAACTGTGTAATAAGTGTATAGCGTTTATGTGTATGTGTGCGTGTAAGGGATTATTTTAATACGGGTGTAAAGAGCTCGGAGCCGGTTGACTGTGACAATGTGTTGGATTGTCAGTTTATATACACATACATACATAACTATCATTGTATTTCTTTGCGTATTTGTGTGTGCGTGGGCGCTTGCTAATCCAACCTTGTGCCAGTGAATGGGTTAACACGCTTGCGGATTTGACACTATCGGCTTATGAGTGTCATCAGTTTTGTAGAGCACAGCATGGCTGGTGGGCGAACACGTCTAAGCGCCTTGTGCAAGTGATAGTGTACACATATATACACGAACTGTTTGTGTAAGTGTGTGCGTGGGTGTGACAGCTGGCCGCCAGGCAAACAGGCGGCTCGGAAAACTTGAACGCAGCGACGGCACATGGTCGGTGCGTGCCTAAGTGTCGGTGGCGGAGACGAACCTAATCAACAAAAATGTCTATATATCTCTGTAATGTATATATATGTATATAAGTGTATACAAATGTCTTTATATGTGTGTGTGTGTGACTCTGAATTTCTCTGCACAAGTGTTAAAGGCCAAAGGCATAGCCATAGTTAAATTTATTTGTAGACATCTATATTGCATAAGCAACGCGAGTGCGCCTAAAAGTATGACTCAATCTTGTTTTTTTTTTACTGCCAGATGACCTCTTGTCAATGATAAAAGCACATGTGAGCCGAACAACTCGTAGGATTTATTACATTTTATTGGTCAATTTTGCACAGCTCAACTTGGCAGTTCTTGATTTATTGTGTGTATGGCGAGCGCAAAACGAAAAGAGGATGCTGTCGATAGCATGCTTTAAGGCGCATACATGTAGACTTTAAGAACTTTAAAAATTTTATAAGTTTGGTTTTCAGATTCATACTATTGCCGTAGCTTGAAAAGTGACGGTAGAAGCACAAAATATATTTATTTTTATGTGCCTTCTCGCTTTAGTGTGCGATTTTTAAATTTCCATGCTTCAGCTGCTTAAACCCGCTTAAACAGGTACACAAACGCAATACCGAATCGATGCGCCATCGTTCAAGTGCTGCTTAAGTAAGCTGCTTACTAAGTTACAAGTCAACCTCATGCCGCGTAGCATACTTTTAGGATTAAGCGCGTAGGCTATGTAAACAGCATGCGGTAGCGATTGCCATACACACACACACATGCCTGCATGCCGATGATGTAAACAAGACGAAGGGAAGGTTAAAGCGCAGAGATGTGTTTGAATTTAGTTGGTTGCTGCTATGTTATCTACTTATATATAAACGCCTGGATGTATGCTACAATTACTACATATATGCGCCTGGATGTATGCTACACTTAGTATCTATATGCGCCTAGTTGTATGCCACACATAATCATAAACATACTCTGTGTTTGTATTGCACTCATGCATAATTAGCCTTGAATTTTTGCTGCTTCTGCGAGCGCGCAAGTACGTGCCTGTGTATTGGTGTGGTGTAGCGGAGCTCATTGAGTGGGTAAACAGTAGCGCCGCCGACAAAAAGCAACACAAACAAACCTTGAAGTCGGTCATACGCCTAATTAGCTGCTTCGGCTTTTGCGTTGCGCTTACTCAACACATACAAACATACATTGACTCACACGCGCACACACACACAAATATATATGTGCGAACACATGGCACACACGCTGACTCTGCTTCAGCCACACGACCACACATGCAAAGGCAATTAGATTAAACGATTATCGTTCGCTTGTGCGTGGCGCAAAATTTTGGGGCGCTCTCTGGCTGAAATTTGTTTTTATTTGACTGGCGGCAACAATCAAAGTTTGCGTTAATTGTTTTAATTTGTCGTTATGAATAACAAGCCGAGTGGCCGAAGTGACGGCGTTGGCTTCGCCAAGCGACAAGCAGATGAAAATTGTAATAAAAATAATTTTGCTAGAGAATAAACATATTTCTTGGCAGTGTGTGCAATAACGGACATGGTTATTGTAATGAAGAAACTTGCGCTGCTGTCAGCTGCCACATACAGTGGTTTAAAGTAAAGAAATAATACTTGCTTTATAATGCCTTTTTCATAAAGACCCTCGCCAATGTTGGCAAGAAAACTAGAACTTTTCACTGGATTTTCTTGAGACGAATTTTTCACAAGCAAATTATGTGTAGACACAGCTCCGGGCTATAAAGTGGATGCGTAAAAATATGCCAACCAAGTTTCCGAGCCGTCTGGTGAGTCCTTAGCGATATGTGAGGCCAGGCATTGTCCTGATGGAACACTACTCCTCTCCTATTAACAAGAGCTGGCTAAATTCTAGGCAATAGCTTCCTTCAGACCGTACAACTTTGGACAGTATAAGCCCGAATTAAGAGTTTAACTGGATGTAGCTGATGCTCTTCCACTCTCACAAAATAAATAATCTTCTTTCTAACCGTCAATTTTAGTTTGGTTTGCGACGGATTACCACGACTCGACCACGATGCTTTTCGTTTGACATTGCCGTAAATGACAAGTCTTACCACTCACTTCAAAAATAGAACGATTTTGTTGCGATTCAACAGCGCGATGAATATTAGGTCCCTAATTCTTATTTTGGTAAACTCTTGTGGCATTCAAACATCGAGCTTCTTTGCGCATTCAGTCTTTTTTAAATGGTTTCAAATTGCAATGTATGCAATGGTGAGCTCCGCGGCAGTCAAATCTTCAATTTCCAATATTTTTGTCGATATTTTCGACATTTGACCTTTAGAACTATAAATACTATTCACATTTTCAGAAATGTTCACATAATAACATTGAAGTGTGTAAAACTACAGTAAACTCCACCCTGTGTTTCTCTTTCTCTCTTTATCTCTACCGGTCTCATTATCTAAACCTCTCTGATTTAATTTATTTCTTTTTTTCAGTTATTCGAGTTTTCACAAAAAGAGAAAAACTAAGCTCATTTTCACCCTCCGTCTCTTTTTATCCTTTTCTACCGATCTGTTTATCTAAACCTCTCTCTATCTTTTTACTTTTCTCTCTTTTTGAGTTATTTGAGTATTCACCAAAACGGTTAGATGAGAAAAAAGTACGGTGGTCTGCACACCCCGCCCCTCTCTTTCTCACTCTATATTAATCTTTTCGACTCTTTTCTTTTTTACTTCCTTCTCTTTTTCTTAACCCCTGTTCCTCCACTTTCCTTCTAGTCAGGGATTTACTCCACCAAATTATCTAGCTCCGTATAGATGCTTAAGCCTGCGCCCTTGTCCATCTTGCTCCTTTCCCCATTCTTCTCTGAGAGGGAAAGCAATATTGGGGATCGGATTTAGATTCAACTTTATAAGATTTCGAAAATCCATGGTAATGGGTAGAAACGGGAACTTTTTAAGTATCGTAAATGTAATTTGTTGCTAAAAGGAAGGATTCCCTCAGTCTAAGAGCTCACTTCGCTGCCATTTGCTTACAAAACAAGTCTGTTGGCAGTAATTAAAGGTAAAATTACGTTAAGTGTTAGGCTTGTCGTTGTTTTGAGAGCTCCACTGATGCAAATACTGGCTGCTCTTTGTATGCTTTCTATACCTCTTACAAATTTGATTTCCATGACAACTTCCTGTACTTTGTCTTCGAGGGCCTTGACAAATCTCTATCCTCCGGGCGGCATATTCGGGTTCCAGGCTCTTATGAGCTGCATTATCTGAACCAGCTGCTATGGTTTGGTCGGGATCCAAACCCTTGCCCTTGATCGGGATGGAACATCCTTCCTATCTACCGCTACTAGCTTGGCTCCTGAGTAAATCACCCCAACCTTTTCTATTTGAGACCTAAGCGGGTACATCTTACACCCATTTCTATTTTGCTCTGAAGATTCTTTCTTTGAGATTTCCCTCATCCAACACACTAATGATAATGCGATATGGGGCTACATCAGCAAATGATTTGAGAATTCACACCCTTAGTTATCGGTCTTTTGGTTTAGCTTCTTCTTCAGTGTAAACTTACTCTCCCTCTCTTACCTGATCGCTTTCCTTTCTCTCTCTTTTGCTCAACTACTATATGTGCCTGTTTTTATACATCGCTATCAACGACTGGATGGATAAATATAGTGGCTGAAGTTCTCAAACTGAAATAGATAGAATATTGGTAGAGGAGGTTGCAGTGAATAGGGTCGCTGTTCTAAGCAATTACTTTTTTGGTGCATTTAAAACTAATATTACTTCTCAGAATTTGTAATTTTATGTAACTCAACCACAAATAGTTCAAAATATATGACTTTTATATTATATATACATTATATAATATTAATATGTATATGCTTCTATGAAATTTCAAATGAAGTGCATTGAATTTCTGGTGAAATAAATTTAAGAAAACAACCAAAACAAAATAACCTAATTAAAAAATCAAAATATAATTTTGCCAAATAAAAGAAAATCACACAAATGCAAGAACCCGAAAGCGAAACTAGATAACATAATTGAAAATGTGCTGAACAAATAGAAGAATAACAGAAAAAATAAAAAAAAAAATTAAAAAAATATTGTAATGCAATTCTTCACCACTCTTAAGCGGACGAAACGTACGTCACCTATAGAATAAATAATAAAAAGCTTTGACTGCGAAAAAATAAAAGTAGAAAGGGGTAGGAAATGGTAGGAATTGTAAAGTATTAAAAAAGGACTTTACAGTCAACAAATCAAATCATAAGCAATAAAAAGTGAATGAAAAAAGCGGAAATATGAACGGGAAAAAGGAAAAAAAGAAGAAGAGAGGGCTGAACTGAATATTAAACTCTCTCACCAAGCGCCAAAATCGATTAGAGTGTAAGATATTTGAAAAAATCTGTAAATTTTTAAAATTTTATTCTAACTATAATATTTATATTTGTATAAACCAAGTAGCACGTTTACAGAACCAGATTACCCTATAAAAAGTGCAATACATCTCTTATTTTTATTAAGAAGTCTCACTTATTGTTGACGATATAGGTATGTTACACTTTTACACCGCGTGCAAACCGAATCGATAAAATATTTTTTTATACAACCTTTTTAATATGAAAAAGTTCCTTATGCATTTCTCGATCCTACTCTATTAAGGAGAATAAGAGGTAGATAATTATAGACACATATGGTACATCAGAGAGATAATAGTTGATCTAAATAACTATTATGGATCGACTTAAAACATTTTGGTTAATGTTTCTAGTCCGGGTAAAATTTGATCAATTGATATACGATGTAATACCAAATAGAGGGAATGTTAAACTTAAAGTCGGTTTATGGGGGCTAAAGTTATATATGCACCGCTTTCAACAATTTTTGGAGGCGACCGCATAACAGGTGTACTATTTACATATGGTATTCGTCATAGTTTTTCTTGAGTTATCTACAGTAGAGACAAATGTGGGGATGAGGTTTACAATTTCGTTTTGTATGCTGCAAATATCTTGTGGCCCGGGTTAGCTCATTTTCAAACTGTAGCATAATAATTTTCGTGTTCAGCTCAGTTTACATCGGTCAAGTGAGCTTTCGAATTTTACCTGATTGGGCGTAATGAAACACCCATATTCTTACCTACTCTTTTGAACACCTGCCACTTCATCTTTTTTTATAGCTTTTTGTTTCTTTCGTTATTTAGATTTCGTTTCTAAGGTAGTTAGTGTTTAGTTACTCACATTAAGAAGTTTAAGGTCCTTAACCGGCCGCATACGTTTGCTTTGCATATACCCAGACCAAGTTGCCATTAAAGTAGGCCTATTCTTTTTATGACACCCTGATTTAGGTATATGTAAAGCAAGCGTGTGTGGTCGGTTGAACATGCGACAGGTACTCCACAGCCAAATTGTATAGTCATGATCATTTTAAGATATATATCCATTTAATTTTTTTCTCGGTCCCTCCAACAACAAAATTATTGCTTAATAATATACGCAGTGGCGTAAAGCAAGGCTACCCACTTCTCTAAATAAAAACAGAAGGTTTCGCTTAACAACTTTTTTAATGTCCCCTGAACAGCAGCAAACAAATTTAGAGGCCTTGAAAACGAATTAAATAATAAAATTCCTTACAACAACAGCAACAAAACGACCCAGCGAGCTGCTGGCCACTGAGCGTGGCAGCAAAAAAAGCGACGATGGTCCTTCCCAACTGCATTTCGGATGTTTTTTCCAAAATTTTTTTAGCAAATATTTCAATTAGCGGGAATTTAATGCAATTCTGTGTGTGTGAGATTGAGTGTGTGTGTGTTGGTCTCATTAGCATGCAGCGTCGTGCGGTCAGCTCGACATAAAATATGCAAAACATTTTCGCGCTTGCACACATACTCTCACACACTCATTCATACCCGCTTGCATGCTCACATCTACACACTACCGAATCACATCTACACTCGAACCGAATTCAAACACTTACGCAGACAAACAGCGCATACTTAAGTACTTACGCGTTGCTGAATTTTTTTTCGAGCTTGAGCGCGTTGGCAAATGCATGTGTTTGAAATTCAATTACGATTGTTATTTTAATTTGTTTTCGAAATTTAATGAAATTATGCGTTTTTATTTTTATCGAATTATTTTCGCTTGCGAATATAAAAATTAAGTTTGTAATTTGAGTACTGTTTAGTGGCTTAACGCAAATTGAAAAATTGTAATTGAATCAATTAAAGCATATGGCTTCCGCTAAGTGCGCTTGTTAAGTAAATGCTAAAGCTGGAATTTACTTAGTCACTCATAATGTGTTGGTAAGTGCATAAATTTCGTAAAAATTGTGTGTCGGATGTTTTAATACTACATTCCTCGCGGTTTTGCAGTGATCACTAAGCTTTGAGCTTTTTCAGTAAGTTTTTGGTGTTACAAAAAAGTATGCTTAATGTGTTTTTTTGTTTTTGGTTTGCCTATTTTTGATGTTCCTCTTTTCAGTTAAGCTATAGTTTTTCTAAACTTTAAGCTCCGTAGGTTAAAGCTTTCGTAAGCTTTTGTATTGAAAGTAGGTATTTCGCTTTTATTAAGCTTTACTTATGAGTTCAGTAAAATACTCAAGTTTAAAGCACCTCGCATTAAAGCTTTTGTATTGGAGCGTTGATTTTTTCCTAAATTGTCTTTAATGTGTTTTTAATTCCAATTTAATACTCGTATATGTTTTTGTAGTTATTGAAGCTATTTTTCCTAAGCAAAAAGCTCTCTAAATTAAAGCTTTCGTAAGCTTTTGTATCAAAGGGTTGATTTTTTTAATTATGTTTAATGTGCTTTTATTCATGATATTTTTGTAGTAATTAAAGCTATATTTTTCCGGAGATTAAAGCTCTCTAGCTCTTGAAGCTGCGTAGGTTGAAGCTTTCGTAAGCTTTTGTTTGAAAGTAAATTGTTTTATACTTTCGATTTTATTAAGCTTTATTTATGAGTCCAGTAAAATACTCAAGTTTAAAGCACCCCGAATTAAAGCGTTTGTATTGTAAGGTTAATATTTTTTTCAATTATGCTTAATGTATTTTTTAGATCCTATTTAAGATATTCTTTGTAGTTATTTAAGCTATTTTTTCTAAGCTTAAAGCTCTGTAAGTTAAAGCTTTCATTAGCTTTTGTATTGAAGGAGTGATTTTTTTTAATTAGGCTTAATATGTTTCTATTTATGATATTTTTCTAGTAATTTAAGTCTTATATTTTCCTGAGCTTAAAGCTCTCTAAACCAAAGTTTTCATAAGCTTTTGTAATGAAAGTTTGAAATTTTTTTCTTAATTTAAATTTTAATTCTAGCTTAATTTTTAAGGTCTGTAAAATACCCAAGCTTAAAAGTCCCTACATTCAAGCTTTTGTACTTTCGCGTGATTCCTTTTTCTGCTTCAAGCTCTCTTCATTAAAGCTTTTGTATTGAAGGGTTAATTTTTCTTAATTATGTTTTTGAGAACTGTAGAGCACAAGCTTAAATGCCAAAAGCTTTTACCATTCCAAGCTTAAATTTAATTTTTGAAGCTAAAACAAATTCGGAGATGCTTCGCAAACTCTAAACTTAATACTTGAAAAAAGGGAAAGCATAAATTGCAATATAATTGAGGCAATTTATCTTAAAATAATTAGCTTTATTAAGCTTTTGTAAACCTTAATCGAATTATTATGTAATTTTAATTGTTAAATTAGCCGACTAACTTTAATATCACAAAGAGGTTATCCTCAAGTTATTTTCCAAGTAGAGGGTCAAAAGTCAACGCTTAAAGCTTTCACCACAAAGTATCAGATTTTATTCAACTCCTCCGCCTGCAGTTGCCATTGTATAATTTAATAATTTTATCCCTTGTAATCCCATCTTTAGCAGCCCTCTTAAAGCTATCGTTATTGCTATTGTTGTGCTGCTATTGTTGTTGTTGTGCATATTAAGCGCTATTATTGTAACTGATTGTCTTTGTGTTGTTAATTTTGCTTCCTTATATACATTATTTACGATTATTATGCCAATTGCCTTGACGCTTGTTATTGTTTTTGCCTTTGTTTACACTATTGCACGCCTTTGTTCTCGCACTCGCGCTCGCGCTAAAGTCCTTGAGCGCACCGGCGGGCGCAACGCGTTGCTTCCGAATGACGTTTGCTATTTGCATATGAAAGTAACAATTGAAAATGTGGGCCATATGCGGAGCCTGAAATGGAACGACAGCGACAACGGTGGTAATGGTATTTTCAATTTCAATTTGTAGCATCCGCACGCGTGCAAATAAACACAGAGACGAAACTTTCAACTGGGTTTGTACACAAGCAACATGTGGTACATGGGTGTAAAAATTTTATTGAACTAACGGTTGTTTGTGGAGTATAAAAATGATAAGGATAGTTATACTAGTGTTTGAAATTTTGATAATTTGTTTTTTCTCATTTAAGAACGTTCGAGGTCGGTCCATATTCCTCCTTTAGTTAAATAAGACGACCTCAGAACTTCCATTTAATTCATGCCATATTTCTCGATTATTATCAAAACTTCGTATATTTAACATGTAAGGAGGGGCTAAGTTTTGAAGCAGTCGAATATTATAGGGTGTCGTAATTTCTAAGAATTAAAGATATTTATTCATTTATGGTTCCCATTGCCAAAGTTCGCGTAATTTTTCTTTAATTCTGACGGTTTGAATTTATACGAAAAACTTTACAGAGTTACCAATCGAACAAACAACTGGTATAAACCATAATATTGACAAATTTGTATAAATAGGTGCAACTGGCATAAATTCATACAATTGGTATAAACTTATGAAACTGGTATAAATTTATGAGACCGGTTTAAATGCGTAAATGTGTTTAAATCGACAATACTTGTACATAGAAGTAAACTGGTATAAATGCGTAAAACTGTGTGGGTGTATGGTACTGGTACAGGATGACTAAGTGAACAAAAAACTGTTATAAACTAATACTATTGACATAAATGTGTATAAATACGTGCGATTGGCATACATTCATAAAACTGGTATAATTTTATGGAAGTGGTATAAATTTATGCGACTGTTTAAATGTGTTTAAATCCACAAAACTGGTATAATTGTGTGAGACTTGTAATACTTGAAAGTGACGTAAATACATAGAATTGGTATAAATGCATGAAACTGTTATAAATGTATGAAACTGGTATAAATTTATCAAACTAGTATAACTGCGTCAAACTGCTACAATCAGTCACAGATGATATTACAAGCGGCTAAAACAGTTTTTAGCGGTTTTTAGATACTATGTTGCATAGAATTCAAGTAGATGGCTTTGTTGTTGCCTTCACAGGTAAATGAATATGACATGTATTTAACATTCTGGTTCGACTAAACTAAGCCTTTCCTTACTTGTTATTTCTGCTATATTTTTATTTTATTTCAGCTAAAACACTTCTCTTGTGTTTTGTATGAGTGTGCTTTCATCATTGGAATATTATAATTACTCTGCTGGCAAAGCATATGCAATTGTATGCACACACGCGTACATAAGTTGAATTAATATTTGCTTGTCTGCCATGCCGAGCATTGTTATTGTTGTTTTTCTCTTGATTTCTATTTCAACAATAGCATATTTGATCGTTGAATTCCCACAGCTGTCGCTTTCACTTTAAACTTTTCACTTTCAATCACAAACACGCGTACTCACATACACACACTCTCCTGAGTGTGTGTGTGTAAGCAAATATGCATGTGTATTTATATAGCGACGCATTGAATTTAAGCTGAAATGCAATCAAACGCAAATTGCTTTGTCTGCCTTCCAATTATTTCTGTATGTATGGGTATAATGAGTGATTATTCTATATATATGTGTGTATGTGTCTGTGCGCCTCTTTGTGTGGCTTGGGGTATGCTATTTAAACAACTACGTATTTATAACTAATTAGTTTCCACTACACACTCACATTAAACAATCGAGGAAATAAATCATTAAATCATTAAAGTAAACTGACACTTAAACACATACATATACATGAACATATGTGCATACTAAGAAGCTTATTGAAATATGTTACTATATATATTTATATATAGTGAATATCAATTAATTTCCAAATTTATGAAA
Organism: Bactrocera tryoni; assembly: GCF_016617805.1. Taxonomy (NCBI): domain Eukaryota; kingdom Metazoa; phylum Arthropoda; class Insecta; order Diptera; family Tephritidae; genus Bactrocera; species Bactrocera tryoni. Next base: position 4,287,665 of record NC_052500.1, read on the forward strand.
TATTAAATTTCAAATGCACATTTGATTAATGAAGCTTTTCTCTATTTTAGTTGTTTTTTTTGTTTGTATTATGATACATATGTATTTCTATACACCCTAGTGTTGAATTTTTTACCCTAAGAGAAATTAGGTAAAGTAAATAAGCTTTTTATTTTCTTTTTAAACCCAGCCTATATAGCTTAAATTTTCCCATGTACATACTTAACATGGGAGTTTTTTTAGCGAGACATTGACAAATATTGGGAAGTTGAAAAACTCGTTTCGTATTTCTAATCAAATTCAACTTATTTTGTTTTTTTCTTTAAAATGAATTTTAATACCATTTTGGTCGATCAGTTTCTGCCATTTTTCCCTAGAGACATTAATCCATCTGTGTGAAACTTTTCTGTTTTCTCGCCTAAAAACTGCGACAAGTAATTTTCACAGGCTTCTCTTGAAGCCAACTTTACTCCATTGAAGGAGTTCTGCATTGATCGAAACAAATAGCAGTCCGATGATGCAAGGTCAGGGCTATATGGTTGATGCATCAAAACTTCCTATCCAAGCTCTCCCAGTTTTTGCGGAGTCATCAAAGATGTGTGTGGTCTAACGTTTTCCTCATGGAAGACAAAACCTTTTCTGTTGATCAGTTCTGGCTGTTTTTTTTTTCAATTTCTTGCTTCAATCTCATCAGTTGTTGACAGTAAAATGTAGAATCAATCGTTCGACCGAGCTGGAGCAGCTCATAGTGATGGGATGATTCCTTTCCAATCCCACCAAACACTCAACATAACCTTTCGAGGCGTCAATCCCGGCTTTGCGACCATTAATTGAGCTTCAGCACGCTTGGACCATGATCTTTTTCGCACAATATTGTCATATTTGATCCATTCGTTTCCTCTTACCATTCGCTTCAGAAATGGCTCGATTTTTTTTCCTTTGAAACTATGAAGAAAGGTTATATTTCAATTTTCTTAGCTGAGATTTCGGATACTACACCAATTTAAGAATATACTTGTCTATCCTACAATCTTTTTAATTTTGCTGTTAGGTAAAAAGCAGCCAATAGTTCGTTCATCGGTTTTTAATTTCATCTGCTTACCAAAGCCCATGCTTGTGTTTAATCAATTCGCTGGTTTTCCCAACATTGTTTGCTATATTCTCATTTTTTTCGTTCAACTGCCCTCAAGGTCATCTTTCATTCAACACTTAACCTGGCAGTACGAAATCCAACACCAGAAAGCCCCAACTCGGCGTGTTGATATAAATGAGTCATACCGTTTTGTGGAATAGTCTTTTCTGGATCCCACTTTCGATTTCTGTCAGACTTAAATAATCCATAAGTGTAGCAAATACAATTCACATTTCATTACCAGAACTCTTAATATATATCACCTATAACCCCTAAATCTCTTCTCCTTTAAGAAGCCACTGCTTTTCCATTTTCTCTTGCTCTTTCAGTTTCTGCCTCGCTAATGTGCGCATAATTTCTTAACATAACTGTAATAATAATTTGTGCAATCAGTGCAAACTTTAAGCAAACTTGAAGAATCACTCGTAATGGCACTCGATTTAAATATCCACACATAAAAGCGGCGACAAAAATCACACTCCCAAAACACACAGACACTTGCAACTAAAGGGAAAAGTTAAAATTTCTTTTTAAATGTGTGTGTGTGCGCGTGAAGAAAGCGTTAAAAGTGTGTTACGTGCTGCGTCAACACTCGCAGCTAAAGACAAATTGTGCCACAATTTCGTTAAAACTCATACAAATGAAATGAAAATTCAATTGAAAGTGAAGACTGACGTTCCCAGTAGCACACACATACATATACATACAAGGCTTCGGCATTCACGTCAAAACGAAAATGGGGGTTTAAGCAGCATGTGTTGGTTGGTGTGGATACAAGCAGCAGCCAGAAGCAAATGTGAAACATATACTCACATGCATACACACATAAATATATACTTGTACCTCATACTTATACATCCATATCTACATACATATATGCATATTTTATAAGTATTTGTATATGTGTGCTGTATATATGTATGTATATTTGCTCTCAGAAGACGTGTGTTGCAAAATTTGTACTCTGGCTTGCGGCATTTTCATTTCTTCGCCGCCACCCTTGCCGTCTTTCGCAATTCCTTTCGCTTCTACATCGTTTCAATGGGCGAAGCATTAAAGTTGCAAAAACTTGTGCACTTCAGTGTCACATTCGACACTTTTCTGAAAGTGTAAAGCAATTCATGGTATGAACTCGCTGATTATTGTTATTATTGTTGTTGTTTTTGTTGTTATTGCCACTATGGTAACGCTTTCGCGCTGCACTTGAGTTTGGCATTTATGCGACAATTTGCCAATTGCAAAATATATTTTCGACGCGTTTAAAAAATGCGGAAAAAAATTATAGAATTTTATTGAGACTAAAAAAAAATAAGTTTAATTTCTTTGATTAATTCTTCTTATTTTCTTAGTTTGTTTACTCAATGCAATTAATCATACAAGCATAAAATATTGTTTGTCAAACAAAAGTACTTAAAAGATTTTTAAAATAGCTTTTAATTGATGCCAATATTATAAAATTGACAAACTATTTTCAAACAGATGGCAACACCTTCAAAATTATTTCAGTATAAAAAGATTTTTTAACACGTCTACTTTGTTGCCAAAATTAAAAAAAAAATTGTTAAAAATGCAAACAGGTGGCAACCTTTTTATTGTTTTTATTTTATTATTATTTAAGATTTATTAAATATTTCTCTAATACCTTTCCATTGATATAAATATTTTAAAATTGACAAAAAAAATGTAAACAGATGGTAACACCGCCAAAATTATTTCCGTCGAAAATGAAATTTTAACACGTCTACTTTGTTGCCGAAGTTATATTAAAATTTTTTGTCTGAAAAATGCAAACAGGTGGCAACCGTTTTATTATTATTATTATTATTAATATTTACTACTATTATTATTATTAAAATGTGTCAACTTGCTTGAACAGCTTCAGTTTGATACCAATATCGCCACGCTGTTTTTATAGCTTTTATTGACTTTGACTTTTTGGTGGCAACCTCTCTCTAAAAAATTTAATTGTAAACTTTCTCAAATTCCTTTTTTTTCACACCCATGTTAATACCACTTCTATATTTAAGCTAATTTTTAGAATTACAATTTTTCTGATGGCAACCCTGTTCAAAAATATTATCAATTTCACGCTTTTTAAACTTTTGCGGTATTTTGCAACACACTATAATGTTCCCGTTTGCAGCAATTGCATTCATAAATTAAAACAAAAAAATTAAAATACTATAAATGGTGGCATCCCTTGTAAAAAAATGTGCTCAACTGTAAATCCGTTTGAACCGCTTAATTATATTACCGATTTTAATATAACTCGGTTTATCTTATACATTTTTTTTTTAACTCAACATTTTAAAGTGGCAACTCTGTTCAAAAATATTTTCAGTTGTAAACCTCTGTATATCTTTGCACTGCATACTTTTATTACAACCTTTGTGGTTGCAGCCATTTGCTAAAATTTACTCAATATGTTGGCGTTCTTAAACTTGTAAATGTAAAAAAAATACTGACAGGTGGCAGCCTTTGTTAAAAGGTATTCTCAACTTCACATACTGTACTAATTCTCTTTAATTTGATACTTGTACTAATATAATTTATTTTTCTTATTTATATCAGTAAACTAACAACTTTAAGGTGGCAACCCTTCTCAAAAAATATTTTCAATAGTTTAACTTCTGCGGCTGAATAGCCATATTGTTATGTTTCTGATGGCATTCAATGCCCAAAAACTATTCAATACGTAAGCCTTCTAAACTTCTTTCCTAAACCATAAATAAAATATTAAACATGTGGCAACCCTTGTAAAAAAGTTTGATATATGTACATGTGGCAACCTCTGTAAAAAGAATTTCAGAGACACTTGGTTAGCTTGTCATTTCTATTAATTAAAATGTTTTTAACAGGTGGCAACCCGATTGTAAACTTTCTTTAATCTTGTTCTTTTTTTTCTCTTGTTCGGTTTGTTGTTTAAGCTAACAGATCAATGAAGTACATTTTGTGTCCCCATTACTTGAAATTATACCTTATTTTATAGTTGAGGGAAGCATCGAAAGCCGTAGTGCTTAATACAATAAACCTAACCTCCTCACAACTCATGTCTCTCCCACGGAACCACCGAATTAAGTATTTTTCTTGAACATATCAATTATACCTATTTTTTTCTCATATATGTAGTATATGGCTGTATGTACACATATGTACATACATATGTATATGGTTAGGTACACACCCGCATTGAATCTCCCATACATATGCAATTTAATTTCCATCTCTGCAACACTCTTCTTACCACATTGTTTGTTTTCTCATTGTGAATCTAGTTTCAAATTGAAATAATAATAAACTTGAAAATTTATTTTCTGCCATCAACTTTCACTTTTCAATCTCAACGGATTTTGGCGAGAAACTTTTGTTCACCCACTTAAATTGTAGCTATGAACTTGTATATTTGTATATGAGAGCGCACTTTAAACGAGTCTCTTGAATGTAGAGAACTGGGGGGGGGTTGAGATGGCTTGGGTTGCATTGTTACTTTTTTCTGCACTTTTTTAATGTCTGCATTCGCTGCAATTTCGCTTGCAATAAACACGCGCAAATTCAGGAGAGGAGAAAAGTGAAAAAGTACTCTCAATAATAACCGCAATAATAGCAGACACCCAAGGCAAACAAATTTGTGGCCATAAATGAACTTAATAAAAAAGAAAATTAGCTCAAAAATGTGAATGTTTGCCAGTCTATTAAGCGCTTGAGTTGATAGGTTCACCCTTCTTCGTTCACCCTTCTTCGTTCGTGCAGAGCGTATAAAGGCTCTGTGATGACCCTTAAATGAGTGGGCAAATAAAAATCTTTTTATGGTCTTAGTTGGGGTGTAGTAATTTGATAAGATATCATTATTATTGTTGATTATGGAATTGTCAAGTTCGGACGAAATAAAACAGATGGCAATCAGTATATTCGTTATATCGGAGCTAGATCGAGGCTTTTAAAGATATCATTCGGGTCTTGCACTTATGCCAAAGGAAACAACTGCAAAACGGTATTTCATTTGCTGACTGATATTTACCGAATAGAGCTACTGCAGAGACAGGAACCAATAGATTCGACTTATATGGGCTCGAAACAATTTCTTGTATATTTAGCATCAAATCAGGTCCTATGAAGTGCACACCGGATTTCATTGAGATATCTTCCACATTTTCATTGTAAAAGTGGTTTTTAAAGGGATAAAAGTTCCTGGAGCGATGGATTTCCTGATTGGAGGCCTTCGGCACACCATGCAGGAATTTATTTTTATGAAGTCAGTCGGTGAAGTGATTTGATTATATTAGATTACTTTTAGTCTTAGCAAGCGAAATCAAAGATCTATGCTGATAAACCAGTTGCGACTAATCCGTTTCAACTGGACTGGAAAAAGTAGTACGAAATTGGACGACTGGATTGAATATTTGTGTCCAAATGTAAGCTACATTTTATTCGAATATGTTTACTAATGCTGGAGTCATCACATAAAGTCGAATAGGTTAACGTGCTTTTTATCGGGAAAAGACGTTAAAATAGCTCGATTTTTTCACATCCTTAAACTGTGTCAGTTGACGTCTTGAGAATCTTTTTGGTCACATTTGGGTTCAAATGGGTTGCCGTTCGGTATTGCAATCTTTAGCTTTGCATATTAGAATGAAATAGTAGTGACACCAGAGGCTCGACAGATTGTCCTCCGAGCGATCACCTAGCATTCCCTCAACTCAACTCTAATCTAAATAAGCTCGTAAATAATTCATAGAATTCACATATTTTAAAAATACTCTCACTCTTTCTTTGCCAAAAAACATTCACATTTGTCCTTGGCAAGCCATTTGTGTACTAACCTATTCATAGTTAAAGTTTGCGTACACCTCTAGTGTCATATGACTGACAAAGTAGCTGTCTGGTTAGTTGACTGATAGTCAACTCCAAGTGATTGTGACGGGCTTAAATGGTGCCGCTGTGGCGCCTGGAGTTGGTTTTCTCATCTCACTACAATTGTGTTCACCGCGTTTCCACTTTTCTCTCTTACAATTTTCAGGGCTGTCTGTTTTCCACTTCAGTCGTTTGGGAGTGCTGCCAGTTTGTTTTGTTGACATTGCGTTTTTGGTACATTTAGACTTATGTGGAGTTTAAATATACGCGCTTTTCAATTCTCAGACTTCTTTTGTGTTTCGGCTTAAGTTTGCACTTTGTTTTAGCGCAAAAAATAAGGAACTTAGTCGACGATGGAAAGGTAGCTTAATGAAAATCTAGCTTAATTTACATTATGGTCTTAGGCAAAACCTGAAATAGTAAGAACAACAGAGACAAGTTACAACTTAATCTGGACATTCGTGTATATTTCTTGTCGTCTGGTTCGATTCAGTAAAAATAGGGAACTTTTTTCGCAGGTCCTTATTCTGTTCAAAAGAAATAACTGGATCAATAAAATCTTAAACTAGAAAACCAAACCTCCTCTGTTATTCATATCTCTTTCATAGTATTTTCTCAAATGAACGCCAAAGTCAACGGCCCTGAGACGGATATTTTGGAAACTCTGATATACAATCCACACCGTTATTCTTCAGGGCTGGAAAAGGCACTGCAAGAAAGACCGAAAAGTAGCGACCCTTTCAAAAGCTGATTCTTTGGCGGCTATGTTTAAATGATCGAGATAGGTTTCAATCCTTTTTCATTCAAAATTTTCAAGAAAAAATAGTAAATACTGCCTAAGGAAGCTTCCTTCTGACACCATACGATGGGAGAATCGCCTTAGGTGAGCTTATCTTATTGAAACTGAGGTAACTCCTCTAAAAAAAGATGTCGGTTACTACACATTTTTGAACTATAGGGATAGAGCACCAAGTCTGAGAAAGTTCCTCCAAAAAACAGACCGGTCTCAAAAATTTCTAAATTATACTGAGAACGGCTGTCTCAAACATATTTAAACTATACTGAACTGAGAACGCAAATTAAAGTCCAAGATAGCTCATCTAAATAAAGTAACCGGTTTGGTAACCGATTTCCAAGCATTCCTAAACTATATTGGGAATACCAATCCATCGGACCGCCCATTACTAAAACCAACAATGTTTAACAGAAATATCACTATTTTTCACTTATTTACTCCTTGTGAGCCATCAAGTGTAATAAAATTTACAACTTTACGAATTGCACTCCTCGCGCGCCGGCGAACACGAAGACGACTATTAAACAAACAAAGCAAATGTCAAAATATGCCACCTGCAACGGCATGCGGCAGCGGCAGCAAGCCGTAAGGAGCACTCAAATACGACGGTGTACTACCGCAATCCGCACTCCCTTTCGAGAGAGCACTAATATCAACTTTGGTCCCGACACGCGGACACGCAAATAAATGCAAGGGAAAAGTTTGAAATTGAATATGGCCAGAAGAGTTTTGCAAGACGCCCTCACAAGGAATGCCAAAATGCAGTTGCAACAAATATTAAATACCAAAAAACGAGCGCCGAGAAAACAATTCCGGGCACAAATTGTGGTGAATGCTGCAAATGAATTGTGCGCCCTAAGCGGGCGGAAATGGAGGGAAGGAAATACACGCGTACTAGTCGTGGTGCCGTGGTAGTAGGCAGGAACCCAGTAACCGAATTTGGCTGCTTGGCAGTGCCGACGCGCAGCAGTCGTCGTTGGTAGTTGTGCGAGACCTTGAGGCAACGGAAATACGAGCGGAAAAGGCTACCGCACAAAGTTTACAATTAGAAATTTGTGAATTGAAAAGTTTGCCGGCCGGAGAGAGTACCGTGACGCACAGTTCGACACAGTGTTGGACAACTATAAATTGATTTTCACTTGCTTCGAATTTGCAGTGTCGAGCCTTAATATGAAGAAAATCTTAAGAACGTTTGTGACAGCTTTTGTTCTACTCCGTTTCATAAACTTAGAGACCTTCGAATGTCTAAAAAGTACGAATAAGGTCGAAAAGTGGATTTTTTTGCAGCGATCGGTCGGATCGGTGTTCTAGTCCGAACAGTGCACTGCTTGAGCCAATAAAATAGTCACGGATGAGCTCGGTTTTTAGGGAGTCGCTGATTCTCAGTATTTAATCTTCTCCCACGATTTATAAGCTGAATTCCCAAGTAGATAATATACAAAAATTAACACTGCTTATTTCTGGGGGTTTATTCTAGAGAACGATCACCTAGAGAATGTTAAGAACAAGTCTGGTCCTCCATAATGGTTTAGATAAATAGCTATATGTATATTAGTTGACTCCATTTTGCCACAACGACTCATATAGCCCCAGCATATTGATAAATTGCAATATACTGCTAGATGCTATTGAAGCGCGGTGATATCTATTCGGAAACATGGATCCCAGGGCCTTAATCCTGCGTCTGCAGACTGCTGCGTAGTCCAGCGTCAAGAGCTCGGGAGTTTCTGGCTACCTCTCATAGAACCAGGACCTACTCAGACGACTTTCTTGACAGCTCGTAATATCCAAAAGTACCAAAAAGCTACTCAGACGACTCTCTTAAGAGAGCGTAATATCCAAAAGATTAACTAACCATTAGTTAGAAATTCCTATGCGGTACTCTACCGGTTTAGGTGGTTTTCAAGGTGGAGTAAATCTAACATCATAACTCATTGAACTCAACCAGTACCAAACACTGTATTTCAAGCTACCGAATATCGGTACAATACCCTCAAATTTACCAACACTGTTGGAGCGCAGTGAGTGAAAGAGCGCTTGTTAAAACAAAGTTTAGTAAGCAAAAATGAAATGAGAAACAGAGAGCGAGAGTAGAAGAGCGAAAGAGGGGACGAATACAGAGCCGCTTAGACAAAATGAAAGACAGGAGTATTCTAGTGAAAGTAAATTGTTTGGCTTGAATGGCTTATTAAATTGATGATGATAGTGATGATGATGATGATGATGATGACGAAACCGAAAAAGACGATGCTGATAATGCCAGGGAAAGAAAGTCATAAATTATATTTGCAACTGAAAATTGCTGCACCATTCACCAAGCCAGTGACTGGCTGAATGCAACTCTAATGGCCAAAACTATAATGACAATAATGGCCATGATGAAGATAACGGTCGACTATGCAGGCAGCCATGTCAAATATTAGAAAACTACTAATGACTCTTTTGATTTAGTGAAAACTTGAACGAAGTACGCACTAACGTTGACAGCCATTAAAGGGAAGACTTACATAATGGAAATGCTGGCAGTGCAGTCTTCAGGCTTTTCGTGTTTTCGCTGCTGTTTTTGTTGTTTTTCTTTTACTTTATTTTTGTTGCTTGCACCGCTTGAGTTGCCGTCTCTATTTACTTGCATGACATTGCCGGAAATGGAAATTGTTATAATCATGAATGCAACGATGCACTGCCAACAATACACAACAACAACAATAAATATAGTAGCTGTTGCACAAAATTGTTAACAACAGTTATGTGCCATTATGCACACTGAAATGAATGTAAGGGGTTCTCAACTCACCTATATCTGAACAGACTAGGCTTAAACTGGTCTTATTTTAATGATTTCGGACCAGTACCGTATTTATTTAGAGTTCGAAGCGAAGAAGTTTGTCTTAAGTGAGAGACACTTTTATTTGGGTTGGATGTTCGATACCATAGAGAAAGCGGTTTGTTTAAGTCATCGGTTCCACTTTTTATTTGAATGCAGATCCCGTTTGAGCCTTTAGACGGAGTTATATTCAAAGCTCATATACTCTATAGGAGTATCTATAGTATTGGAGATGAGATAGGTCCAAGTTACGGCAATATCTCTTCCGGAGACCAAGAAGAGCAGACAGCCTCGGAGAAATTGCTAGTAATTTTTCGATAAAATTTTAGCTCTGCTTTCCCTACGAGGTTTCACCACTAGACGTCTGCACCGAGCACTATCTGCGTTAGCATCTGTATGTTGATTGTGCATTTTGACTTGGCAATAGCAGGAAGTAATTTGAATTATGCGCCATTTATACTTGCTACTAAGCAATTTTGTGATTTCGAGAAAAGTTTTACCATGAAAAGTAATTTTTGGCAAAGCGGATGTGCAATTGAAATGAAAACGCTGGCTCGAAGTTTCCAAACTCACTAAATATCAAAAGGTTTGGTTGGCGTACACCCGCCGAACGGTGCGCGCAAGTTGGCGGCAGTAAAATCTAAACTAGTTTAGCGCGGAGTCTTAGAGTCGATAAAGTGTGTGCGCATATAAACGAGCGAACTGGAAAAACTCGTTCCGAAGTGAGCTGATGCCATTTGACAGACACTAAATTAAAGCGAAGTTGCCTGAAAGTGGGTCAGGAATTTAGGTGTAAAGTATTGTGAAAGGATATCTCATAAATTTTAAGAAACTTTTAAGCCAAAATATTAGTAGGATACGTTTAGATTGAACTTTATCGATAAATTAATGTTGATAATTATTAGCGATACATTTATAATTGAATTAATGATTGGATAATTAAATTTGCAAATACTATTTTATAGATCGTATGAGAAGTAATTGTGTGCACTCTAAATTAAATGAAATAATATGTATGTCGCCTAAAAGACTGCTTACCAAACCGCCGTTTATATCTACAAATTTTTTAAAGTTCCATATTTTTGTTTTAATAAATAAATTACCTCTTCAAAAAAGTAGACATTATTGAAAACATATTTTTTTCATTTTAAATATAGTGAATTTTGAGAATGAGGTTGCCACACTTTTTAAAGAAATTTGCGAACTTCCATCTGACTTCGCCACGTTTCTAAAAAAAATACATATTTTATAAATATATAATTTTAAACATACCTAAAGCAGAAAGTTTTTAATATCTGGTAACCCCATTTCCATATTATACTTTAAAAGTATGTAATAAGAGCAAATTACATAGCAATTTTTTTGTGAATATACATACATATATAACGTAGATTATTGCTATAAGGTCTAAAAAAAGGCCGTTGAATAATTTTTTCAGCGCTGCCACGTATCTCGATTTTTTAACTTTTTTAATAAACGAAGATTCCAAATATTTAAACTGAAAATGCTTTCTTTTAGAAAATTCAAAAAATCAAATAAAAAATTACAATTTAAACGGCATAGTGTTGCCAGGTATTTTTTTCTGTGCAATAAAATTCGTATAAATTTCTTTGTTTTATTTTTAAGACATTATATAGCGCATATATGAACTGGAATACAATATATTTGCAATAAAATAGGGGGTTTAAACTCCGGTGGCACAGACCATAATTTCTCACAATGTATAATTTTGAGACTCCGAAATAAAATTTTACAAAAAATTACAAACGGTTGGCCAGACAGCCAAACATTCGAATATCAACGCAACTCGTCACGTTGAGTATTTAATTAAAGCCATAAAATAAGTTTCCTTTCAATCCACAAGCGTTACTCTTCTCTTCAATAATATCAATTGATTGCACTAAGCCATTCATGTCAAGATTATACAACTTCGTGAAAGTCTTCTTCAGTTCAAAAGTCTTTAATTAATCAGTAATTTTTTTTTCTTTTTTACTTTCAGATGGAGGAGCGGGGAATCCGTATTAACGTTAAGTCGCACACACGAAGTGCTTTCGTCTAAAAAACGGTAAAAGCAACAAATTTGCTGAAAGTGCGTCTTAAGCGGAGAGCGAAGGTAAATATTGAGGAGATAAGTAGAAAAGAACAAAAATGAGAGGTGTGAAAAGTTAAGTATGTCAAAGTTGCAAAGTGAACGGAAAACTATTTTAAAAAAGTTGAGTAATAAACGCGAAAAATAAAAAATAAAAAATTATCATAATTAATTTATGAGGAAAATAAAATATAAAAAACAATTGTGAAAAATAATAAATTAAATAAAATAAAATAAATAAATAAAAATTAAAAAAAAAAATAAATAGAATAAAAACAACTAAAAATTTGATTTAATAAAAAAATATTATATGATTTCAAAAAAATATTCAATATAATAAATATAAAATATGTGTAAATTTATTATTGAATTGTAAATAAAAATATTTTTAAAAAATTCCATTAAAATAGTAAGCAAAGTATGAACAATACTAAAAAATTCCAAAAATATAACCTGAATTTTTTGTAAAACAAAAATAAAAAATGCTCTAAAAGCAAAGTTACTGTAAAGTTTACACTTTTAGCTTCCATGTCCGTTTACTTATGTGCAACACTGTTAAAAGCATATTAAGACAAAAAAGTGCAAGAAAACATACAAAAAGTTAAGCGCTCACTGACTGACTAACTGATAAATACAAGAAAGCAACACACACCTACACATTGCATACAATACATTAAGCGCCGGGGCGTATACGTAACCCCTCCATACAAAGCAAATAAATGGAATAAAAGCACTGTGCAGCGAAGCGAAGTCAAGTGCATGTAATGATATAAAGAAGCAAGAACAGTAAATGGAAGGGAAACAACAAAAGAAAACTTTAAAAATAAAACAAAAACAACAATGAATAAATGCAATAAAACTAGTGTGTGTCAGTAAATTATTGACGATTCGCAAGTGTGAAGTGAAGTGTGGGGAAGCGAAGGGGAAGAGTAATGGAAAAGAAACGCAGTGGAATACAGAAAAAAAGAAATTAAAGAAAACTTGCAAAAAATTAAACTTAGAAAGTAAATAAAATACAAATAATGAAGTTTACGAGCAGCCGGCGGCAGCAAAAAGCTGCAAAGGTGGAGCAAAGTGAAAGCCAGAGTGGGAAGGAGAAGAAAAAAATTAGTAATTGATAAACATTTGTTGTTCTAATGCAATGCAGCAGGCGGTGAAAAGTTAAATAAAGTGCGGACGTGAAAGAAAACAGTAAGAAAAAACAAACAAAAAAAAATAAAGTAAAAATTAATAAAAAAGCTTCTGGCAACTATTTGCTAGAAAAGACGTGGCAAGTGCAGCAAAATGGCACAAGAGAGGCAGCAAATTAAATATCAATAGTGTTATTGTGGCAAACAAAGCATTACTGGAGGTAACTACGAGGTGTAATGTAGGTGGTTGCGACTGCAAGAGCCAAAAGTGAGACGGACAGAAAAAAATCCAACACATGCACCACGAAAGGTGAAGAAGCGAACATTTCAAATTACTATCCGTGCAATGTTGCTACAGGCGGGGCCGGCCATGGTGCCCGCGACGCCAAACAGCGATAAAATGTGTTGTTGTAGCGAAAACAACAATCACCACAACCCTGCCGAAGAAGGCTCAACACGGAAACCCCACTTTACTTGCGCCACTTGCCACCAACTGCGGGCCAGCAGCGTTGAAAAGAATACATGTAGCATACTCTTAGGCGCTATGTCTGATGGTGGCGCCAAACCCGCGTTAGTACGACACTTACGGCGTTGGCAAGCGTGTCGTCGACGTAGGCGACGCAGAAAGGGAGGCGGAGCAATGAGAAATGCATACAAGAACAACAACAACAATGGCATACAACGTTGTAATAAGCAAGCGCGGATGGCACGAACAGCACGTGCAATGCATGCAACAACTACACGCGGTGCTATTGAAAAGCGAAAATTAAGAAAACGCATAATCAGTAGCATGGCTACAAGCAATTGCAGGAGCTCAGCAATGGCGGCGCGCTTGTTGCTTGCGGATTACAACGACAGCGCTGTGTTGCCAGCGCGTAACAGTAATTGCCTGCGAGCAAGAACAATAACAAGCGCAGTAGCGGCTGCCAGTATGGCACTGGAAAGCAGCGCAGCACCAAAAGCGCTATTGGGCTTGCGTAGAGCAAGAGCAACAGCAACAACAACAACAGTAATAAGGCCGTTGTCGAAATTGGTGAAATGTGAGCGCCCGATAAAAGTGCACAAACTAGCAACAACGACGGCTGTACGACAGCCAACACCGTTAGCATGCCTGCATCAACAACAACAACTAGAGCTCCAAACTGGGTTGCAAGTTGACAGCGCACAAATACTGCGTGTCCGTAGCCGCGGCAAACCCGCTGGTGTACCGTTAGAACAACAGCTTATCACACGTGAGTTCCGAAATAAGCAGCTGCCACAACAACAGCAACAACAACACTGCCTTCAACTAACAACAACTGCTGCGGCACTACAGCGACCAGCTGCCAAAGCAAACTACTTGCAACATCGAAGTTGGCGAAATTTAATTGGATGTGTGGCAAGCACATGTCCAACAACAACAGCTACCGTAATAAATACGATCACTGCAGCAGCAGCAACAAACGTTATTGCATCAGCGCCAGCAACAGCAATAACAACCACAAAAAGTGAACCCAATTGCAACGCGCATTGTTCGGTTGTCTCCGTTGTAGCCACAAAAATGTCAACTACTCGTGCGCTGTCTGCCAAGCAAGACGATGCGAAAGCAACAACAACAAAATCCGTGTGTGTAGAAACGAGAAAAAATATATCAGCGCAGCAGCCTCATGTTGTGTCGTGTGTCATTGTGCGTAAATCCAAGTGTCGAAGTACAATCGCGTTGACAAGCGCATTAACAGTGATGGTGAAAACAGCAGCAGCAGCATCAGCAAGAAAAGCGAAAAAAGCAATTCAACCAGCAAAATCGACAAAGCGCGATAAACCAACACAAATAAAATTAGTTAGAAGCAGAGCAACGACAACAACAACAGCAACGCTGTTTGGTAATATTTTCACAATACTTGTCGGTCTGCTAACGCTACATGCCACTGGTGAGTGCAACACATACTTATATTACTTACAAAAATATATGTACTGTACATTGATTTTATCTAACACAAATCATTCTTCATATATGTAACTGCTTCAGTGTTTCATACATATGTACATATCATATTTTAGATTGTAAGAAGTTTACCTCGAAGCTTAATTTTCCCACTAAATTATGAATTACGAATAATGAAGGGGAAAAATTTGATCGATTTTAAACTGCGCGAAAGTTTACCTGCCAGATTTCAAAGCACAAAATATTTTCATATTTTCATTATCGATATTAAGATTTTTTTCGATAAAAAAACTCTTTAATATTTTCTTTCAAATTTAAAACAAACACATTAATCTTTATTTCGATACTGTTATCGTATTATCGATTTTTTCGATAGTAAAATTAATCGATTTTTCGATAATAAAACTATCGAATATTTTCTTTCAAATTTGAAATGAACACTTTCACCTTTGTTTCGATACTGTTATTATCGTGTTATCGTTTTTTTCGATAGTAAAATTAATCGATTTTTTATAATAAAACTCTCTAAAATTTCTTTTCAAATTTGAAATAAACACATTAATTTTTATTTCGATACTTGTGATACTTTAACGTGTTATCGATTTTTTCTATAATAAAATTAATCGATTTTTCGATTATACTAACAATTATTTTCATTAAAATTTCATATAAACATAAGCATCTTGATTTCGTTATTGATAATATAGGGCTATCGATTTTTCGACATTTATTCGATATTATAATAACACTATCGTCTATTTTTTCCAAAATTAAAATGAACACTTTAATCCTGATTTCGTTGCTGATTTTATCGATTTATCGATTTTTTCGAAAACAAAAAATATCGACTTTTTTAATAATTAAAATATCTTTTTTTTTTGTTAATTTCTGACAAACACATGTATGTATGTATCTTGATTTCGTTACTGATAATATGGAGTTGTCGACTTTTCGACAGCATAATTATCGAATATTCTTCTACTGACTTAAAAAAAAAAATTATATTTTGACATTGAGATAGATAAATATTTTAAATAAAACAAAAGAGTATGTTTAGGAAATAGAAAAATAAGTTTACCACAAATTTCGTGAAGAAAATTAATTTTTTGTATAAGATAAAAGTAAAAAACCCAAAAAATTGCTTATATAAATCTTTCATATAAATTTTGAGGTTATATGAAAAAAGTCTATAAACAGAAGTTGTAGATGCTTTCATTACCTACAACTTTGCCAAACAAGTTTTCTGCATATGACTTGTCGTTTCGCCGGAACTCGAGATAAACCATTCCTAACCTTTCCTATTCCTTATTATTTTCTCTTCAATTTCCGACGGGGCTCTTTTTTTCTAATTGCCTCAATCGAGCGTGTGTCCTTGTTTTGAAAAATATACTGATGCCAATTATTTGAAGGTAGAAGGAAATGATAATAAAATCTAAACTAAAAATGATTTAAAAAACTAGATTCATCATCCTTGCTTCAAATTAAAGTTTCGCCAACAACCACTAAGGTTTTTACACATAAGGCGCATCCTGCATAGCTAATAAAGTGTATTTATATGTACTCTCCTCATCCTTATGTATTTGTTCTACTAAATATATATACTTTCACGAAAACTAGTTTCGCTTCCAGCGCCCAAAACACTTATTTCGCGGCGCCAAGCCATAACTCAATATAATTTATTACGGTATGCATGGGATTTGCGGCCAAAACTTGGCTGCGCGTTGCGGCGTGTAGCGTAGTGACTTCAATCTAGTGCGGCAAAAGCTCATAGGTTTGGGGGAAACCAATGCTCAATACCAATTAATTTACAAAAATACACTAAATGTGCTATTGAAGTACTTGAGCTGGCTGGCAGTTCGGTGCAAATAGCTGGTTGACTCTACTTTTAGTTATGGCAATTTTTCTGAATAACGACTTCTAAAAGTTTTAGTGCCGAAATATGCATTTTTGGGTAGTTTCATAAAAGAAGTGCGCCTTAATATAGACTAAAAGGTACGACTCGAGTTCACATTGCCTACATTTAGGCTATAAATATATAATTTAGCATGGCGTTTAAGAGCTAATAACCGTGGTACAAAATTTAAGTTAAAATGTGCTTGAAACATAACTGAGGGAAAATCGAAGTATTTCTGTGTTATTTCTACGTTATATTCAGTTGAATTTGATCTTATGTTCGCCTGTAACTATACCTCTTTAATTCTGTAATAATGAGTCCGATGTTCGATGTTTGGCTAAGATATAATGAATCTTATATTCATGCAAATACATATACCAACTTATGTTTCTATCTATAGTATTCAAACCTATAGCTTCATAGCTTGAATGGCATCTCTTTTATCACCTTTTTTGTTCAGTTCCAAAGTTCTTGTTTGATTTTATAAATATTTGAAGTAATGCCCTAGTATTTCCACTATATCCAACACATCATAACCATCCCCGAAAACGTTTATGTTTTATTTTTTGACTAATCTTCTTATAGGAAGTTCAAATCATCGAGACTTTTAAAGGGATTTATCAATATTTACCGCCTTGACACCTTTGTTTATTTCCCCTTTTATTCCTTTTTTTTTTGGGTTTCCGTTTGTTTAAATAAAGTCAACTTGAACTTGACTCTGAACTTCGCGCATTCCTCATGCCAAAATATATTTACTCCCCCTGAAGTTTCCTTTCCCTTCGCTGGTTAACCAACTGTCACACCTTCCATGCCACTTTATGGAACTCTAGAGCTTTACATCAGCGCCAGTGCGCACCTTTTTTTATTATTTGTATTGAGAAAGTTTCGCAAGCCGATTGCCACAAAGGACCTCACACCATCTACTAGCCAGCAACACCAAACCAAAGAAAAAACCTTTCAACCAACGCCCACTGCCCTTCCTCTGCAGTGCGCAGCTTCCTTTCAAGAGAAATATTATCCAACTTGATTGCGGCATCTTCCGCAGTTTATTTGTGGTTCGCCGCACACATGGTGAGCATATGTGTCTTCGTTTGTGTATATATGTGTGTGTGCGTGTGTGTGTGATTGAGTGTGTGCTTTGCAAGCGTTTTGTTTCATAAATAATTCATTAAGACTTTTCAATTGATTTATGTATGCACACGACAATGGCGCACGGACAAAGTTTTCGCGCACATTCCGATTCTGCTTTATTCGCAAATTCTTATATTCCGTCTGCTGTTCTGCACTTTCTATGCTTCTTTGCAACTTTTTTCTCGCCTGTAGCTGCTGGCAATTGGAAAAAAGTCGTTGCTTGATTTCTTTCGGCAAATTTACATGCCACCCAGAAAGTTTTAGTTCGTGATTTTTTTCCAACTTTTCCCTTTTATACCCATAAAACATGTGTCACCTAGTATGGCGCCTTTGTTCAACTAACGGTTATTTGCCTAAAACTTAGGCTATACGTTTGTATGGGCTAGTAAAAAAAAAAATGTTTTGCATTAAATTAAAGGTTTAATTGACGTCTTGATCCCATTTAGCTCAAAACTGCACCCTTTTGTTCAACAAATTCATAATTATAGAAACTCTCATTCGAAAAAAACTAGTTCAGTCGAGTTCTACCAGCAAAAATAGAAGGAAAAGGTATAAGTAATCACTTCGTGTCTGGTCCAGACTATAAAATAGATACATAGTCAACCACGCTTTCAGAGTCACTGTGGAGTCGCTATCGATGTGTATGGCTAGGCGTTTTTCTCATTGAACACAATTCGTCTCATATTGGCTAAAACTACCCGATTCGGAGCTATTACTTTGCTCAGATGGTCTAATTATTGACAGTACAGATCCGAATTAAGAATTTGACCATGCGGAAACAGTTCATAGCAGATTATTCCCTGATAATCCGATTTCGGACCGTCGAACCGGGGATGACCGCCATTTGCTTCCGAACAAAAAAACTCACCGAACACAATTCATCTGCTTTTGGCTACAACTGGTAGATTCTGAGCATTTCTTTCTTCAGTTGGTCCAATTATTGACAGTACGAGTACAGATCCGTATTAAGAGTTTAACCGTAGGGGAACATCTCATGACAATCCGACCACAAACATCGCAAAACCTTTCGGACCGTCGAACCGGAGTTGACCACCATTTGCTTCCGCGGAAAAATTGAAAAAAGGTACTATAGCTTCCCATAACTTCCGTATAAAGTATTGCGGACTTCTCGTAATATTTCCACCGTCTTTCGCTTAAGTTTTAATATCGTTCGTACTCAGCTCTTCCTTACGTATTTGTTCATTCATTTTTAAGGAGTGTAAGTAAGGTCTCACCTTGTGCATGAAAAATTGCATAAAAGTCAAACGTGTGCGGATTTTAGTGCGTGTAACCATGTTGAGCACAATGTGAAAATAAATTGCATACCTCTTTAGCAGTTGGGAAAATTTGGTCAATCGTCAGAAATGTGATTCCAAAAAAACGGGTGTGATAAGGTAGGTTGCAAAGGTTTCCTTTCGAAGGCAGGGAACACGGAAATTTAAACCGATCTTTAACTTAAGATATATCCACAACTGGTATAACTTTTCTACAATGATTCAAAAGGGACTTGTTTACCATCTTCGCGCACCAAACTCCCACTACCTCCAAGTTCGTGGACTCATGAAAGCTCGGGAAATGCCGAAGCTTTGCGGACTACAGTAACGATGTAGTCGCGGTTTTGTCGCTGATATATTATGCTTCCAGCATCTCTTTAAAGCTCGAAAATTCGTTTGCTCTTGAAGGGCTAATATTATTCTCTAACGGATTCATTGTGATTTAGTGCTGGGATGTGAAAACTTTCTAACATCCACCATTACTTTATGATTCTGTATGGGGAACACATATGCGTCTATTTTGATGGCTCAAATTGCTTTCTCGTTTGTCCGGCTCAATTGCTTTTGGACTAAACCACAAAATCGTCAGCAACAACTGTTACTACCAAAAAAAAAAAACCTATAACAACAAAAGCATAAAACAGACAAGAAGGAAGCAACATCAAAATCTGTGGACCCCACGCTGTGTTGCTACTATTGCTGTAGATATGGTTTTGTGTCAAACCAACTCTTTTCCAGCACATTTTTTTTGTTTTTCTCTTTTGTGCTCACCTATCATGCTAACACTGAATGCCCGGCTGACTGACTGACTGACTGGCTGACCACGATTCACTGACTGCCACAAACGTTGTGATTTGGTTTCGGACTTTTTGCTTTCGCTCGAACTTTTGTGGGTTTGACTATGCTTTTTACGGTCGTTGATTGCCAAAAATGTTCTAAATTAAAAATCAGTCAAGTTCGACTTTGTCCAATAATGCATACACCTACAAACCTACCAACCTGCATACTGTTCCATATATTGCTGAGCATATTTTGTGAAAGAGAGTTTAGTGTGAAATTGAAAATGGCGGATGGACGGGTGTGTTTCGGTTAGCGCTTTGTTGCTGGCGATTGCAATTTTTAATTCTGACACCATCTTCGGCTTTGTGCACTTCGATTTACAATTTTTTCACTTTGTTGAACTTTATTGGTTAACAGTTTTGTAGCTTTCGGAAGTTTGTAAGAAAAATTAATTAAAAGCATTGACTTTTTCAATTTATTAAATTTACAAAATAAATGTGTAAAGGTGGCGATGTTGAGGTGAGAAACAGAAATAAGTCAACATGGTTGAAATCGATTAGTTAGTCACTCGAAATTGATAGATACCACACCCACATTTGATATTTTAAGTGATATTTAGTGAAGTGGAAAGAAAGTGAGTAGAGCAGTCATGTGTAGCCAGGTCCTTCTCCACTTGGTCCTTCCAAAGGAGTAGAGGTCTTCCTCTTCCTCTGCTTTCCCCGTCGGGTACTGCATCGAATACTTTCAGAGCTGGAGTGTTTTCGTCCATTCGGACAACATGACCTAGCTAGCGCAGCCGATGTCTCTTGATTCGCTGAACTATGTCAATATCGTCGTATATCTCGTACAGCTCTAAATCTTTCGCAGAACTTTTCTTTCGAAAACTCGCAACGTCGACTCATCAGTTGTTAACTTCGTCCAAGCCTCTGCACCATATAGCAGGACGGGAATTATGAGTGACTTATAGAGTTGGGTTTTTGTTCGTCGAGAGAGGACTTTGCTTCTCAATTGCCTACTCAGTCCGAAATAGCACTTGATGGCAAGAGTTATCCTACGTTGGATTTCCAAGCTGACATTGCTGTTGGTGTTGATGCTGGTTCCAAGATAGACGAAATGATCTTCGACTTCGAAGTTGTAACTGTCAACAGTGACGTGGAAGTCAAGTCGCGAGTGCGATGACTGTTTGTTTGATGACAGGAGATATTTCGCCTGCCCTCGTTCACTACCAGACCCATTTGCTTCGCTTCCTTATCCATTCTGGACATACCAGAACTAACGGCGCGGTTGTTGAGGCCAATGATATCAATATCATCGGCATACGCTAGCAGCTGTGCATTCTTATAGAAGATTGTACCTTCTCTGTTCAGCTCTGCAGCTCGAATTATTTTCTCCAGTAGTAGATTGAAGAAGTCGCACGAAAGAGAATCACCTTGTCTGAAACCTCATTTGGTATCTAACGGCTCGGGGAGGTCCTTCCCGATCCAGACATCGCGGCATAAAGGCAGCGCCTATCGTTCTATTAAAAGCAGCTTTGAAATCGACGAAGAGCTGGTGTGTGTCGATCCACTTTTCTCGGGTCTTTTCCTCAGTTGTTGATTTCCAATGTTGGGGAGGCTTTTGCCACATTAGTTGGCGTAGATTGTGGGGTCTCCCTTTATGTGGATTGAGCATAGCACACTTAAATCCCAATCGTTTGGTATGCTTTCGTTCGACCATATTCTACAAAGCATCTGATGCATGCTCCT
The DNA here is from genome assembly GCF_016617805.1 of Bactrocera tryoni. Taxonomy (NCBI): domain Eukaryota; kingdom Metazoa; phylum Arthropoda; class Insecta; order Diptera; family Tephritidae; genus Bactrocera; species Bactrocera tryoni. The sequence goes on from NC_052500.1 coordinate 4,309,214, forward strand.
TATCAGTTGTTCGCCACCGTATTTGTATAGCTCGGTCGGCAATCCATCGGCCCTCGCCGCTTTGCTGTTCTTCAGACAGGTTATTGCTATTCGAACTTCTTTATAGACGGGCAATGGAACGTCCGCTCCATCGTCATCGAGTAGGGAAACTCAAAATTTAGAATATATAAAATACCTGGTATTATAACAAATTTTTCAGACTGATTATAAAAATATAGCTTTTATTATTTCCTTTAAAACCAAGGCGAAATTGATTTCGAGAAATTAGGCAGAACTTAGTGCTTTTTGGGTCGTTGAACTATAAGAAAAAAATTACAACCGACCTGCTTTGCCATGCTTCGACATCAACTGTTTCTCAAACATAACCAAAACCAGAGAATAATATCAGTATCGAGTATTCTAAGCTTTAAGTAGCAGTGTGTACCCAACGAGTCCGCAGACTAAATTAAAGGTCTGGTGTAGCCATGATGTAAACTATTTGATAAGAGTTGGTTGAGGTTTCTTTAAGATTAAGGTCGATGTCGATGCGTTTCACTGAGTTGCTCGCTCTATAGCTACTCATTGAAACACAATAGATCAGGCGTGGCTATGCCGACTTTTCTTATTCAGTTTCTATTTGATTTCTGCTTCAAACTACTTCTAGATTGCTTTGCACCCCCTTTTCCTATGACCTATTTATTTAAAGAAACATAAAATTAAGTTTAATTTTTCCAGTCTCTAAAAAAACTCTTATTTTTACTCCATCCGCCTGCGTTGCCATAAAAATGGACGTAAACGAAGCAAAGCGTAAAATAATTATTTAATTACCGAGATAATACCAGTTATTGATTTTTTATTGTTGTGTGGTCGGGTGGGTGGATGTACATATGTGATTTGCTTGACTACGGACCCACACGAATCCGATTTTAATTTAAGCAAATTGGTGTCGCAACGAAAAAATTTTATATTCACAGCAATTTGTAATTACGAATGGGAAAAGAAAGAGCAGAAAATATGGAAAAGGAAAAAAGCGCCAAAAAGAAATCGCGGAAGCATCAGCTGGTTATGGACACAAAAACATGCAACAAAAAAAAAAACAAAAAAGGCGTAATATGTTTTGCCGTTCAGATTGAAATGAGTGTGTGTGTGTGTCTGCCACTCCTGTTGCCGCTGCCGTGGACCTATGCAGGAGGCGTTGCACACACTGACTGCAGATGGCGCTGTGTTTTTATGACCCGAAAATTATGCGAAAAATGCTGTGCAGCGTGCAACAACAAAAAATTACAATGCAATAACAGAATGCAAATGATGCAAACAAAAGCCGTTATGAGCTGCAGTTGGCTCACAAAATAAAAAGTAAAAGTTGAGGTCGCAAGAAAAGGAGAGTGTGGAAAGCTGGGAGGGTGGTGAAGAGAAGTTACGCGCTTATAATGAGCATGGCAGAGGGCGCGACTAAATAGTGGGCCATATAAAATAGGCGCAGCTGTCGAACAATGCACGCCAACCAGGCAGCCACACATGCCACAACGGCCTCTATAGGCCATTAGCGCGCATCGAAGGTTGGCGCATCGGTCGCTAAAGGTTGGACGATGGGTCGACGGTATGCGCGAACAAAAGAACCGTAAACTTTGAACCAATGCATGAAGCCGCGCAGCACTTTGTGGCCCGCGTGTGTATGTTTCTGCGTGTGTGCGGTTGCCAGTTGGGACGACAATGACTCCGTTGTTTGGCTTTGCTGCAGCTGCTTCCGACGACGCGCGCACGGCAAAGCGATTAAAAGCAACGAGCAACGGAAATAGCTGGAAATGCAAGCGGAAATGTTGCACAACAAATGATGATGGTTGGGGGGATGAGGAGCCAAGTATGAGAAGAGAATGGGCAGAGTATGGACTCCCAACAATTCCACAAGAAAGAGTACAGAATTTGTGGAAAAGTAGCGGGATGTTGGTTTAAGGAGTGAAGCCACTGGAGTCGGACTTGTACTCAGCTATAAAACCAGCAACAGTCACAGCGGCAGCCACATGAAAGCCTTGAGTACCCCGAGAGCCACAAAAGCCACGAAAGAAGGAAAGTGGCCGGCCGAGCGGGCGTCCAAAACGGCGGTAACAAAGCACCGAGTGTGCGTTGAATAAAGTTGTAAAGGCGAACAGTGGAATACAAGTAAATGTTTGACGAATGAGTGGAAAAATATGCAAGACAAAGCAAAAAAAAATATATATTTATATGTATATATGTATCTATATATTCAAGCGGAAAGCGGAAAGCGCTCAAGCCAAGAGACACGTTGAGGAAGTAAATTCTAGCGAAATACGGCTGGAATACACAAATGGTTTGGTGAAGTAGTGAAGAGCGTGCAAGAGGATGCTTAAGAGGCAGCGAAGAAGACTGACAGCAAATGGTGTTGAATTCGTTGCACACTCCATTTCGCCACTACAAGAGAGAATGAAAGCGTGTAATTGTCTGAGCCAACGAGTTGCAAATTGTGCATTAGGGAATTGGGTCACTTGAAGTGATAAATAGTGCGGCGGTGCGTCTAGTAATGCGGAAGATAACTTCTTTTATTCTATATCTAATGGCAACAAATGCATAGCTACATTGTAAAGACGAGTCTTAACGTGTTTATTATTGCGTTGATTCTTTTGCTGTGGAAGATAAATGCAAAACGAGAAAGTAAGACAGGACAAGACATTCACAAGTAGCTGCTGTCGGCTCGATGTCTCTATATGCATTAAAGCATCGCAGTAGATGCCTTACATTTGACGGTCTCCGAACTTTTTAAGGCTTTTATATGGTATAGAAGGCGAAGGCTTCACGAGCTCTTAGCTTTTGAAGTCTTCTGCATATCTGAGGAAGTTCTAATGAGCTTCTGAGCTCAGTGGTACACATATTCTCTGGTACCCATGCGGGAATGCAGTCTTTTGCACATCTTAGCGAGTTCTAAAGAGCTTCTGTGCCCATTGAAGCTATTTCTCTGGTAAAAGTGGTCCGCATGTATGAAGACCCAGAATCTTCGCCTGATATGTATTGTTCAAGTCAACTCAGCACTTCATTTTTGACTCAACCGATTCTCATTTCTTCAGCCAGCCAAATTAACTGAAAGCGGAATTAGTTACTTCCTTATTCTTCTTTACTGGCGTAGACACCGCTTACGCGGTCACAGCGCGCCAGAAGTTTCTTCTTTTCGCTAGGTGTCGCCAATTGGAGATTCCGAGCGAAGCCAGGCCCTTCTCCACTTGGTCTTTCCAACAAAATGGAGGTCTTCCTCTTACTCTGCTTCCCCCCAGCGGGTACTGCTTCGAATATTTTCAGAGCTGGAGTGTTTTCGTCCGTTTACAGATTTATAATGTGCTCAGGTCTTTTGATCGATGTAGCGCTATTCGTCCATATCAAAAACTAGGAAACTAAGAAAAGAGCTTATTTGAAAATTTCTGTGTGGCATCCCACGAGAGTTTATGCAGAGTGACCTATTTGGAGGAATGTAAGTTCCAATTTGGATAGGAATTGCATTAGTTTGAATTCGAGCCCCAACTTGAACGCAGTGCTTCTTTAAGCTTTTCCTATGAGGCCGTCTATGTAAGTGTAGTGTAGTGTTTTTACGAACTTCTTTGATATCGTGCAAGGTCATGTCATTCAGAACCAGATGCAGCAAATTATAGATCCATAGAGATCGATCTTTTCTTTCCGATTTCGATTAAAGACCGACCCATTTTCAACTGCCAAGGTGTACCCATGGAGATCTCTATAGTAGACAATAGACAAAATAACAGCTGTAGACATAACGGGTCCACTGTGCTGCATGGATTCTTCAGGTATCGGGCTTTACTCTCTACTCTTTAAGGCTTCAAGCTTGCGTATTCATTGATTTTTATTTCCTCGAGATTAGGTCAACGGTTTACAGGTCGAGACCAACTTTAAACCATCGAATAACTGCACACAATTTAGCGAAGCTCAACTACAGCAACAACAGTAATCTCTGAATATTAAAAAAACTAATTTTGGATCCACCAAATTGCAGTGCGAACTTGGCTTGTCTGCACGTATTATTTTCGTGGTGCCACCAATAAGCCGCACTGTCGTGCCCTACCAACAAACAAATAACGTTATAACGGCAGCCATAAAGAGCTCAACTGCAGTCGTTTTCACGATGCGTGGCCTTTGTGTTATTAATGTTGCATGCAATGTGCAATTGCCGTACACCATAATAAAGTTGTTGGCTTAAGCGCAGCAAACAGCGACTGCTGCAGCGGCAACGGCGGTGGCAACGGCGGTAGCAACGGTAATAATCAGCGAACTTAACAATGGCGGCAAAGCGTTCACAAGTCATGCAGCCAGCCAACTTCTTCCGCAATCAAAAGGATGCTGCACGAACCCAGCCGACACACACACATTTGTAAAATATTCGTGCAACTTTTGTTTGTGGGCGTGTGTGTGTGTGAGAGGGTGGGAGGGAGATGTACGTCATGCCGAAAGTTCGCCCCGCGGACAGCTTCTTCTTCTTCAGCCATTTATTGCATGATTTTCTTCGTTGACTTTAATGTCCTGTCTCACACACGGACAGGCTGTCACACACATAGCGGCCTTTATATGTATATATATATTTTTGTCCATACAATTCACAGTTTACAACTTTATTGTCCTGGTCTGCCATTGTCGGTGACTTCTCGCTGTCAGTATTCATTCTCGCTGGCGAAAATCGAAAAATGTATGAAGGAGCGTGTGGGTCGCCGGGCGACATCCTGCGCCTGTAACCACAATTGTACACATTAAAATGCAAAAATTAGCCCCAGAAAAAAAAAGGACTAACCACAAAAGAAAAGAATAATATTACGAATAAACCACAAATACAAATGAATTAATTGACTTGCTGGTATGGGAACCTGTAGTTAGGGCCAACTTTGGTACGGCGCAGCTTGCGCATCGGCATGGAAATATCGGAAAAGTAATTAGTTGGGGAAATTTAAATAAATGCGGAAGTTGCGGTGAAATGAGTGAAATTTAGTTACAATTTAAAATTACTACATTCAACCGCGACTCCGAAGCAAATGTCTATGAACATTTTTCTGAGAAACTACCTGACTTCTTATAAGATAAAAAAGAGGTGGAAACGCCAATCTTTTGAGGAAATTCTCGAATATAAACGTCACTTAAGTTTTTCTGGAGAGTACCTGTAAGAACTTAGAAGAACTGCTGCAGTTAGTGATGTCAATTTCCCAAAGCTCTCGAATATAGATACGGCTGAGTCCACTGAAAGGACAACCGAATTTATTACAAGTCGGTCAGCAGCACTTCAGACTGATAGTGACTTGAGAAAGTTCCACGGATTTTAGTATGCTCGCGACTGTACCGGGAATATTGAGTTAATTTTTCTTTTTAGATATAGGGAACAATCTACCGAGGTTTTGACCCTATTACAAGCGAATTAATGTTAAGTTTCAAGGTTACCCACCAAAAAAGCGAGACGAAATTGGACGAAGCCTTCTCAGAGTTCTCTGTTGTGTCGAATTCCCGTCCATTCTGTCTATTCCTGTTCATATTTTCGAAGAAGTCATTCAAAATGTAAATCCAGTCGTTCTTCCTTTTCGGTGTTTGGCGCCAATTAGAGATTCCAAGCGAAGCCAGGTCCTTCTCCACCTGGTCTTTCCAACCGTGTGGATGTCTTCCTCTTCCTCTGCTTCCCCCGTCTGGTACTGCGTCGAATACTTTTAGAGTTGAAGTGTTTTCGTCCATTCGGACGACATGACCTAGCCATGGTAGTCGCTGTCTTCTAATTCGCTGAACTATGTCAATGTCGTCATATATCTCATACAGCTCACCGTTCCATCGAATGCGGTATTCGCGAACCGACTCATCAGATGTTGTCATCCTCCATGTCTCTGCACCATAAGCATAACGGGAATACTGAGTGACTTATAGAGTTTGATTTTTGTTCGTCGAGAGATGACTAATTTGAAGTTTTCTTATGTCGACCAATGTGGTATGCTGGTCAGAGATATAAATGACTTTAAGTTACGGTAGGATCTGAGTTCGATACCTTTTTCATCATTTGAAAGTTTTTCTAATAAAATTCTCCAATTTAATAAAGTGTGGCGATACGCCGAGGCCGAAACTACGAGCCTTTCATAACTGGATCGGCCATAAACTGGTTGGTCACTCCATTCCTCACACAGTATGTGTGATGAGAAGCAAATAGGAGAGAATAAGCGCTAGCACATAGATTTTTGTGCCCGAAGGAGGCAGACCTTTGATTATTAGTCATCTAGACTAGGCAGAAATTATAAAAAGTATGATACCATAGACATTTAAACCCGTAACCAACCAAGTTTAGGCCAATGGAGTTGAGACGTTGTGTAATTTCCATGGGCCCAGAGAAACGTACTCTTTAAGACTTTTCTTAGTAGTGTTTGTCTCCTATCCAATTCTCTCTGCATACCTTTTCTTTAAGCGCAACAATTTGTTATTCAGAATTTAAGTATTCACGTTGAACCAGCAGCTTTTGCAATCAAATTTGACACAATTAAGACGTTGAACTTTACTAATTGAACACACCGAAGCGCTGCACAAAGCTTCGTTAGTAAGTCATACATACATGAGCAAGGTTTCATCTTTGTGGCGAGTATTGGCTCAATTAATTATTGGCTGACTGTTGCTATGCCCAAACACACACACCCATTCACGCATACATATATGTACATGCCAAGAGGTACACAACAGAGTTGCTTAGGCAGGTTTTGGGCCAATTGTTCGAGATTGATTTATTGAAGGCGAGGCACGAGTCGCCAACCACGCACTTCATACGCTTCGCTACTTTCTCGCTAAATTACAGCCAGTCACACCATCACCCCCCTCCTAGCTGCTTCGTTGGTGTCCACCTTTGTAGGCGATAATTCATTTGTTGCCGCTGTGCGCGCCTACAGGTCTTCTGCTACTGTTTCTTCCTTGTTTCTTCTCGGTCTTCCTCATTTTCTTCTTCTTACTTGTCATGACAACAGTTTGAGCGCACTTTATTTGATTTACCGTTGTACACCCCTTACTGCTGAATGCGTGTGTTGTGTGTTGCAATTATACCAAATCTTTTGTATATTGCTTCTCTGCTCCCTTAAGTTGCGTTGTGCGCCTTTGCTCTGCCTCTTCTTCTTCTGCGCATTACTAAAACTTTATTAATTTGCATGAAAGTGACTTTCACACACAAATATATATATATATATATATGTATATTTTTTTTTGTGGCCGTTTTTATAAGTAGCAGCTATCCACCAATCTTTTCGGTATATTGAATCAACTGAACGACAAGTTCGAGCCTCCGGCTTACAACTTAAGTCCAGCGCCAATGGAGTACCGCATGCCTAAGGAAATATATGTATGTGTACTAGGGACGCAAGAAAAAATGTGATGGAATTTTCTTGAGTTCAGTTAATTTGGAGTTTTTGTTAAGTACGCGTTGTGACTGAACGCTACAAATGTGTTCCCAGCAGGAAAGTCATTTAAATCTGATTAGATTAGGCTAGATTAGTTTATTTACAACTAGTTACCAACTAATTACCAACTAGTTCATTATGGTCCATTTTCTCTTCTTTCTCTAAATCATATTATTCTAAATTACTGTAAAATAACTTTCGTAAATTATATATTTACGATTAGTTATCTACTAGTTGCCGACTACTTAGTTATGAACTAGTTAGTTTTTTCATTACTAGAGTAGCATGGTTATTAAATGTTTACCGTAAATTATGAGAAGAAATTACTTATTGACAACTAGTTACCAACCACTTACTTATGGACCAGTTGGCTTTTTCATAAATGTTCAATTCTACATTATTGCAAACTGTTTTTCATAAAACTTATTCTCAAAAACTGCTTTATTATTTACAACTAGTTACCAACTAGTTACTCATGGACTCATTGAATTTTTCATCAGCATGTTTTTTTTTACTCTATTATAAAATGTTTGCCATAAATTATTTATTCGTAATGGCTTACTTAAGTAAATACTATGATATATACACTTAGATTTATAAGCCGCAACATAAGCGCTGTGACATACATATATTTACGTAAGCATATATACATGCTGCTTATGTAAAGAGGGTTTGTCAGCGACTTATATAATTTGATTGACTCGCCGCCAGGCTGATTACTTGAAACTTGTGGCGCAGCATGCACACCAATACCGACACACCGAACACTTGCAGGCATACATTTCTCTTTAACGCGCAACGCCACACACCGCAGCACCACAGCACCAACACAACCGCCACCACCAATACTAACTCCGACAGCATTTATTGCTTTAAGGTAATTTTAATATTTCAACTGCGATCTCATTAAAACCAAAACCAGCTGTAGCAGCTTGAGCAGCTGGCAGCTGGCAGCTTGTGGCAGCAAAGCCACAATTCAACCAACCGAGCCGAACAAACTAACCAAACGACTAACAATGGCGCCAAGGCAAATAGCAGACGGCACAACAACAAAAACCACTGCAATAACCAGCTTGTAGCTCGCTCTTAAGCGTGTTGCTGCTTTACAGTTGCCACTATGTGCGCATAAGTGAATTATTAATTTATATATATATATGTATATCTCGAGGTATGTTTCGTAGTGTGCGTGTGCACCTAAGTTGACTTGTTTACCGCATTGTTACTCTAAATTAAGAAATTTGCTTTATACTGCAGCATTTATGCGTTGCACAAACACACACACACGCATCCACATTTCACGTTAAGTAATTTGAAAATTTTAAGCTCACTCTCGCATTCTTCATTTTCATTTCTTATTCAGCTGCAAGGCTACCAAGTCGTTCTCCCAAGCAGCTTAAGGGCGTACTTATGTCTGTGCTTACAAAACACAAGCGCACACTCACACATACACGCATACGTGCTTACTTTGCTGGACTACCTCATTCCCCTCTTGTTGTTTTTTGTTGTTTGAAGCTGGCAACTTTTCCAGCGGCAAAGTATGTGCATATTATCTTTGCTATTTCTTCTGCTTTGTTGTTGTCCAGCTAAATGGCTGGCGAAGCGAGTGTAGCGCATAAATATGCAGTTATTCCGAATTTTGATATTTCCCTTATATAAAAATTCCTTAAGTGCACTTCTCGTTCGTAAAGTCCGCACTTTTATCTCAGTTTAAGCTACTCAGTTGGAGTTTATCTGAAGATTTTTGCAGATTTTCATACATTTCAAATTGCTACTTTGCCAGGGTGTGGCGTGTGGACTATAACAAGCAAGTTTGTACTTGTTCGAGTATCATCCTCTTCAAGTTTACTTGTTCATAAATTGTGGAATATTTCAATTAATAATGTTACTATTGAAAAGTTGAAAATTTTTAGATAAAAAGCTGCGTAAGTTGCGCTAAGTGAATGCCGTGGGTGTGGTAGAGAGCTTGCCACCAGGAGAAGGCATCAATTTGCTGGATAATGATTGGTGTTCCATTTATAGCGCGATATTAGCATCGAGTGCTGAGTGTCGGCTCTTCAAATTCTCAGAAAATAAGTGATTTTATAACTTTGTATTAAAATACTTTTCGTTATAATGGTCTCACTTATTTCGAGCCTAGAGAAGTTCTTAAAATCACAATCGTGAAAAGCAAGAAAAATACCGTTACGTTGTGTCAGATAGCAAAAATATTTATTTTCAAACTGAACGTCCGCCCAAATATATCCTGGTTAAAATTAGTGTCGGTTTTGGGGGTATAGATCCTGAGTGGACAGAAAAGAGAGTTCCGTCTACTACAATAAGAAATCGCACCTTTTAAGATAAATCTTACCTAAAATCTTAGCCTATCCCAGTATATTATATATGTCTTACGTAGGTTGAACTTGCTTAAGATCTAAGATGTTACCACGAAAGTCCGTTCCACGACCGGGCTGATACCAGATTTATATCACATTAGGCATACCTCTAAGATGTACAGGGTTTGTCCGGAAAGTACTGATTTTCTTCCGGCGTGACTGTATTTTGGAGCGTGCGCGCACCGTCTCGATTCGGTAAAGGGCGTACCTGGAGAGTCAGGACAAACATTTTCGCGCGACGTGTTTCTGTGAGTGGTCCAAGCCGATAATGCAGCGTTCGTTAGAGCAGAAGTACACGATTAAATTCTGTGTGAAACTCGGTAAATCTGCGACAGAGACTTTTGATATGATCAAGCAGGCTTACCCAGATTTTGCTTTAGCAAGAAGTGGTGTGTTTCGGTGGCACCAAACCTTTTTGCAGGGCCGCGAAGAGATCGCTGATCGATGAGCAAATTCAAAGTGAAAACAATGCTCATGTCTTTTGACATCAAAGGTATCGTCCACGATGAAGTTGTTTCTCTTGTTCCTCCAGTTTTTCGTGGAAGTCCTCAAGAGACTCAAACGAAGGCTCAGTCGGGTCCGACAAGACATCGCAGCCGATTGGAAGTCGCACTATGACAGCGGCTCACACCGTCTTTCTTGTGTACAGCTACCTAACAAAGGCCGGCATGCCAAAGCTTCCGCAAGCGCTCTACTGCCCAGATGTGGCTTCCCAGACTTTTTTTGTTTCCTTGCCTAAAAAGCCGATGAAAGGCAAGCATTTTGAGACGACAGAGCGGAGCCAAGCGGCATGCACCTCAGCTCTGAAGGCTATTCCGGAGAATGTCTTCTGTGACGCCTTCAATGCTTGGAAATCGCGCTGGCAGCGTTGCATCAACGCAGAGAGAGTCTATTTTGAAAATGTCTAAAGAATTATAACGATCGGTTCACTAATTTTTTTTAAATCGACTCAGTTCTATTACTTTCCCTACAAACCCTACAATCGGCTCTATAAGCGGATTGGACCCAGATTAAAACTCAGAGCTTTTGTACATCAATCATATTTAAGATCCTCATTTTGTATAAGGATCACTTGAGTTATATCTCGTCTTCGAAGTAGTATGTTTCCCCTCCAAATTTTCTATCAAATATATATATTCCACTGAATAATTGTCTATATAGTATGTGTTCAATCGAGAAATAACTCCCCAATGAAGGACTGCTGTCCCACGGTCCACGTAGATCAATGGTTTACAATAGTATCGCAAGATAATCGATAAGTTATCACAGTGTTTTTGTTTTCTTATTTGAGAAAGAAATTTTGGTGAAGCACAGTCCTCGATTACTTAACCGTTCCGGAATCCCCAGCTGGCCTTTAGTACTTTATGATTTAGTTTTGGAATTACGCTGAGGTTTCGACTGCGTTGAGCTAGTTCGTGGTCCATATAACATTAATCCATTATGAAAGCATTTAGATATATATGTTAACATTTCACTCATTTCGTTCTTAATGTTGGTCCAGTGAGCTCGTATCTTCCAATGTATCGCTAAAGTCTCTCTGTCCTTTTTTTTGCGATATCAGAAAAGCGATCGTCAGTACTTCAATTCATTGCAGACTTCCATGTCTTCGCCAGAAATAAGGTGTATTAACTATTATTCTAAGTGCCTTTTTGTAAGTAATCCTAGTACCTTCTCAATCAGACTAAGAGTTATGATTAAAGAAAGCAAGACAACTTTATCCTCACTCTACAACCACCATTTCAGCCAACTACCCACTGTCTGCTTGCATATGTGAATTTTAAATAAGAAGCCATACAAATGAAGCTAAGAAGGCAAAAGAGCTTGTGATGCGCTGCCAAAAAACTTGACTAACAAGCACCGGAACTATTCGCATCTGACTGGCTACCAGCCATTCTCACCACGGCAATAATGCAATGCACGTCTAAGCACATCGTTACAACGATTCAAGATTCAAGAAAGCAGAAACTTTTTCTAAGCTCTTCAATGCTATGCTGAGCACTGAAATGCATATATGGTTGGCAAATTGAGTAGACTTCAACGGAGTTTAGTCGAGTTTTTTCGCTGTGCTCGAGTGTTTCTGCAGAAATTGGCTCCATAGATAAATAGTTGCAGCGTAGCTTTCACTGAAATCTTTACGCAGATTTTAATTAATTAGTACATTTGTGAAATTAGCAGATGATCTTGATTTCCGAAGTATTTTTTTTTCTTTTCATAGCTTTAGCTGACAGAGTGTGGGAATTTAGTGTAGACAGGGCAGAAGTAATAAAAATGGAAAGGAGCCCCAGCCAAGGATTATGTTTAAAGTTGACAATACTATGCATACACAAGCATCAAATACTTCTTGTGGAGATTTTGGATTCATAGCTCCATTATGCACTCATGCTTAGTTACGTAGAGTGATTACTGGACTTAAGTATTTTAGTCAATTTCTTCGGCTTTGTATCTCAACAACAACTTCAACTTTTACTTTCTAATATGTAACGAACGCCTGAAGATCTCTAATATGTTAAATATTATATTTTGAAGCCTAAACCTTGGATGGCAACTTCAATTGAAAATATCTGTTTTAAGGTGGAGCATTTCTTTGGTTTTCAATTCAATTCAACAAAATATTAAATACACTACCAAGAGCAGAGAGAAGAAGCTGCTTTTCATCTGTATGTATAAATAAGATACTCTTGTCGAATACGTTTGTTTAAAGAGGCATACTCTGAAGGAGTTGTAGTACATATTTGAAGCATTGAGGGCGGTTTCACGATGATCCGATGGCGAGACTGCAGATGGTCCATGCCATGCCGACTAGTTATGACCTTAGCACATTCCACTTTACTACGACAACAAATTGTAAATCTTTTCGGAATACAATCCTCTTTAATTAAATAGGCTAGTTAGTATTGGGTTTCGTTTTAAACTCTTTGTTTCTCAAAACAAAAATTTATTCGATTTATTGGTTCCACATCTTTTGTTGAAATAGTTCTGTTGGGAGTGACATGTATACATACAATAAATTTTCCGAAAAAACTAGATATACTTTGAGCACTCTTTTCGAAGAGAGGCTCGTAACGCTGGTGAACAGGGATAAAACAGAGATTGCAATTGATGATCACTTTGTTCAAGCATAGGTCTTAACTGCACTAGAAGTCTTCACCCCATAAGCCATAAGCAGTTGAGTCCTTCATTATTCTTGCTTTTAAGAAATTCCCCCTAATTCAGCCCGATAAACGCTTACATTGATCAATACACTACACTAAGTACAGTAATCATGTGAAAACAAAACATGACAAATACGATGAAAGCTGCCATTAGGCGATAGACCAGCAAATATTTAGTGTACTAACGCCAATACACAGAATTACAATTATTCCTCAGCGAATAAAATCACACCCGTAAATGCATTGTATATACGCGAGTTGAATATACCCGGTAGGAAAATTTTAACTGAAATTGAATTAGATGGGCCAGCGTCTCTTAATTTGCTGGCCTACTTATGTCAATGGCTTCGTACAACTCATACAGCTCATCGTTTCCTCGACTGCGGTATTCGCTGCTGCCAACGCGTAAAGGATCATAAATCCTCTGCAGAACATTTCTCACGAAAAGTCTTAACGCCGTCTAATCAGTTGTTGTCCCCGACCATACCTCTGCACCATGTTGCAAGACGGGGATATGGTGTGATTTATAGCGTTTAGTCTTTATTCGTGGAGAGAGGACTTCTTTTTTCTCAATTGTCTACTCAGTCCAAAGTAGCACCTGTTGGAAAGAGTTATTCTGCGTTGAATTTCGATGCTGATGTTGTGTCGGTGTTAATGTTGGTTCCAAGATGGACGAAATTATCTACAACTTCGAAGTTATGACCGTCAACAGTAACGTGGGAGCCAAGTCGAGAGTGCGACGACTGTTTGTTTGATGACAGGACATATTTTGTCTTGACGTCGTAACAGCTCCGAAATTTTGCTCAAGTTATTTTCTCCCCAGGAAGCTGCTTTTTTCAGAACCGCCGTTATCATACAACTGTGGGACATATCTGCTGTTGATCGATCACAAGTTCTTGTATGGAAGATTATTGTCTAAGGCAAAGTTACAATATCCGTATTATTCAACTTTTTTCTCAAAATTTTCTATAGCATATAGCTGCCAGCCCTTTTTTCAAGAGAAACGTGCACCACTGCTGCTGAAGTTAACATTTTTTTCATGTTTTATACCAAGTTAAGTCTACCAGCGCTCGCTGTCCATCAGTTGGTACTTCGCTTTCCGTCTACTTAGCCGGCGCTTTGAGTGCAACAATAAGTAATGTCTGTTTGGATTTGACGGTATGCTTATTCACTTGTAAGAGCTTGAGTACCCTTGTACACAAAATACAATCACACAATTCTATTGTCTGTCCAGTGCAACTCCGTATTTGTATGCATTTGTGTGTGTGTGTGTGATTGTTTAGTATAATACTTCGACGCAAACAGGCAGATTATCGTAAAAGCTAAAGCTGCTGTTTGACTTGGATTCAGACCGGACACGCTCCTGTTATGCCACCAAGAGCAGCGGAGTGTGGAGACTGAACGCTGGCTGTCTGGCAGGAAGAGAGGTGTCTGCCTCAAGAGCACTAGCACTACTTTTAGTGCAATCCCCTTAGCAGGTTGGTTTTTTGTAGTCTTTGTTATGCACTAACACAACTAACACAAAGGCATTTATTTGTAAGCGTTTCAATAGGAACAACAAATTTGCTCACACATCCTATGGCGAGTCAGTCAATGCATGTAAAATCATGCGGCGTCTGGATATATGTGTGCATGTACCAATTGCCTGCATTTGTGTGCAAAAGTACTTTGGCAGTGCATTATTGCCGCAACATTGTTCGTACTTACCGAGGGATAATAGCCAATAGCACTAAATGTAAGTAAATGCACACACACGTACACTCACAAACACATGCATATAGCACACACACACATGTCATACAAACATTGCCGACATTCCATTTTTCCAATTCCTTGTAGAATTTCTTACGGTTTTTCTCTCATTGGACATTTATTTAATTTTATTTGGAATTTTGGGGGAATTTTAGCGTTTCATGGAACTACGGCAATTCCATAATTTTGTTTCAATATTAAATTACAAAAAAAAAAAACAAAAATAGGTAGGAAAGGGTTAAATTCCGAACATTTTATACTCTTGCAACTAGCAAGGATCAAGGATCAAATTCGGAGAAATTCCATCATATGCTGGCAAAATCTTATATTAAAATATGTTTGTTAGCGGTAGTATCGACCCAATTTTATCTATTTTATATATTATTGACATGCTAAATAATAATATAATTCTCCCTTGTTCCAATAAGGTATCTCACATATCACCACCGATCTGTGTCGAGTAAAGTTTGCTGTATTTTCGAAAATTCTAATATTAGTTTTATAAGGTCTAGGTTAAGCTTTTACCCGATTTTATCCATTTTAGGTCCAAAGATACTTTGTTATTAGTAAAACTCGCTCTCTCATTTTTATTGAGCTAATTCACATATTTGGCGATATATGCGACATAAAGTCACCCGGAAGTTTGAAAATCTCTATATTAGGCATATAGGGGATAAAGGAAGTATTGACCGGATTCAGCTCATTTTTGATATTTACATTATATTATCATCAGTGAAAGATTTTCTTTAAATTTCAGTTATATATCTCACACTTTGATCGATATTTTCGGTAAGAAGTCATCTAAAGACACTGAGGTGCATATATTCGGTAGCTAGAAACTTGAACTGTTAGCTGTGGCTGTAGTCTGAATTTTCCCATTTTTACCTAAAGCTATTTTGTTTAAAACTTTTTCTATATTTTGAAAACTTAGTTTGGGTTAGGTTTATTGGCTGATCCTCACAATAGGGATCGCACCTGAACTGCTTCATACAACACTTTCTGAAGGGAGAAAAGAAAACCTTACATTTCGCCACAGCATCTTGAGGTCAATGCAAATCTGCTTAGGCTTTTCTTCTATGATCTACGCGATGTCTGAAACTGTGAGTTCATATGTGTTTATACCTCATTATCTTCCAAATAGCTTAGACTAGGTAGAGGCCCACAACAATTTAAAGTTTAGCCCCACTGTCGGCCAAATGATCTTCCGATAGCGTAAGAACTGTTACTAGCACAGCTGTGCAGTAGTGGAACCCTTCCCCATTCTATTTATAATCAGGTCGTCATTTTTGCAGTTACCTCCGATTCCGCTGAGGCTTGAGGCCCATACTAATCTTATCAAAAAGTTACTCGATGTCTTTGATTGCGAAGGTAAGGTTGGTAGATAGTTTCTGACAATATATTAGGCCACGAAAAAATTGTTTTGAATAACTTTTTTTTTTTTGAAGAATTTTTAATGAAATTGGATGTAATTGATTTGAAGGCATTTAAGTAATTATTTTTTTTTATTTAGTGAAGTGAATTTTTCTAGTAGTATGTAAGTGGGTTTCAACAAACTCATGTTTAATCTTAACGTTGGAATTGTGAGTGGGGTTTAACGGTAAACTTAAAAGTTGCCAACAAACTTGAGTTTAATCTGAACTCTGTGATTGCGAGTATTGCTTAAAATAAACTTGAAAACTAAACTTGAGTTTATGCTGAAAAATCGCCGAACTGTTATTAAATAAGAGAAAATGCCTTTTTGCCTAAAACTATTGTGCTAAATCTGTCAAAAAGCGAGCAAATTAAGTTGTGTTTAACACACTTAAATAAATAAAAAAATTAAAGTTACATTGTTTACACAAATAATTAAATTTTCTTTTGTGTAGAATCACTTTAAATGCATCTATTGATTTACCGTTCGACTTTGCCAGCAGCGCATTAATTTCCTCACCCCTCTTACATCGTTTCGGTGCTCGCGCTATTGATTTTGTATCGCTTTTATGCAATGTAAAACAAAAGCAAGCAAGAAATGACAAAGCAATTCGAAAAATGATACTGATAATAATAATAAAAGCAGCACGCAAGTGCAACAAAACAAAAAAGTACCAGAAAAAAATAGAAAACAAAAGAGCAAACGCAAAACTTGCTTATGCATTCAGCTCAAGGATAACTTAGATTGTGTGCGCGCTTGTGTGTGTGCATATCGCTTACACATATTGTGAATGCGCATGTGAGCATTTACATATATATGTATGTATACAATAGCGTTGTGCTGCGGAATATTAAAACAACTAAACACGCTAAGAGTGGATTAAAAGTAGACGGAAAAGGACAATGGAAAAAATATGAAAATATAAAAGCTTTTGGTTATCAAAGACATTTAAGAAAAGAAATTGAATAATGAGAGCGGGTGTGTGCTGTTAATGCGATGGGTTTAAGACTCAGAGGGGTTTTAGCAAATTTTATGTTATTTTTTTTGTAGTAGAACAAATAAATTGGGTAACAATAATAATAAAATAAAAATTTACAAATTGATTTTATATTCGTTTTTTCATTATTTTAAAGTTATTTTAATTGTATTTTAATTTTTTTTTAATACATCTCTCATACTTTAAAATCTTTTTTTTTTCATTTTTTTTCATATTTTTTCATATTTTATTCAATTTTTCCATGGAATTAAATGTTTTATCTCTTATTTTTAAACTTTGAAACTTTTTTACAATTTTTTTACGTTATTTTTTCCATTTTTTTAAGTCATAATCTTTTATAACTTGCTTTTGAATTAGTTTTAAATTCTTTTTTATTATTTCCATAATTGTTTTCTGATTTTATTATTTTTTTTTAATCTTATAGCATCTTATCTTATAAATACATTTGTGTTTTTAGCGATCCAATTATTATATTTTTAATTTTTTTGGAATCTTTTATGTTTCTTTTTTTGATTTCTACATAATTACTTTTTATTCTTTATTGTTTATACTTTTTTATTTTATTTTTTTTTTACTATTAGTTTTTATGTTTGTATAGCTTTTTTGCATATTTTATTCTGTTTCATATTGTAATTTATTTTTAATTTTGATTTTTAACTTACTAATTATTTTTAAATGTATTTTAATATTTTTCTTTTATTTGTATTTTATATGTAGTAATCTAATTATTTTTTTTTATAATTTCTACATAACTATTTTTTTAGTCTTCATTATTTTTTATATTACTTTTTTATTTATTTTTTTAAGCTTTTTTCTCAGATTTTATTTTGTTTCATACTGTAATTAATCTTATTTTAGTTTGTTTTAACTTATTTGTTATTTTTAAAAGTTTATTAAATATTTTTTTTAATTTTTTTAATTTTTTTTCCTTTTTTTAAATTTTTTACTTTTTTTATAGAGTTTTTTATCTAAGTTTGTGTTATGAATTTTACTAATATTTTTTGTATATTTTAGTTAAGTCTTAGTTTTTATAATTTCATAATTGGTTTGAATGTGTTTTAATTTCTTGATTACTTTTTTCAACAATCTTGAATTTTTTAAAATTTTTTTCATTTCTTTGTACGTATTTATTATTTTTTTTCGCTTATTTTTTCTTCCTTTTTGAGTTAATTAATGTTTTTTTTTAATTTAATTTATCAATTTTTAAAAATAAAATTCCTTAATTTTTAAAATTAAATTTTTATACATTTTCCGCCCCCACATGAATATCGCATTCTCAGCTTTATATTCTCTGCGCTGCGTTTGCTGCAGCCAAATTTTCTTCATTACACCGCCACCCCAACAGCGCTCAGCATGGCGTATACGTAACATAAATGCGCACAATGAATGAATGCAATTTCGCACAGATGCATGGGGGCTTTCGTTGTTTTCCCCACTCATACAAATATGCAGAAAGCAAATACAAATAAGAAAAATAAAAATTAAACAAAGTGCATGCACCGACCGTCCGCCTGTCCGTCCTTCCATCAGTCCGCCCGTGCGACGCTTCTAACTAACTATTTACGAACAGATAAAAGTTTGAAAGTGAATTTTCCTATTACCATTGTCATTGTTGTTGCTGTTGCTATTAGTTCACTACAACTGCAGCAGCAGAGCGCCAGCATTAGTACACTTTACCTTGACGCCATACCCGAGAGATTCATAATCGCTAAAAGTTCAGAACAGCGGAACAGTTTACATTTCACATGGCAGCAGCGAGAAAAAATACAACAACAGAAAATAGAAAAAGCGCAAATAGAAAAAACAAAAAAAGTTAGCGCGCAAATGGTTCAAGATCAGCGAAAGATGTCGAAAAGAGAAGAGTCAAAAGTGCGTTGCTTCTGCTGCTGCTATAAGCGCAATAAGCGGGTGGTGCTCATATGAGCGTTGCTCTTTGCTGCTAGACGAGCTAGCGCGTGTCTGTGTGGATGTAGTATGTGCATGTTGGTTGGCAAAAAACGAAAGTCAGTCAAGTTGAAATTGACATTTGGGATGTCTACTTGGCAAGCTAACTTTTAACTTGCCATGGGTGCTCAGCGGCTTAAACACTTATATTAACATTTGTATGTGCATATGTATGTATGCGTGTGTGTCAGTAAGTGCGCTAAGCGCTAGTTAATATTAAATTTTTCCGAGTCTACGAAGTTGAAGATTTAAATTTTTATTTTTTAGCGTCTGTCTGAAAGGTCGTTGTAAGAATTTATGCAAGTTTTATGAATCGATTGATATTATGGTTGTTCTTTTGGGTAGCAAAATTTGGGTGTATTAAAACAGTCGTTAAATATAAATTGAGAAATGTTTATTTAAATGCTCAAGTTTTTCGAAAGCTTATTTAAAAAAAGTAATCAAGCGAGTTAAATGACATATTCTATCAAACTTTAATGACGTCTTTAATCCTGGATGCGTGCAGTGAAGTACGATGATGTCGGATAAGTGCTTTGCCCAGGGAAAGAGTTTTGGAAAATTGGCGATTAAGTCTCAACATACTCTCCTTTTACCTCAATAGACTTGAAACTCAGAAGCTACAACTTCTTTAACCTGTCTGAAAAACGAGTTTTGTGGCTAAGTATGCCTACATGACATCGATAAGTTCCTCTTTCGGCTCAAATTTCTGTCCGTCGAGTATTTTTTTCTAGTTTGAAAACGAAAAAAGTCGCACTGCACTGTTCCAATCCTGTGAATTTGATTAATGGATTCGCAGTTTGCAGCCTAGTTTAACCAATTTGTCGTGGTGCTGGTACAAGAGCTCTTTTTCTCCGTCAAATGACACCTTTTTTCTGTAATTCGGCGTCAAATCCATCCAATAATTCGGCATAGTAGAGCTGTGTGCGCCTCTTCTAAATTCCAGAAAACGGCGGAACGGTGGCCATCACCATTGCGGTCGATAACGCAGTCTTGTTCCTGTTCGGAGCCGGTTCGCCCCGATAGGGTCCACCGCTTCGACTGTTCTGTGGCTTAGGGCGTGTACCTTTAAATTCATGTTTCGTCATCGGTTAGCAAACTACCCGACATACAATACTGTTATGTTATGGTCTCACAGATGCACTTATTGTCCAGTGTGACTAACCATCCGGACAACATCTTTTTCATTCTCAATATTTCATCTAGGATATCGCTCACTTGTTTTTTATAGATGTCTACTGTCTAAGCTATCTGGAGCACTTTCAAGTGGCGGTCTACTTATACGAGATCGTGTCCTTATGTTACGTTATATCGATAATGCACTGAAGTGTCTAACTTAACTCTTATTTGACTGTGACAGGCTAGATTACTAGATCGATCTGCTCCAAAGAAAAAGGATAGCCGAACGTATACAAATAATGCAATGATCTTGCACAATTTTGAAGATTGTCATTGCTTTAATGTTAAAGAGGTCAATAAGGCCGTTTGCTATCCGCACTATTCATCATTTGACGTACTTGAAAGCCGTTGTGGAGGGTCGAGAACTCTCACAAGGGTTGAGAAGCCCTTGAAATAACGTCTTTTGAGTAAAAAAAAACAACTCAAATTTTTGTTGCAAAGAATTTTTCAAACTACCCTCCATCTTTTGATATTGGTGCAAGGTTCACAAAATGTTCTTGTCATCTTCACTTCGTCTTCTCACCTAGGCTAGAAGATAGCGAAGCTCCAAACCGTCCGCATACTACAGCTAGAAAGACTGAAACACCTGACCTGGGAAAGTTATTAGTCTTGCGGTTTTCTGTAATTTCACTGTGAAGTAACACGATTTCAGCGATATGGAGTCGATACATACGACCAGTGACCTCAAGAGTAATATCATCGCCTTATAATCAGAGTAGATGTAACCACACTGAAAGAGTCAGTCCGGTCTAAGTAACCGGAACGAACCCGGATAATTATCCGGCCAAGGTACCATTGCTCAAAATTTCTTCTGGAATGTTTTAATGACATTCAATTCCGTTTAGACAATGCTGCAATGATCAGGAAACCTTTAATCTAAAATTGATATATAGTTTCACCAACAAAGTAAACAGATTCATATTTAAGACATTATCTTTCAATTTCGGCTTGTCACTCTTTGAGTCTGAAAGCAGGAAGATAGAAGAAGAAGAAGATAGTCAAATCTGACAAAAACTGAAGGCTGCAAATATAGCTCCGAATTGTTGGGCTTCGAGGCTTCCGTAGAACTATAAAACCGAATTTTCAGAGTGATTAGCTTAACTCAGACTCCCTAACTTAGGTTGAAATCCAGCCGCAGTATATAACAGCTTACGATAACCGTGACCTCATTATTTAGGAGATGTCTACTGGCATTGGCATTCCACCAACTGAACCCCTGTAAATTATAAAAGTGATTGAGTGAGTCTGCAGAGAACTGCTTTGTGCTCTGCCTTGCCATAATGTGTTTATTTGCAATAAAAAACTATAAATTAACTAATTTACTTTCCTTCGCTTTCGCCTGGCGCACCACATCTTTTTATGCCACCCCGCTCACCGCACGCTAATTAAAGAATTTGTAAGGCAAATGGAGGAAAAAATAACCGTACTAACTGTGCGAAGCTCGTGGCTCGTTTTTATAATTGAAATTAAGTCATTCGAGTGTGCGGCAGCTCGATTGCTGTCATACCAAAACGCGCGCCAAGTCGCCTTCGCTGACGATGCCACCACTGTTGCGGTCGAAGCGCCGTTACACACAAAAGACTACAACAAATACGAAGGCGAACTTGACCCAAGCAAATTGCTGTTGCGTCGCGCGTTGAGGTTGAAGAGGAGCCATTGCTACGAGTGGTCGCCTCGCCGTTTGTTATACCCTGACGAGGGTATATTTAGTTTGTCAGCATGGTTTGTAACAGGCAGAAGAAAACGTTGGAGACTCTTTAAAACATATACATATATAAGGAATCAGCGTGATCAGATGGCGTCAGATGAGTCTGTCTATCCTTCTGTCTATCTCTATATACGCGAACTACTCCTTCAGGTTTTAAGATATTGTTCTGAAATTTGGCACACGTTAGTTTCTCCCCAAGCAGCTGCTCATTTGTCGGAGCCGCCGATATCGGAGCACTATAGCATATTGCTGCCTTACAAACTGAACGATCGGACCACAGTGCTTGTATAGAAAACTTTTTCATTGGACGTGATATCCCCACGAAATTTGGCCAGAGTTATTACCTATGGCAATAATGCAATCTGCGAAGAAATTGTTCAGATCTAAACACTATAGCATATAGCTGCCATACAAACCAACTGAACGCGATCTATTTTTTGCATAGAAACACTTTTTAGTTGTGAAGGGTATTATAGTTTCGGTGCAAACGTAGTCTACATATTTCCTTGTTTTTGTTTGCTTCTTGTTTTTCTTTGCCAACGCCGGCGGACCAAATGGAATTTCGCAATTAATTTCCATTGGCTCGCGCGACGCGGCAATAAATAGTGACGTTAATAAAAATGAAAATCACACCAAACAAGCGAAGTATGAGCGAAATACAAAAACAACAACAACAACAGCAAATATTAAATAATAAATAAATAAATGTGTTAAAGGAAAGCATAAAATATGGCCAAACACTCATACACACACACACACACACTTGCATAGTAAATGGAAATCTCACCGCAGAAAAAAATTTTAAGTAAATAATAATAAAAGAAGGGCATTAAGTGGAGTAAAATAAAATATAACTGTGTATAAATAACAACCAGCACTATAACGGCAGTGGCAACGCCATAAATAAATAAAATACTTAAATTAGTGCGACAAATATGGGCAGCACGAAATCGCGTCTGTAAATATAAATATATTACAGTTAAGCATTTTCGCATGCTTTGGTATGGCTGCGTGCCGTTATACGGTATTTGTGTGTGTGTGCGCGCATGCTGCTGCACGCAAGTGTGTCAATTTATGTGTTAAATTTTTTTTTTTTCGAAACTAGGTCTGTAGTGCAAACAAATAAATCACGGTACACACAATATGAGTGTATTGATACAATTTGGTGTATACCGCAGTTTCGGGATTTCGGGATTGTAAAAGTGCCTACACCTTTCGTAAAATTTTGAACTTAAAAGTTGTTTGCCATTTTTAGTTATACAAATTTAAGAAAATTTCGCTTTTTATAACCCGAAATTTCGGGATTGTAAAATACAACTTTCGGGATTTTATGTGTTATTGTGAAATGCTGATTTTTTGGTTTATTTTGCGTGCAAATTTATAATTTTTAAATTTTGACAACATTTTTTAAGAACTACAGTTTCGGGATTATGAAATGACGACCATGTGATTTGTAAATTTTACTGAATTTCTTCTTTTTTGGTTATTATTTATTTTATTTGCCATACTTATCTGCATTTCAGAACAGATAACGTTTTCTTTTCTAAAATAGGTTTCAGTTGAAAGCGGGGGTTTTTTAATATGCTTTGTGTCCCTTTTAAACTTTGTGTCCCCTGGCAACTTTATTATATTATATTAAAATTTGTTTCAATTAAAATTTTTAAAATTTATGTTTTTAGGCTTGGAAAATATACTATTTTTCTCACCTTTCTATTTTTTGATGGTGGCAACTCTGTTTCGAAATATGTATGTTTATTTTAAAAATTCTTGAATATATCTCATTAAATATGAGATGTGAGATGGTTTAAGAAGTAGAAGTTCAATATTTTTATCACTTTTAGGTATTTTTTTGACAGGTGGCAACTCTGCTCCAAGTATAGCTCGTTTAAAAAATCTTGAATATTTTGCTGAAAACTTGGTTAAGGGCCTCATGATTGTCACATATTTCATAACCTTTTTCTCATCTTTACTTTTTTCGTTAGGTGGTAACTCTGTTCCAAAATATATCTCGTTTAAAAATTCAATAATATTCTACTAAAAACTTGGTTCAGGACTACATATCATTACCTTTTTCTCAGCTACACTATCTCGAAATATGCGATATCATCTTAAAAATTTTCTAAAAAGTATTACAATGAATTACTTACGATCGGTTGTTGACAAAAAAACATTCCTCAAAAAACATTTTCCAAATAATTTTGAGCGTCGCTGCCGAGTTGACAGACCTTAGTAGGAAATATCCGGGTCCATTTCTGTTACATGAACCCGTCTGTCCCGAAAACTGCATTAAATTGAAGTCGGTCTGAAGCTATGGTTAACTGAAAGAAACGGGTTCTAAGATCCGTGTTTTTCGAAATTATAAAGCAAAAATCTCGGGATCGTGAATTCATAAGATATATATGTAACTATAAAGAATCGGTATTTACTAAAGCTAATTATCAGTATTACAAATTAGTGCTTCAATTAAAGGGTTGTCCACCGAGATAGGCTTAAGTCTTATATGGCCCAAGCCCTACTCTACTCATAATTAAATATGTTTTTTCTAAAATTGTGCGATTATCTAGCAGTTAAATATATTTTGCCAGAGTAATTGGATACCATATTCTATATCTGTATACTCGTACTAATGAAATTTAAGCGAAAATATGTCTTTTGATAATCCCGAAATTCAACCCCGAAAATTCGGTATACCGAAATTTAACTGCTGATATCTTAATATGCATCAGTATATACCGTATGTACGTAATTGTCCAATAAATGAAAAAAGTGCCAAAGTGTTACGTAAATACCGAAAGGCGCAACACTTTCAGAGGCAGAGGCAAGCAAAAAAAAGTAAACCAAACAAAGGCACTGAAGTGTAATAAATTAAAAAGAGAAAAGTAATACGACTATGCGCTTAAAGCAGAAGAAATTTCGCTGTAAAGTACACAACTTCGCTCGGAAAAAATTTGTGTCGCAAAGAATGAGGTATTGATGACTGAATAAAGGCTTATCTAAAGCAAAAGAGAGCAAATGTACCACAATGAAGAACAAAAAAAGTGTCAAGGCATTTTTTCCTCACTCATTTCGCAATAAACGAATAGCAGAACGTGCGTAATGCAGAAGAAGGCGACGAAAATTATCGACTGCCAAAGTCTAAAGGAATTAAGAACGCAGTGACAAGCAATAAAATGAATGGAACTTAATTCTGCTAAAAATGCCAACGGATAGTCGTTTAAAAGAGACATGAAAATCGGCTGTAATGGCCGTCAGCTAAATATTATGTGTTGCGTATTTTTACGTGAGCATTTAAGTCAGTAAATCGTTTCCGATTAAAGCTTTAACTGTTTCTTTCGCTAAGCTTGACAATCCTTTCTTATTATTTCAGTTATCTGAGGTTCTTAAACTACCTAGATTTGTTGCGCAGGTTAGTGCCTTTTGCTACCTTTTCTATCAGACTCAACCTGGTATTTATGAAAGAGAGGTAAAATTCAGTCTTGATTTCTTCTGAGAACCACTGCACCTCGATTTTATATCTCATTTGGCACCTTATGTGACCTAGAAATGATCTCTACGATCCATTGATTTCTAGATTTGTTAATTTGATACCTTTTTTTCTTAGGAGTGAGCTCAACGATCCATTGACTTCCAGATTTGTTAATTTCTACTAAAAGCGGAAGATATTTTCGGCCTTCCGAACTGTTCTCTCTGTGATTTGGGTTTTGTTAGAAGTATCTACGTCTGTTCATGCGAGTTCTGTGTACTCATATCTTCCCTACAGTTTGTGTACTACGTGAGATCTCAAACATAGATTTCTCCAAATATTTGCTATTCCGTTTCTCTAAGTTTTTTCTCCTATCTTCTTAAAAATAAAGTGATCTGTAGGTTTTAAGCAAATTTTCGTGTGTATTCTGGCTTACTGGTACTGGAAGAACCTGTACCATATCTCTTGTGGATAACTGAAAGACTACATTACGGACCCAAAAACGCTGACAGCAAGAAATATTTCTACGATTTTACATTTGGGTTCCAACTTTGAATGGAAGCTTCGAAGCTCCTTTAAAATTCACTTCGCCATATATTAACAAGCTGCGTGAAAGCTGTAGTTGGTAAGAGTATGCGAAGTATAAACTTTTGTGCGCCCTATACGTTCATAGACGCTTTACTTCGATCTTCAAGTCGATCAGTACAACCGAAACGGGGTCACACTAAGTCCCACCCTGTTAAATACTGCCTTTAATGATAAACTCATAATCTCCGTAATCCTCAAACTAAAATTGAGAAAAACTTTACTTAAAAACAAATTAACACTTTGGCCACTAACACGCCGAGCGCGCTCGTTGCTAAGAGACCCTCCATGGTGTATGACTTAATGCTGCTGTGTTGAGCAAAAAATGAGAAAAATATTAACAAGCGAACTACTAGTGCTTGGCTTAAAAGCGAATTTAAGTACAAAAATTACACAAAAAAGAGGAAAAGTCGCGAAAATAATGTGGAGAATTCTTCTGCAGCGGCAAAACAGAAGCCATTACTGAAATTCAAGCCGAAACAGAAGAAGCCCACAAGTTGCACCAACAACAACAACAGCAATAACAGCAGCTAAGCGGGCACCCGTCGCTGAAGAAAGAACCAAGAAAAAACACTACAACAAAAACACAGCAAAACAACAACACAACACACTTACATATATAGCCTGCGGACGAAAGTGGAAGGCAGCGCGCAAAGGACGGACGCAAATAGCTTGTGCTGACGAAAAAAGCAGCGTAGACAAAAAGACTTAAGACACTCAAGGCGCCATAGACGAGGTTACAACAAGGGCCGAAATGAGCGCAGCCAAAAAGTTAAGCTGCGACACGCGTGCGACACTACGAAGCGCGTGAGCGGAGGCAAAAATGTCGAGAGAAAAAAGTGAATTAAAACCCGCACAAAAAACTCAGCAGCCAGCAAAGACATTTTTAAAGGCAAGCCAGGCGTGCCATGAGCAAATACCCGCGCACACAACTATTCCCGAGACCCAAAGTGCAGTTGAAAGCTTTTCGTTTTTTTTTGATTGTGCTCCTTCGCTATGCCGAAATGATATTGAGCGCGCAAAGAAACGAAAACAATTAGGTGAGTGCAACAAGAAACGTACAAAAGTTGTAAAAAAGAGCTGGCGCTGGAGAGCCCGCGCCTCGCCAAAAAAGCTGCGCACCAAAGTGTGCTTGCCAAGCTGTGCCATGCAGGCGCGTGTAAACAGTCGGAAAGCTAAGTAGGCAGCGCCAAGAAGTGGTAATGCGAGTTGTACGTGATTGGTACATACCAAGCAACCATATTGCCAGTTTGGGTTGGAATTGAAGACAAAGTAAGCCGGGCAGCAAAACACTTCGTGGAAGACGACGCTAAAGGCGTAACTGTTCGAAGAAGCTGAGGCGTGTCAACCCTTTTCCACTTGTATGGTATTGTTGTTGTGAAACGCGCCCGATTTGAGCCAGATGTGCAATAAATTGAAAAGTAGACATTAAAATGCTGGTTAGCGACAGTAAATCTTCCGAAGTGTGAGTTGGTGAGAGGTTTAAGCGCGATCTAGGGAAATAAGTTGGGAGCATTCAATTTTTTTCGAATTCGTTTTGTATTTTCATATTAAAGTTCAGAGATTTTTATGTCCGTTCAGAGATCAGACTGCCTTAAATTCAGGTCAGACTGGGAAGAATCTTTCACATGAATGGATTAGGTTGGTACTTACCAAGTTGAGAATTATTCTCAGTGACTATCCCTAATGTCTTTGGGTAAATCCGAGAAGTGCAGACCAAATAATATTATATTAAATGTATAAAGCTGTAGAGATCAGTCACAGTATGCATAACAAGTGGACAAATCTTGTGAGCCGATTCACTTGACCAATTCCTGGGGTTATCAAGTTTTCGAGGTTAATATGTTGGAATATCGAGATCGAACTCCCTGTCTCGCGTAGATAAATCTTCTGAGGACGCTTTTCAATGCTCAGTCACACTCATTATACCTTCGGTAAAAAAAATCCGGTGTCATTTTGGTAAATAAATATTGGGTAGTCGAAAAAGTCCTTTCGTATTTTGTCAACAGATGTCGTTGCATTCATATAAGTATCTCCGGTGCTACCAATCACATTGTGTCATACCATATAGTGACATGATATCTATAGATAAAATACGAAAAGACTTTTTCGACTAACCAATATATCGGGTACTTTTAAGAAAGACGGTGGGTAATTTCGAGATCCTTTAGTATAAAGGCGTTGGAGTAGAAGAGATCGGTTGTTCATCCTCTAATTTACGAATCTCAAATATTTTTTTAGAATCGAACTAACACCTCGACTTTTTAAAACCACCGACGGCCAGAAAATGCGGAAATTCATCACTTTGAAGATACTTGAAATTTCCACCTCCATTCACCCAAATTCCTACCACACCCTTCACATACATTCGCGTTGTTTTCCATTTCAATGACACCCTTCTATCGTTCTCCAATTGCATTGCCTATCAGATAGCTGTGAGCAAGTGCTGCTTCGGCGGCACTGGAGATCGTTTAAGTCAGTTAGCGCGTTGGCGAAGTAGTGAATGAGCGAAAAAGCGATAGTAAACCCGATGGAGGCAGTGTCAATACGAGCGGGTTCTTAAATTGAAAACCGTTAACAATTTTCGCGGATTTTCGGCGCATTTTCGGCATCACTTCGTATTGATTTTCAAGCACTACATATCGAATTGTCGTACTCTGGAGGCCTAAGCGCGGGAATTCGTTTACTTTCGTTTGTCGTTATACAGGGTGGGGAAAAATGGAAAAGCGGTGACTAAAAGGGTATTATATGTACTGTAAAGTGACTTCTCTGTAGAATTTAGGCTGATAATGACTCATAATATCGATATAGCTGAAAAAGGCTTTCTAGATACCATTGAGGTCTAAATAATATATCTAGTAGCCTTCGCCGATTTGTTTGTTTGGTCATCAGTGAAGGGATAGGACTTATCGAAGTTTATTCCAGTAGTGTGTTATCCTGTCTTCCGTCAATTTGTATTTCAATCGACGGCTTTGCTGGTCGAATAGTTCAAAAACATTAACGAAGACGAACTGCATAGGAACCGTTTTCTTGACAATCGGGTCTATGTAATTGAACACAGATGTTTATCCTTTCAAGGGCTGTCAATTTGGCAGAGCTCCTTAAAATTATTTGGAAAATACTTTCAGCTGCTACAAAATAGTATAAGCTCAAGTTCTAGACATTGACCTTCATTTTTTGTAGAACAGACCTTCTGTGGTCGTTTTTACTTTATTTTGATAAATGGTTCACGGTTTCTCTATATTGTGAACGCTCTACTCACAGACAGTCTCTGAGTATTCTCCCAGCTCAAGAAAGTCACCATAAGCTGTTATACTCTCATTATTGAATTGCAACTATTCCAACAACAAGTTAAATTATACATTTCCTATTGCAACACCCTGTATTTACCCAAACGCCACGAGGTACTAAATGCAATTGCAACTGCCAGTGTGTGCATTTGTGGCGCATGCCATATTTGAGCACAAGCAACGTTTTTCCCCTTATGTGGCTCGTTTTCTTGCACTCTGTTGCATGCTTCAGGGCGCAACACCACTACACGCAAGTGCCTAGTACGTAAGCGGGTATGTAATTTGCATTCTTTGTGCCTGACACGTTGCCAAACGTAACAAAAATAACATTTTTTCTAAGTTGCAACTGTCACATGTTCACACCCACGCACATACACCCAGCGAATACACATACATACATACATCTGTGGAAATTTAAGCAACAATTGTATTTGCGAATTCACGCGCTTCATGCACGTTGCACTGTTGTGCAACTTTAATTGCTTCGTGTAAATACGTGCAAATGACTTTGCAATTTGAAAATTGTTTTCCTTAGAAATACACAACACATTGCTGCGGTGCAATTTTCTCGTTTTGTGGCAAGTTTTCGACATCTTCTTGACATTCGCTTAAATGTTTAGTTGCATGAATGTTTGTGCTTTTTGCTAGGCATTTTGGATTTCGCCTTGCTTTTGTGGCAAGGATAGAGGCATATTTTGCTGGACGGAATTTGCTGGCACATTTATATGTACCGTTATGCTTGTTTATGTATATATATGTAACAGTGCTTTATTGGTTGTGCTTAAAGTCTCTTAAATTCATAGAAAAGAAGGAATATTGATAATTAAGTGGCCGAGACTTTCATTTGACCACGTCCATATCCTATAAGAGTTTCAAAAGACTTACGAATTTCACATG
Organism: Bactrocera tryoni; assembly: GCF_016617805.1. Classification (NCBI taxonomy): domain Eukaryota; kingdom Metazoa; phylum Arthropoda; class Insecta; order Diptera; family Tephritidae; genus Bactrocera; species Bactrocera tryoni. The sequence continues at coordinate 4,339,355 of NC_052500.1, forward strand.
CACCATAACTAATACAAGGTGCTTTCCAAAGAAATCAGGACTAAAGAAAAAAAATCAATTTATTTTATTCAAAATAGTCTCCTTCTGCTTCAATGCAGCTTTTTGCACGGTCCGAAAGCTTGTCGAACGAGTGTTTTAGCTCATTGGCCGGTATGGCCGCCAGTATGCCGGTGCAAGCCTTTTGAATGGCTTCTACGTCTGCATAGCGCTTTCCTTTCATGGGCAAATGCATTCTTCCGAAAAGGAAGAAGTCGCACGGTGCCATATCAGGTGAATACGGGGAGTGGTTAATGGTTAAAATGTGATTTTTGTCCTTTTTGACCTTTTTAATGATGTCCTTCGAATGTTGGATTCCGAGCAATTTTTGGTCGTCAGTCAATATGTGCGGAACAAATCATGCACACACCTTTCGTAAGCCCAAATGTTCGGCCGAAATGCGATAAATCGATGTTTTGGAGATGTTCAATTTCATTTCCATGAATTTCAATAATGATTTCGGCTGATTTTTGATGAATTCACGCACTGTTTCGATAGAATTTCCGGTGATCACTGATTTTGATTAGCCCACATGTTGATCGACATTTATGTCCTCACGACCATTTTGAAAACGTTGAAACCACTCGTGCACTCTGCTACGGGATAGGCAATCATCGCCATAAACTTGTTTCATCAATTGAAACGTTTCGGTAAAAGTTTTTACAATTTAAAAAAAAAAAATCAAAAAGTCCTGTTTACTTTGGAACTCACCTTGTATAATATTACTTCTCCAATAGCTAGCTACTAATCGAGGAAATTGAATGAAAACCTTTCCTTTCCTCTTTGGGTCTCAATGATCTTAATTTCACAGCTTGAAAGCCCATCAACCGAAAAAGCCATGCAATCGGCTCGTTTATTCTCCGGAGTTCCTAATATAACTTTCTTATTTACCTAAACTTTATTCACATTCCGTTAACCATGGTCCATACTATTAACTTATTTCCTACAGCTATTCCCTGATCAAGCACTTTCCCACCTTCTCGATCGGAATTCATTTATTCTTGAAGAGAATTGCTGACTTGCTGAACTTGATAAACAATGTTGTCATAACTTTCTCTGCAGTTGCAGACTCTTTTAGATTAAATTTTGACTTTGAGAGTTCAAGCTGTCATTTTATTTGGATCATACGCCCTTTCTCTGTAAAGTATGTATCAATTCGAAATAATTGAATAGGTTGGCAGGAATATTGACCTAGGCACATCGATTACTTATCCGAGCTCTATTTCGCCTAACCTAAAATTCGGTCCGAGATCTTACAGGACAATAATCCATATATTTAAGCTTCCTCAACACATACACACGTGTGAAGAGAGTGAAAACGTAGTGTTCCTACTAAGAACCCATAAAGGGGTGTCGGTCATAAAATACTTGTTTTCTGGCTTATAACTTATGGCTGGGCATGTCAAAGATTAATGATCTATTACGACCTCTGGGCACATACCAAGGCATATGTACATACATATGTGTGTAAACATATATAAAACAAAGTAATTTCGACATGTATGGTATAACTGAGCGTAAGTGAATGTGTGTGTTGTGCAATCACTTCACTCAAATGTTTCTTATTTAATTTTGACATGCAACAAAATACGCACGTATGCACAAATATACATATTTGCTGTAAGTGTTAACTTATTGTGTTGTTGTTGTTGCCTACAAGGCCGCCTTACGCTGTGTCGCATGAAATTTTTGACCTCAGCAGAATGGCACATAAATCATAGCGAATGCCCGAACAGCAAATGGAATTGTCAAAACGGGTAAAGAGAGAAAGAGGGGGCAAGAGAGAGAGGGGAGGGAAAGAGAAAAAAAAGAAGAGTGAAGATGGTGAGAGAGAGGGCAAAAGCGTGCAGAAAATCTTTATTTTTGCTGGTGAAAAATCAGAAATGAAAAGTTGAAATAAAAAACTCTTAAAAATCCATGCTTATGTATATGTATTTGTGTGTGTGTATGCGTTACGTTATTTTTGTGGAACGAGTCACATATTTCATTTTATATTTTCGGTTATTTAATGTGAAAAATGAATAACACATAAAGTATAAGTGGCTTGGCTCGCATATTTTATGAATATCTACACACATGTGTGTGTGTGTGTGTATGTGGCATGAGCAGTTAATCCTCGGTTTGCATGCACAAATCGTATATATACACGTGACATATGCTAGTGCCGCTCTGAATATGCAAAATTTGTACTCGCTTTTATTTAAAAGACTTACGTAATTCACATCACTATCTTTATAGAATCTGCTGGTTCCGTATTTTAACAGCATAAAGGAGTATGAATATCTTATGAAATAATATAGTTTTCCATACAAAGGCTTGAGTCTGATAGCGGTCCGATAAAAAGAGATGCCGAGTAGTGAGTAATTTCTTGGAAAACAACGTGTGTAACTTTGTTTACATTTTTGTTTAAAATTTACGGGTTCATTGTCCTATTTTTATAGCATCAATGTCCTCTGGCTTACCTTTAGCCAAGGCAACAACTTTTGTTTACATTTATCGAAGACAAAAACCTTTGATTAAATTTATCTAAGCCAAAAACCTCTGCTTGCATTTATTGAATACAAAAACCTTTATTGACATTAGGTTAAGGACCCTTTTTTTACATTTTGTGGCGTCAACGGCTACTTTGGAGGCTCTTTCAGAACTAGTGCTATGTAGAATCTATCTGCGACTAATTCTGCTGTGAAAAAAGAGAGGTGGTTTTCCTTATAATTTCTTCTATAAAGTGTGGGATATTTATTTAGGAATTATTTAAACTTGTTCAATGAATGTTTTTAGAAAGAACTTCTCAAACTAATAAATCCTCATGACGACTCCGTCCAAATGTTTATTAAATATGTTCGAAGAAGTATTGAAATCTTATAGAGTTTGTGGGATAAAATAAAATTGAAAGCGGTTTTCAAAACTCTTTAAGTAAATTTAATCCTAGTTTTACAGTTTTGCAAGTACCAAGTAACCATGATGTCAACATATCTAAAAGTCAGTTCTATTCGATTTTTGAGGGTACAAAAACATAAAATCCTTTTAAAGCTGTTATAACGGCAGAAAACATTATCAAATAAATTTTGTGGTGCGACAATTTTTGAGCAATTAAACATAAATTCGAGTTTATACCGTTACTTATATCCTTTTTCAACAATACAAGCCAAAATTTCAAGCATTTGGCAGTATTCCTGCAGCCTTCATATTTGCTCAGCTCTCGTTTTCTGTCACAAACAATAAGATGCCAACAATAACAATTCCTTAAACTATTTACGAAACTGAAACTACACTGTTAGGCAGTGCAGTGCCTCTCTCATTCCTTTCCACGAAGCTCTGTCTACTGGCACTCAATCTATTTAAGCCCTTATTTCACCAAAAATCACAGCTTCAACAACAACAATATTTACAAAAACATAAAAGCATAATTGTGGAAATTAAATTTGTATCTAAGCCGTCTAAGAGGGAGATAGAGAAGGTAGAAGAGAGTCAAACTCCATGCAGCCAACCGAAAATAGTTTGAACAACAATAGTATTCCTTGCCACAGTGAGCAATAACAATAACAATAACAATAAAGGAAGTATTAATGTATTTATATTTGCATATGTATAAGTGCCTGCTACTAACAGTGTCAATGTGTTGGGTAACTGGCGAGTTCGGGAATATTGTTCTACCCAAATGTTACGACGCACTGATAAAGCCATGGGAAAATCAGTAAAGTTGCTTACCGTTTAAATAATGCTTACTTCAATGCTATCAAATATGAAGATATGTAAAGGCTAGAAAGTGGTCGTGGTCTGTCAGGATTTTTGATACATTTTCTAAGTTCTGTTTGTTTGTGCAGAACATACAAGATCTATATCACTTTCAACGGTAACGATATCCTTTTCCCTAGGTCTTCCTTATAACTTCGTTTCATTTGTAATCGATATCTCATAAACCAATTTACAGTCACTTTAGGACTGTTGGACCTCCGCTTCTAAGAGTAAACTAACAGGTTTTTCAGCAAGAGCGCTACAGAAGTTTTGGATCTGAAAAAAATTCTTTATTCTGTGAAAGTACATTCGATGTCATTATGTATGGAAATCGATTTCTTTTTCATGGCCACCACAGGTACGCTTGCAGAAGTCCAGAAGCTGAACCCAAATTTCGACGGCTTTCAAGCCCACAGGAAGTAGTCTAACGACGTCAAATCGCACGATCGAGGCGGACAATTCACAAGGCCATTTCGTGATATACACGTTCACCAAAGTAGGTTTTCAATAAATCGATTGTGACATTCGCTATGTGGCTTATGGTGCCGTCTTGTTGAAACCACATATTGTCCAAGTCCATATTATCATTGAGCGGTAGCGATTTCCATTCACAGTAACGTGCTGGTCTTGTTCATCACGAAAGAAGTACGGCCCAATAACGACGACGGCCCATAAACAAGACCAAACGGTATTTTTTTCGGGATGCAATGGTGACTCATATTTTTCTTATTGACGAAGCCATTCAGCCAGAAATGAAGGTCGCTGAAGATGATAGAAATCGGGATCATTGGTCAATCGGTTTAAGTTCTTACGTCAATTTGATCTTGTAAGGATGTAGGCCAAGATCTTTTCGCAAAATTCGCCACAACGACGTCACAGAGATTTGGGTCTTCCTCAATTGATGCGTTAGCGGCAGCAATATTGTTGACACTACGGGCACTTCTTTGTCTCACTGGCAGAGGAACATTTTGTGCTGTGCCTGTGGATTCAAAATTTATCCACTAGACTCTCAATTGTTGATCTGACAAGACGATTAAGACGACCATAAATTGGACGTAGCGCTTTTAAAGTTGAAGCCACTGACTTCGAATTTCGGTAGTTACATTTAATAATTTCAAGTCGTTGGATCGTATATCTTTCCGTGATGAAATGGTAAACTTTGCTGAAAAGAAAAGTCAAAAGAGCCGTTTGCTGTCCCTTTTTGTTCTACTTTTGTAGCGTCTCTATTTAAAAACCCGTTATCAAGCCAACATCGTCCATTTTTAAGATGAGTACATTTTTAGCTTCATCCTCCTATAATCTATAGTCGAATGCAGATCTACATAGTCAACCTATGAAACTTTGCCAGCCTAGTCCTCGGAGCTTACCGATTCCCAAAAACTGAAGTAAGCTCGGTATTTCACTTTTCGTTCACCGTCAATCAATCTTCATGGTCACTAGTATATTTTTGTTTTGCTAAAAGAGTAAAAAGTTTAAATTCCGTGGCACAATGTTCTGAAGCTCGATTTCCCGCCAAAAAAATGCTTTGACCTATTTTGTGTTTAAAACTGGAGAGGATTAGTCGATTAAATATACTGGTAATTGGTTCCAAAAATTAAAGCCAAGGGTTTTTGCATATGTGGGAAGTCTTTGAACAATTTTGGACTGTAGGAAAAATCCTGCTATATATACTGATGAAGAGGTTCAAATTCGGGTTGAGTTATAAGAGTTTTTTCCTAACCATTAGACTTGGTTCACAATCCTTCTAGTCTTTGCATAAGTCCCCTTTTTTTCTCTATCTGTTCATGAATAGCGTTCATACGAGCTAAAGTTATACCAGGCTGTCAATCTGTTCCACCAAGCTGCTCCACCGCCTCGCCAATAGGTTGAGCTAATTACATGAAGCTCGTGGCTCGGGGGTCTATTCTAGAATGTTTCTTTTATTTCTGCTGAATGCATGTGGCATGAGTAGTACTCAACAGCTGTACAGTCGCTAGCTCTTTGAATTGGTAATCTTTATTCATAACCACTTGGTTCGTTGGTTGCTTCGTTGCATGGCAGAATTCCATAATTGCGTTAAAAATATTAGCATAGCACTTAAGTGATTTTATCGCAAAACTAACCCACTGCGGTGATTCCGATGCAGCAAAACATGCCAATGATAACAAATGAAACTATATAAGCGGATAAGACGGCGTTTTCTGCGAGAACAAAAACTTAAGCGTACTCCAATGCAAATGCAACAAAAAGAAGTTTTCGCAACAAAAAGACAATAACGAAAAAGAAACAAAAACAAAAAAACAACAGAAATAAAAGCAACTGAAAAAAGAAAAGAAGTGGCAAATAAACTCCGAGAACAACAAATAGTAGAAAATAAGCATGGCAACGAAAAGAACGCGCTAACAATGGCAATGAAAACAACAAATCGCTTTAGACCACAAGTATCCGCAACAAAATCCATGAAAGCTGTAACGGCACTGCTAGCCGACTAAATTCGCAATGGCAACAAGAGCGCAGTCACAAGTTGAGAGAAAAACTGATGGCACTGATGGCGCGTGTGTATGTATGTGCATGCTAAATATAATAAAATATAAAAATATTGAGGGAATAGTTGTGGCTGGCTGAGCGGCAGCTGCAGTGGCATGCAGCAAATCCGAAAAGTCAGTCCTTTGATAAAGCGTATCTACTTGTACGAGGGTGGTTTGTTAAGTGAGCGGTGTTTTAACGGTTTTTATATCGTCCATATTAGGGAATTTCGGTTGGTTCTTAAGGAAGTACTTTTCTCAGAAATTAAATTTGATTTGGAGTATCAAAAGTAACGTTTTCAGAGATACTTTATATCTATATCGCAACGTTCGTACGGAATGAAGAGGGATGATCTATAATTTCGTGGTTTTCGTAATGTTCTCAAGAAACTAGTTTTTTGGAGATTATATATTACTTCCAGGGTATCATAAAGTTGAAACACACAAAACCAAAAAAAAACATTTTGAGATTGTATAATATTTCGAGAGTTTTGGTTAGTTTAAATCGCAAGGTATCGCAAGGTTTTCAAACTTTTCCAGAGGTTTATTTATTTCCAGGTTTTCTTAAGATTTCGAAGCAATGAGATTTTTACAAACTTGACCCCGTATTTCAATGGTTTTTCAAAGTTCTCAAAAAATATTATTTTCAGCGAAAATCTGTTATTGTGAGGGCTTCGAAAAGATCCCACTAAATCTTTGATTTCTATTATTGGAAGATACCAGATTGGAAGAAGTCAATCTCAGAGGTCTTGTGCTCTCTTGGAGTTAGTTTCAATAGAACGACTTAGCTCAGCCTTCAGAGTTATGAAATGAAACTATATGGAAAGCAAATATGTATGTAAAAACTCTTTTGGATTTCTTAATGAAATATTGAAGTTCACTCTAAGAGAGTTCACATGTCCTCCTATATGATCGATCCGTAGTAACCACTCCTGAAGTATTTATTTGAAAGCGTTATCTTTACGATACTCTTCTATAGTAACTAAGTACATTGAAGTAATCCGTTACAAGCTTTATATCACTCATTTAAGAGATCTTAATTGACAGACTCAGGTTTGCATTCAATTTGAATTCGAAAGAAGTATCCAACTCGGTTAATCGAACTGCACTCGTTGTTAGTATATACGAGGAGGCTCACATTTTGGTTGATCAGTGTAGCGGAAAGCTGAGACATGGGCGAGAAGGGGCACTTGTGAAACCCTCCATCGAAAAATACGAGTAGCAGTGCGATAGAGGCAAATGCGATATGTTAAATGAGCTATGAAGGACAATGGATGGCTGGCGGTTGGATATTCCTTGCATGAAGATTCGAACGTCATAAAAACGAGCGAACAACAGTAGAAATACTGCATAATAAAGAAAAGAATTGCATTAACTGATATAAAAAAGGGTCAGCAAAAAATGTAAACTATAAAAATTTTTCAAATGGAATAAATCGCAGCCAGCTACAGCAAGTAAATACCACAAGCAGGCATGATAAGAGTGGCTAAGAGCGGTGCAAAAGTGCAACGAAGAGTGGAAAACAAATTCTGAAGTGGAAATTGTAGTGCAAATTGTGGCTTACGAAGTGACCAAAGAGTGGCCAATACAGTTGCGGCTACAGTATTAGCTGGAACTGGCGAGTTTTTGCTGTTGTTGTAATTTGTGTTCACCTTTTTTTGCTGGCATTGTATTTTGCCGGTTTTGGCGTTGTCTAGAAGTGCGTAGCGTTGTTATATTGAGTAGTCGAAAAAGTCTTTTCGTATTTCTAATAAAATTTTAACTTATTTTTTTTTTATAATGAACTTTAATGAACCAAATGTGTACCATTTTGGTCGACCACTTTTTGCCATTTTTTCGCTAGAGACATTATTCCGTTTCTGGTTTCTCGGCGAAAAACTGAAACAAGTAATTTTCACAGGCTTCTCTTGAAGCCAACTTTACTTATTAAGGGAGTTTCTGCATTGTTGTTCTGTTGATCAGTTCTGGCCGAGTTCGATTGCTTGCTTCAATCTCATCAGTTTCTGACAGTAAAATGTAGAAACAATAGTCACCAGGTTGGAGTAGTTCATAAAGGATGGTTCATTTCCAATCCCATCAAACACTCAACCTAACCTTTCGAGGTGTCAATTCAGGATTACCACACTTGGACCATGTATTTGATCCACTTTTCGTCTCCAGTTACCGTTTGTTTCAGACATGGTTCGATTTCATTTCGCTTCAGCAAAGAATCGCAGATGTTAATTCGTTCCATTAAATTTTTCACAGACGATTCATGTGGTACCGAAACATCGAGATGCTTTCTTTAACCAGCCTTTCTTAAATTATTCAAAATCGTTTGTTGATATAGTAAGGCACTAATCTAGCTTAACGTAGACAACACTCCTTGGCTGGAGAAGCTACTAAAATCATATTTTTAATCAGACTACTGAACCCTTCGCGGTGAATGCACGACCTTACCTGTGCAAAAGTATAATGGCAGTGACAGTGGCAACGCCAACAATGCAATTTCGGCCATATGAGCATCAATGAGTACAAACTGGTATTATTTATGAAAGAAAAACAACTCCACAACAACAACAAAATGCACTAAAATAAGTTGGATAATAAAAGCAACAAGAAATGCGAAAGTTACAAACCGCCACTGCATTTCAACTTGTTTGTTTCTTTCTGGTCGCAGCGGCTACATGCAATTAAAGTTATTGTTGCTGTCGTTACTGTTGTTGGCACTCGGCCAAATGCGCCAGGAAAGTCGTTGAACGTCATGAAGGACATGCAAAGGTAGAGGCACCTTGCCTCTACCCTTACTATTTTGGGCTGCGAAATCGCCCAGCTGGTCAACAACTAGTGAGAGACATGTGAGAAGATAGAGGGGGAGGGGGTGAAGCGTCCGAGATCAGCGTGGACAACACTTTATTTTATACGCTTTTATTATGCTGCTCGTCGGTTTGTTTTGATTTTTATTTCATTTTTCGGTGGGTTTTTGCTTGGCGCTTTGACCTTTATGGCCAACTGTGTGCCCCAATTGTTTGGGCGGAGCGCTCAGCACTTTGTAGACATGCATGTGTGAAGGATATAATGCTCAAATCTGCGGACATGTTGCAGCTTACTGCCGTATTTATAGGTGTACGACCATATACATTTGTATGCATGCGTACATGTGTGTGTGAAAGTGGAGCATCTCGTTTGTTTTTGTGCAGCGAAAGCTTATATGAATTTGTGGCCAAATTTCCGCTTGTGAACTTTTACTATTGCGTACATACAGGCATTTAACTATTTAGAAGTGAATTTATGTTGAGGTTATTGTTTATGTTAAGTCGAGATTTTGTATGTGTAACTTATGCGTTTATTGACCTCGTTTGAATACAAACTGTACATTCTAAGTTTCTAAATAACTGTACTCCTGAATATATTGAAATAAAGCCATACTGATAGTACTAAGAAGCATTGTTAAGCGCAAAAAATTATATAATTATCACTGCCAGTAACATTACTAATAGCAATAGCATTACCACTTTCAATACCAATACCAATAACAATATAATCAATTTCAGCTTTAATACTAATATTACTAGAAAAATTAGTATTAGTTGCAATATAAATTCCATTATCAATACCAATACAAATACCAACACCAATATAAAAATCAATACCAATTTCAATACTAATACTAATACAAATACCAATACCAGTTCCAATACAAATACCAATACCAATACTAAAAATCCATACCAATTTCAATATAAATACCAATACAAATGTCTGTACCAATACTAAAAGATCAATACCAATTTCATTACCAATACCAGTACCAATACTTATCATCAATATAGTAACAATACGAATTCCAATATAAGTATCAATACTAAAAATCAATATCAATACTAAAAGCAATAAAAATGCAAATACCAATACCAGTTCCTATGCAAATATCTATACCAATACTAAAAAACAGTACTTAGTTTAATACTAATACCAATAAAAATACCAATACCAATACCAGTACCAATACAAATACCAATACCAATGCCAGTAAAAATACAAATATCTATACCAATATTAAAAATCCATACCAATTTCAATATAAATACCAATACAAATATCTGTACCAATACTAAAAATCAATACAAATTTCAATACCAGTACCAATACCAATACCAATATCAGTACCAATACCAAAATCAGTCCCAATGCAAATATCTATACAAATACCAAAAATCAATATCAGTTTTAAACCTATTCATATCAATATAAATACAATACCAATATCAATCCTTTCAATATCAGTATCAATACCAATACCAACACTAATTCCAATAAATATCGGCATAAATACAAATACTAATATTAATACGATCATTAATACCAATAATCAATATCAGTATCAATACCAACACAAAAAACTAATTTCAATAGTAATATGAATATCAGTACCAATACCACTATCAATATGGAAATTATTGCAATCATTATTTTCGTTATAAATCGGGAAATATATCGATCAATTTTTTCAAAATTATTCTGTTCTTATTTTTTTAGCCAAAAAAACAGAAAAAACATTATCCTCGAATCCTTGAAAGCAGTAATACCAATCACAGGGGCTTTTCTTATAGATGCAAGATCTTTATCTTGATTGTAATCGGTCAGTTTGTATGGCATATTGTAGTAATCCAATCTGAACTATTTCTTCGGTATTTAAACCTTTGTTTTAGATACTAATTCTTGCCAAATTTCGTGAATATAATATATCTCATCAAAAACCAAAGTTTTCCACACAATCACTTTATTCCCAGGTGTTACAAACTTCGACACAAACTTAATATATGTACAATGTTCTATAGAGAAACGATTACCTGCAACAAATCCCAAAATTATAAAAACTAATACGTTTTATGTTCGAGCAACAAAAACGATTCATAAAATCTATAAAATACAATAAAATGATTGGCGTTACAACTACGAATTGTGGTCGCTCGCAATCTACACTCACCCAGTGAGTATTCACTGTATTAAAATATAAAAGCGGCTCCCATTGTGTAAATACTACAGCGCGGCATACCGCAAATTCTAAGCGCCGAACAAAGGATTCCGCTTGCTAACAACCGCAGCACGAGTGTTTTCAGCGGCGCGGCGCACAGTGTGATACTCTGTGGGCATACATATATACATAAATTATAAGTGAAATTGAGTTATTGAAAATAAATCATCTCATTAAAAGCCGTTAACAATGGTTATGTAATGCTATAATGCTCACAGTGCAGCTGATGAGTGTGCTTGCGATGCTATCAACTTGGAAGCGAACAGAGTGTGGGCGGTCGACACAGTGTTCTCTGTAATTGAGTGAGAAGTTAAAATAATGAGTTGTGCTTTTAGGAGGGTATATTTGTAACTGTAATAATAAAAACTTGAAATGTAAGGATTTTGTCTTTATTAAGCATTATTGGTCCAGTTCACAAAATCTGTCTGGAAATGTTAACATCAAGGGAAAAAATTAAAAAAAAAAAACAAAAATAAGCTATGAAAGTTACACATTCTTTCGTGGTTCTCTGTCATTCTTCTCAGCTATCCTAGTTTGCTACCAATTTCAAACTTAAAACTAGTAGTGTGTCATTAAGACTATCAGTGGATTCTGAAAATAAATCTCAAACTATGGAACTATTTGCCAACCTCGTTTTTCTAATGGTCCATTCAATCTTTGAGGAAGTCTTGAGGTCGTTCGGAGAATACGAAAGGAGACTTCAAAGGAAATTGGGTTTCCTAACATATTAGTACTTAGAATAATATTTATCAGATATTAGTGAGTTTTTTGTTTCTTGGGTGAATGAGTCACTTTGACTATAATAACACATTCTACTCAAGGGTTTTGGCTGGCATAGTTAGTACATTCACCCGAATCGCAGACAGATTAACGTCGCTCATTTCGAGGTTTTAGTGTCGTCAGTGATAATTAATCAGACTTGCTGAGAGCTAGGGAGAGTCGATGAGAAACTGAGAGTGCCCCCGAGAACCAATCAGAACCAGTGAGAATCGACCAAGAAAATACTAAATCCATTTACACGGGAATTATAAGTATATATTACAATAAGCAAACGTCAGCATTCGTTCAGTATCCGGGAAGAAGTCGCTGATGAAGACCGTGCTGGGAGACCTGCGACTTCGACAAACACCGACAATGTGACTCATGTGTGCAAAGTTTTGAACTCAGATCGTTGACTAAGTATTTCGACAAACCGTCAACCCCAAGTTTTACATGGAAGTCCTCAAGAGACTCAAACGCAGGGTCAAGCGGATCGGACAAGACATCGCAGCCGATTGGAAGTTGCACCACGACAACGCGCCGGCTCACACCGCCTTTTTTATGAACAGCTACTTAACCAAGGTCGGCATCCCAACACTTCCGCAGCCGCCCTACAGCCCAGATGTGGCTCCCCCGGACTTTATTTGTGTTCCTCCCTGAAAGGGCCGATGAAGGTGGATCCAAGCAGCAGGCACCTCGGCACTCAATGCTATTCCGGAGAATGCCTTCCGTGACTTCTTCAATGCTTGGAAATTGCTCCGGCATCGACGCAGAAGAAGCCTATTTTGAAAGTCTTTAAAGAATTGTAACGATTGGTTCAATACATTTTTTTAAATTGACTCAGTCCTATTACATACTTTCCGGACAAGCCTCTTAGTTACACTAACGACACATTGTCGAATTGTCAAAAATGGTCAATTCAGTAATTCAAAACTATTTGGGGAATGTTTTCTGCCACTATAAGAGCATTAATTTATTACTTGGTGATAAGGCTGATTTCAGAGTTGTATGCGCTCTTCATAAGGGTCGGTAGGTCCTATTAAGGTCCAACTAGGCGGTTTAATATTACTTTCGTAAGAACTAGCGACCTCCGTAATCTCGATACTTGCGTACTCAATAGATAACCCCAGCATATCTACTAATATTTGCTTACATATCAAATCTGTCCACTCTGTCTCTTATATCATAAAGAGCTCGTAAAACCATTGCGTTATTGTAAGATTTCTTTATAATTGACCTATTTTCAATTTGTTTTATTTCCTTCCCATTAATAATCATAATTTATAGCTGCATCCTAAATTATACGCTCCAATAAAAGCGCTCCATTCGTCATGCTCCACTGTGCCATTCTGCACCGACCAAATACCGACCATTGACCGACCGTAAACACTCATAAACTCTCCGCCACTAAACTATCAATGGAACGAAGCGGCGCTGGTCAATGGTCGCCCTCTATTAGGACAGCAGTTAACCGCAACGACGAGTGTAATACGAGCTCTAACGGCGCGATATGACCGCGTGTTCGCTCGTAAAATATCCAAATAAAAATTCTACTTCATTTCATATTTTAAATTAGTTTTTTCTTTGCACTGTTATTTTATTGCTTAAATATTTTGTTTTTGTATTTCTATATTTCCATTTGTCGCTTTCGCTTTGCGTTTTTTCGTGTTGCATTGTTTGCAAACAATTTGTTGGCGAGCTTTTCTTTGGTGTGTGTGTGTGCGATTGTGGAAATAGTTTTATTTTACGAAATGCAATTGTTTTTGCTGCCATCGTTTTTGTTGTTGTTGTTTGTCAATATTGTTGTAGCATGCTTTATTTGATATTTATTTCAATTTTGCTTTGACATTACTTTTATACGTTTTATGACGCACGGAGCGCAAGCGAATGACCCATTACGTGGACGGACATTATTGTCGTACCGTTGCAACCACACACACACACACACACACACACAAGTGTACTTAAATACATGCACATGAATGTATTTTCTAAATTTTTTTGCGCAATTTACTTGTATTGAATTCCTTTTGAAAGTCCATCTTTTATTTGTCGCTTTTGTTGTTGTTTTTATGTACTTGTTTTTATAGCAGGCGATATTTTGTTGAAGCTTTTCCATGTTATTTTAGCACTTTTTTAATGGTTTTTCCACTTCGGCTGCCATTTCACTTCGGCAGTTGACAGCGTCGGCGAACGCAGTCCATTGTCTTGTAATTTATTTTTAATGCGAAAATAATTTGAAAAACTTCTACGTACCCCGCGGGAGGGTGCTTGTAAGCGCCGCAGGAGCGCTGAATATAAGATAGTTTTTCTTAAAATTTTTTGGAGGAGGGACGCAAATTTGCATAAAAAGCGAATTTTTAGTTTGCTGAAATTTAAATCAGGCTGCAATTGTAATTATACATTGAGACAAAAAGTACCCGTAAAATATTTAATTATTCATAAATATATATTTTGTCGCTTTCAAAGAAATCCCCTCCAGATGTAATACACTTATGCCAACGATTTTTTCGGCCCTCGCAACACTTTTCATTAGAACTTTCTGGGATGACCTCCAGCTGCTTCAGCGAATTTTTTTATCTTTGCGAACGACTGAAAACGGATTACCCGCAGCGACAATTTCAGTGTGGGGAACAAGAAAAAATCACACGGTGTCAAATCTGTAGAATACGGTGGTTGATCGATGGTAATCATTACGTTTTTGGCTTTACATTCGGTTACTATTGTGGCTCGAAGCGGTGGTGCATTTAGCGCAATCGGAACGAGTTGAGCAAGGACGCGTTTCATAACCAAAGTATCCAGCAAAATCATTCGAAGAGACTGCCGAGAGATGTTGAGCTTTATTGCCATCTCTCTAACACTTGCCTGACGATTTTCAAGCATCACATCCTTCACTTTTTTAATATTTTTTATCGTCCAGAACGAAGCATGTCTTCGAGAGATTTTACCTGTATATAAATATGGGTCCGTCTTAGACCCGGTTGTCTTGGAAACGCATCATGTTTTGTTTAGTAGAAATAGCCTTAACTGTAAACTACTAATGCCATCGAGCCCATATCGAAGAGGGTTCCAAAAACAAGCTTATTTAATGAGCTTCAATCTAAAAAAATAAGTAATGAGCTTCACTGAACAGGAATGTAAAGATACAGTTTGCGTTAGCCGGACCCTTTAATTGCAATTTCAAGATAATTTTTAGATAAATAAAAACTTGTTAAATAATTAATACAGAGAATTAATGAGAGCCTATTAGAGAACTAGATAAAATGAGGAGAGCCCTTAGGACCAGTAGGTGTGAACCGCTGAGGAAACGCAATACCAGGGAGGGTCACTGAGAACTGGAGCGCCAGTAGAAACCATTGAGAAACATTGTTAGCAAACAGAGAAGAGCTGCTGAGAATCGATGAAAACTAGTGAGAGCTGAGACGAACTTTGAAGAACCGATAAGAACCCTTCAGAGTCAGAGAGAGCCAATAAGTACTGAAAGAGGCACTGCGAATTGGAGAGAGTCCCAGAGAATTGCTGAGAAATCGTGACTAAAGAAAGGCAATGAGAGCCGGGTAGAACTAGTGGCAACCAATGAGAACTGAGGAGCGCCGAAAGTGAGAACCGGAGAGAAACATTGAAGATAAACCATCCAGAGCCCCTAAAAACTGGTGAGAACCCTTCAGAGAGCCAGGCGAGAACCAATGAAAGCAAATAAGTACTATGCAAGTCCCTAAGAACCGATGAAAAACCGTGTCAGCCAATGAGAACCAGAGAGAGCCCGACTTTGACTCCTGAAATGGCCTAAGTAGGAACACTGAAAATCGTCCACCCCTTAGGCCCACCTTACTAATTTCAGCTCATTTTAATGTACTTGCTTTGTTTTCATTTTGTGTACTTTGTGTTGCTGTTGTTGTTGTTGTTAGTTTCTATGAAACTAGCAATTTTCTGGAGTGCATTTCGGCTTCGACATTAAGGACTTTGACGCCATTTTTCAAGCATTTACTCATTTTGTATGTGGTGGAGTGTGCGGTATCTGTGTGTGTGTGTGTGTATGAGGTAGTGTGCTACTTTCACTATTAACCACACTTATGCATACACACACATTCCCGTGTACGGGTTTCACTTTGTGTTTGCTGCTCTCCTTGTGTTGATATTTCTGTTTTTTTGTTGTTGTCGATTTTGTCAATTTTGTTTTTTGTGATTTTTAATTTGCATGTTGTTGTACTCTCTGAATTTTTTGCCCTCAAACTATGTGCTCTTTGACTGCTAATGTGCGTACTTAGTATGTGCTTGTGTTTGTTGCAGTGATGCGTGGCATGCAACAAAAAGTGGGGTTTTTACTTTTGGCGCATTTTCCTGCAGGGTTGCTACTACATGTGCAAATCCTCGTACATTTATATATATTTATGTAATGCAGCCCATTCGTGTGACATTTTCCTGCCGCATTTTGGCAGAAGTATGTAGGTATGTCGTATGTTTGGGTGATCATATGTGGGCATCGCCTCGTGTTTGTCACATTTAATGGACGCTCATCAATCTATTGGCAACATTGCGACAAAAGCTATGCGCCACTTTTGTGCATTAACATCTTCCATAAGAGCATCAGGACATGCCAAGTAATATTAGACAAACAGGGTGCTCCTAATCTGTTTCAAACTTTTCAGCTATATAGTGGTGGCTACTGGTTACTGATTAGTTTAAAGGAAATTTGTAATGGGTTTCGAGAATTGGTGAGAGTGTTGGAGTATGAATGAGCAAAGCACTAATAAGGGCCAGTTAGGACCGGGAGAATCAGAGACAGGTAGTGGGAACCGGAAAGACGTGGGTGTAAACGAGAAGCAGCGGGAACCCCTGAGGATCAAGGAAACCTAACGAAAACCAGTTAGAATCGAAGAGAGCCTAATTCTCAATGAGAATCAAAGGGAGCATATGAGAACCAGAGAGCGCCTGTGAGTACCAGTGAGGATCGGGAAAATCACGGAAAAAAGCAGTGGGTACCGGGAAGCAAAACTGAGAGAAAATGAGCACAAATAGGAGGAAAACCAATGAAAATCGAAGAGAGCCAATGAGAAGCAGTGAGAACCAAAAAAGAGCCTGATTCTTAATGAGAATCAAAGAGAGCATATGGGAGCCTGTGTACCAATGAGGATCGGGAGAATCATGGAGAAAAGCAGTGGGAACCGGAAAGCTACACTGAGAGCAAATGAGCACCAATGAGAATCGAAGATACCTAAGAAGTACCAGTGAAAATCATTGAGGGCCAATGAGAACCAGTTACAACTAGAAGAATCAGGGAGAACCAATGACAGTAAATGCGGACTAATGGAAACCCCTGAGAACGAGTCCGATAAGCGGGTTATATTAAACGGAGTGGGACGGAACGGGAATACGTTTTTCTAAGGTTCATTTGTCGGAACCTGAGCAATGCTACAATAACTTAACAATTTTTTCAGATCGGACCACTATAGCAGCTCTATACCACACAAACCGTTCACATTCATGAAAAATATTTTTGTGTACCCTTTTATGCTCGAAAGATTGTGAAGCGTAACGAGTCAATTGAAAATTACCCGGTCATAGCAAAATATTTTTTTTTGGCAAATTTTTTTTTGGGCAAAATTCTTTTTTTATTATTATTATTATTTTTTATTCTTTTTTTATAATTATAGCGACCCTCGGCGTTTTCGGTACCATTTTTTACTCTCGCAACAATGTTGCTAAGGAGAGTATTATAGTTTTGTTCACATAACGGTTGTTTGTAAGTCCTAAAACTAAAAGAGTGAGATATAAGGTTATATATACCAAAGTGATCAGGGTGACGAGTAGAGTCGAAATCCGGATGTCTGTCTGTCCGTCCGTCCGTGCAAGCTGTAACTTGAGTAAAAATTGAGAGATCATGATGAAACTTGGTACGCGTATTCCTTGGCTCCATAAGAAGGTTAAATTCGAAGATGGGCAAAATCGGCCCACTGCCACGCCCACAAAATGGCGGAAACCGAAAACCTATAAAGTGTCATAACTAAGCCATAAATAAAGATATTAATAGGAAATTTGGCACAAAGGATCGCATTAGGGAGGGGCATATTTGGACGCAGTTTTTTTATAAAGTGGGCGTGGCCCCGCCCCCTACTAAGTTTTTTGTACATATCTCAGAAACTACTATAGCTATGTCAACCAAACTCTACAGAGTCGTTTTCCTCAGGTATTTCTATATACAGTTCAAAAATGGAAGAAATCTGATAATAACCTCGCCCGTCTCCCATACAAAGGTTATGTTGAAAATCACTAAAAGTCCGTTAACCGACTAACAAAAAACGTCAGAAACACTAAATTTTACGGCAGAAATGGCAGAAGAAAGTTGCACCCAGGCTTTTTTTAAAAATTGAAAATGGGCGTGGCCTCGCCCACCAAAAACCATATCTCAGGAACTACTAGACCGAGTTCAATGAAATTCGGTATATAATATTTTCTTAACACCCTGATGACACGTATGAAATATGGGTGAAATCGGTTCACAACCACGCCTTCTTCCAATATAACGCTATTTCGAATTCCATCTGATGCCTTCTCTGTATAACATACATATGTATACATTAGGAACCAATGATGATAGCGGAATAAAACTTTACAAAAATACGGTATTTGAAAAATATATAAATGACGTATAATGAAATCTCGATTATCACTTTATCATGCGAGAGTATAAAATGTTCGGTGACACCCGAACTTAGCCCTTCCTTACTTGTTGTAGTACGATTTGGCCTTTGCCTCAAAGTAGGCCTCAGTTTTTGCGATAACCTCATCATTCGACGAAAATTTCTTCCCAATTCTGTTGAGATCTGAGAACAGAGAATGACCGTTGGGGGTCAGATCTGGAAAATATGGTGGATTCGGAAGCAATTTGAAGCCGAAATCATAGATTTTTTGCCATAGTTTTCACTGACCTGCGATGCGGAGCATTGACTTGATGAAACACTACCTTCCTTTTCTTCAAATGCTGCCGTTTTTCGGCGATTTCGTCCTTCAAAAGGTCCAATAAAAATAAAAAATAAATCAAAAAATCCAATAAAAAATTATTTCATGCGCATTCCAAAATACAGGTGTCACAGTTTTGCCAGCCGACATTTGCGTTTTCCAACGCTTTGGAACGGGTTCATCGTGTGCGGTCCACTCGTACGACTGTCGATTAGACTTCGGAGTGAAATCTACACTACTTAGAATCAACTCGTAGTTGGTTGTAGTTAAAAGTGAGCTCAGGCGGCACCCAATTTTCTCAGAGCTTTCTCAAACCCGAATATTCGTGAATGATATGATGTACAGATTCGGTTGATATCCTTAGAGTGCCTGCTATCTCGAACAACTTCACTTTCCTGTCATCTCAAATTATTTTGTGGATTTTTTTTTATATTTTCGTTGGTAATAACCTCTTTTGGGCATCCACTGCGTTCACCGTCTTCGGTGCTCATTTCACCGCGACTAAACTTAAAAAACAAATCATTGATGGTTGATTTGCCTGGGGCAGTGTCAGGAAACTCGTCATCAAGCACCTTCAAAAAGCAATATTTTATCAACGAAATTCCTCTTTATCCATTTTTTTCACAATAACAAAAGTTGCTTCACTCAAAATGATATAATTCACAAACTAATGATCCGGCAGCTGTCAAACTTATACACGCGCCGTCTGAAGGACAGGGCTAACTAAAAATAATATGGATGAAATTCGATGGGTCAGTCAGGGGACTTATCAATTGACCTGTTATTATAGCTCCAGTGTAGCCTTTCTTTCTTTTTTTTTCAATTTAATCTTCTATGCCCGACCAACACCCTGTATTGTGCGATGCCACTCCAAACTAAAATGCCTGACTGCAGCAGCTGTATGTGTGTGTGCACGAGAACACACTTCCTTTGCACGACTGACTTTGCAACACTTTTTTGCCACAAATTTCGGTTGAAGTTTTTCTATGTGACCCTTTTTCCTCCGAAGCTTCATTTGTTGTTTTTGCACAATTTTATTTTTTATTGGGCTTTTTATTTTGCTTTTCTAACGTACAATCGAGTTCACAAAGGACACAATGTGGTGCACTACATTAAAGCCACTAAGCGGCATGCAACATACAAACATCTGCTGCCACACACATACTTATGCACTTATACACTCAAACTTAGGGAAAAGTGTGTATGTGTATGTTTAGATATGCATGTGTGTGTGCGTATACGCTTGAGTTGAAAGGGTTAAATCGAAGCATGCCACAAACGATAACAAAGAGCGGCCGAAGCAAAACAAAGTGGAAAAACGAAAAAAAAAAATGAATTTAAGGAAAAACGCAACTTGAAAGTTTGAAGGTGGCAGGCACCACATGCGCATATGCTCACGTTTGGGTGAATGTGTGTGTATTTCTGCAGTGATAGCAGAATTTTCGGTTGCGCCACGCTTTGTTGCACCCATCCGCCAGCATTAAATTCAAGTTGACCCAGTTTTGCTTGCAACTACATACACATATTTTCACGCAAAAACTTGCAGCGGCAGCGGCGGCAAGGGCAGCGCGTGGCAGTGTGGGGCTGCCGATCACTTAGTGCAACATTGCCGCACATTTAACGGTTGCGTTGATGATGTTGCTGCCGCGTGCTGCTGATGACGCCGACGATGAGGCCCTTCAACATTGCAGCATGTGGCAGCTGCTGCACCTTGTGCGTATGTGGTGTTGCGCCTGTCGAACATTGTGCGGCATAAACTTTGCTCTTTTCACATTTTGCTGAATTTTTTATGTGTTGTTGCACCAAAATTTTTATCAAATTTTCTAGTTGTTTATGTTTTTTTCTCATATGCTTGCACCGACTTTACCGTTAGCTGGTTGCTCGGTCGCTTAGTTGCTGGCACATGCGTTGTGGCAACTAAATTGCAATCCAATTAAATGTCTCAGTGGCAGTGGCAGCGACAGCCGTTATGCATATGTGTGAGTGCTGTGATGGTTATTGTACAACAACAAAAACAACAATGGTATATTGCAACAACAAACACAGTGTACAACAACAAAAAACAGTTTACAACAAAAAAATATTTTACAACAGCAACAACACTTTACAACAAAAAGACCAGTTTATAACAAACTAGAACAATTTGCAACAACAAGAACAATTTACAACAATAAACCCATTCGGCAACAACAGCAGTGTCATTTTATAACCACAACAACAATTGTTGCATATGCTGTTATGCCCTGTTGCAAGCATGCAGCACTTCTTTCAGTACATAAAACACATCAGCATTGATTATGCCACAGCTTGTTGCAACAACGTGTTGTTACTAAAAGCTAAAAATTACATTACTCCGCACTAAAGCAAATTTACTGCGCTTTATATTCTTTGCCGTTATTTTGATGTTGTGTCCTTAAGTAGATTGCCGCATGCAACATGCGTCAGTTAATAGTTGCTCTATTCGATTTACGCTGCACATGTCAGCCATTGTTGCAAGCAGCTACACCTTTGCACACACACACATACATATATACCTTTAAATATAATAGTTTAATAGTTTATTATACGGTTCTTTAGCGCAACTTTTGTACCCCTTGCAACCGCTTCGAGCGGGTAAATAAAGTGTTGCTCCATATAAATTCGGTGGCAGAAAGTTTCGCAAGTCTTTTATCGCGCTACTTTGTTTATATAAACATCTACTTTATTTAAGTTTTGCGAGCGCTGTTCATTAAGCAGTTAAGTTGAAAGTCAGAAAACGCTTGCTTTTTTGAGATTTTTGTTTGGAGAACGCTTTTAATAAGGAAATAAATAAAAAAAATATAACTTTATTGAATTTAATATACATTAATAATCGGCGATTCAGTTTAAAAATTTTAGATTCTGTTGTTTGTGGTGCCGAGAACCTACGAAAAAAGGTGTCTTGCGGTAAATACGATTTTCCGGATTAAAATATCTAAAATCCAAAACCAATAAAAATTTGTCACTACTATAAATGAATACAGTTAATGATTAAAGGGCCAGTCTAAATCTTGATTTTTGTCAATATGGCGGCTTCCCAAAAAAAACTCGTTTATTGTGAAAAAATGGTATTCCTTCGATCATTATCTGACTAATTCTACTATCTAAGAAGATCGTGTGGAAGTCTCTCGTCGGTCGGTGCAACCGTTTCGTAGATTTATTTCTCACCAACTCTGAAATTAGTGTTTCGAGAAAAACCCGTTGTAAGCGTTCGCAGCCGATTACAATTAAAAAAATTCTCAGAAATACGCGCATGTATCCGAAACTTATTGCCGTATCAATTTCAAAATTGTGAAGAATATTTTCAAATAGTGCGTGAACACTTGGGAGCTAACCCAGAACTAGTAAATCATTTGTCTTCGGATCGAGTTTGAGTCATTACGGTTCTTGAAATCGAATTTTCAAAACATCTCAGACATTTACGATATCTTAATGGTTAACATTGATTTTCCCATATATGGACTGATTATATGTACACCTAGGAGACAGTCGACATTACAATTCTTTCAAACAAACCTGTCATTCGAAGTTCATTGGACTGCTCTGTCTCTCGACTGCAAGTTCAAATTTTCAGAATGGTGAGCAAGTCAGAATTCTTCAATAATAAAACTATTTTTCGCTGGCGTAGAGCATTTGGATCTTCTTTTATTAATTTGTCTACGTTTATCACCTTTCTAATTTCCAAAACTCGAAATATGTTTCACTTAAAGCTGTATTACGTTAGGTCTCTTAGAACTTAGTAATAGCGAGGCAGAAATAATACGAAATCGGTAAAGTGATGTCAAGTTGACAGCCTTTAGCTAGATTTATATTGAGCTCCGTAGACTTGAATGGCGCATGAACAAGAACTATTTATGGTAGGTCATTATATCTCAATGTATAAAGGAGACATAAGTAGATGGAAAGCTACATATATTAAAACAGACTTTTTTGTTGTACATAGTTTGGCAAAAACCCTCAAAATCGTTAGTGCCTTACTATTCACAGTTTGCATTTAATGAAGAGCTTGAGGCAATGCATTTTCATCACGTTTGCAATACATAAAAGGAAACATCGAAAGTCCCCGTCTTTCTGTCAAAATATACATGTATATAGTCCCGCAGCTTTCGGCATATCGATCTGCAATTTATGAAGAAGCTACTTATTTGTCGGAACCGCCCATATTAGACCACTTTAGTTAGCATATAGTCGCCATACAGACTGATCTATGA
This sequence comes from Bactrocera tryoni, assembly GCF_016617805.1. NCBI lineage: Eukaryota > Metazoa > Arthropoda > Insecta > Diptera > Tephritidae > Bactrocera > Bactrocera tryoni. The sequence continues at coordinate 4,362,595 of NC_052500.1, forward strand.
AAATCAAGTTCTTGTGTTAGAACTGTTTTCTTTGATGAGATATCTTCAAAAATGTTAACGTACGTTCTTGCCTAAGCTAATGATGCAATCTCCGAAGAAATTGTTCAGATCGAATTACTATAGTCTATAGCTGCCATACAAATTGAACGATCAGGATCAAGTGTTTGTATGGAAATCTGCTTCATTTGACGAGATATCTCTGCAAATTTCGTCATGAGTTATTATTTAAGACAATGGTGCAATTTTTGTATACACTTTTCAGATCGGATCACTATAGCACATAGCTGCCTTTCAAACTAACGGATCAAAATCAAGTTCTCTTATGAGATCTTTTATTATTTTTAAAGCTATTATTGCTTTAGTGCAACCGAAGTTTACGTTTTTCTTGTTGTATTTATATAAATCGAACTATAAGGTTTTGATGCACCTCCCAACCCATACGGCAGCACCCATCTCAATCTCTATCTAATCAAATTTAAATGAAAACTTTTCCCGTTCGTGCAACAAATGGTGTAAGAAAAACTTTTAGCTGCCAATTCAAAAACACCGTTGTTTACTTTTTTCAACAAAAAATCTTGAATAAATACCGTTGTATCTACAAAATGCTTGTTTACCTAAATTCTTGTTTGCTTGTCGGGGTTCTTTGCAGTTTATTTACTGCCGTTGCTGCCATCAATGTTGCAAGTAATTTATTTTGACTGGCTACACCATTTACTCTATTAACTCAGTTACAGTTAGTTAGTTTGTTGTGGACTGGCGCGACCGGACAGCCAAGCTGTGAGCTGAAAGCTGACAGTCAACGTTGCCGCTCCGCTGACTGAGCGCCCGAGTGGTTCGGTGGTTCAGTGGTTGAGTGGCTGACCCACAGCAGCAGCGCGCACTAGCTAAATAAATAAATACATAAATATAAACTTTCGTACACACACACACACACTTGCACACTCATACAGAGTTATGTTGATGTGTATAATCGGCGGCGTGGTGGAAAGCTGTTGACTTCACTGGCTCATTGGTTACTAAGCCGCTGTTTGTTTGTGTTGGTATTATTATTTGCCGAGCCGGTTGAGTTGGTTAGTTGGGTGCCATTTTTTGCGCTCCCACTCAGTTAAAAAATGCGATACATTTGTATGAGTATGAGTGTGTATGTGTGTGTCGGTGTAAATTCACTCGAGAGCGAAAGATAATAGTCATTTATAAAATGAATTTTATTTTATCTTATTTGAGTTGTTGTTTATTTATATTGTTATTGTATTGGATTGTAAATATTTTGTCGCAGTTTGCAAACTTTCGTATGCGTGTGTATGTGTGCGTTTGTGTTGCAGGTGTTTTTGTGTAAATTTACGATTTTAAAATAAATGGTGTTTCGGTCAATGCAGCAATCGTTCAGACTATTCATCTCGCTTTACACATGCATACTCACAGCTTTATACGCACACATATACATATACATACATATACATATAAAAAATGTGTATAAATTTAAGGATTCAGGACTTTCCTTTTTGAAGGTTATGTTTAGTGTTCTTATTGTAGGAAAATTTTACGCACATCGCAGCAAAAAATTTTGCAGGGTGCCTGAAATTTAAATATGTACATGTTTTCTAATAAGCTTGGTAGTAGCATTTTAATTGAAATTTTTGAATATTTTTTCTAAAATTTCTAGAAGGAAAAATCTTCAGAGTACCCAAAGGCCCCTGATACTACTGAATTTATTTGATATATCACCTGTAGACGATAGCATAATTTTTGTTTTGTATTTTTTTGGTAAACACAAAGTTGCAATTTCAATTTTTTTACAGATGGCAACTCTGTCAAATTTTTTTTTCATATAAATGATTTAGTCACGTGCATTATGTTTGTATCCATTCTGTAGTATTTTCAGTTTTAATTATTTTATTAATATGTGGCAACACTGTTGCAAAATACGTTTGAATTAAAGTTACCTCTATTAATTTTCTCAATATTTTCTTTAGTTATCCAGCTTTGCCGCTTATTTTGTAATATTTTGTTAAAATATCGGTATCGGTTGGGTGGCAACCCTCTTCCAAAATATTTGCTTTCACGTAATTTTCGGAATTTTTATAAAATTTTGAAAGACATAATAACTTTCGGACAGTTTTTCTCTCTGTGGCAACCATATTCTAAAATATTTTGATATTCTTCTAACGAACTTCGAACTTTCTGTAAATGTCCAGCTTCCTGAATTTATCGACGAAATTCTCAGTGTGACATGTTTCAGACATTCCCGTATAAAGTTAACATTATGGTTCTGTAGTCATTCTTCCATAAAGTTAAGATGAGTTGTTGTTGTTGTAAAAATTCGGGTCCGTTCCGTTTGCGTAGAATCGACTGTCGTGGGAAGTTCGTTCAGTTTGGTTTTTGTAGACATAGATCTCTAGAATTTGCATTAAAATATACTACTTGAGCGCGTATACTCCTTTAAACTGACTCTATCTACTATTTTACTTTATTTTTATCCAATGTAAAGCCTGGAACATCCTTGTTACAGCCCTAGAAGATATATTTGTTAAGAAATTTTTTCTTTGGTGGCAACTTTATTCAATAGAGACCTATTTTTCGGAGTTTATTAAGAGTTATCCATTACAAAAATGACAATCGGTTTTTAGTTCCGCTAAAACGGCCCGAACCGACTTATTAGCACGGAACATTCCTAACTAGCCAGGCGATATTCCTACACATTTTACTGAAGTCTTATAACAGTTTAAGCTTCCTCTCCACATCAGAAGCTCACATCAAGAACTCATTAAAACGTATTCCAAATTTTGTAAAGACAAAATTCAGTTTCTATATACTTCCTTTTTGTAACACCCTGTATAAAGAAAATTATAAAGTCTTCTTTACGATTTTTTCAATTACTTTGTAGTTTCCCATTTGGCCATTGTATTGTATTTATTTACAACACTTTGTTAGCTACTCCTCCTCCCACCCCAGCGCTCGACTCTCGTTACGCGCCCAAGTCCACATTGTTTGTGAGCGCTGCCAAATGTCTGCGGCAATAAAATACTTAATTTCATTGTTTCCGCATTTACCTTTCAGCATCTTTCAACTGCAACAATGTCGTGACATGTTAAGTGTCGTAATAACTCAGTTGATTTAAGGGACTTACTTTGTGTGGACGCATGCCACTACTATTAGGTAACGATCTCAAGATTTATCAGCAAAGTTTTTGCATTAAAATGAGAAGATAAATGTTGGCGATGTGAAGGTGCTGTGTAATATATTGTCAGTAGTTCAAAGTGAATGTAATGAGGTGATTTAGTTTGGCTGCTCAGTGTGTGAGAAGGTTTCTATCTTCTACTGGGATCTAAAGGTATAAAGAAGAATAACGAAATAGAATCAAACTAAATTAATAAAGTGAATTGATGCACGAAATTGCTCTATTCTCCAACTAATTCACGACGTATCGTTCTGGAATAGATAGAGCATAGAGCTTATCAAAAAAAAATTTATCACTGAAATAGAAAACCTTTTGGAATCCAGCTGCGTTAACAGATTGATATATTCGTTATTATGTATAGCTTCACCAAGTCTTGGTATACCATGCCAACTAACGATGCAGGCGAAGGTTGGAAAATTCTTCTCCTCCTTCTTTTTTGAAGTAGTAGATACTGATTACGCGGGTATAGCAGGGTCAGGGTTTACAAAAGCGCGCCAGTCGTTCTTCCTTTTCGCTGTTTGGCGCCAAACGAATATTCCAAAAAAAGCCAGGTCCTTCTCCAACTGGTCTTTCCAACGGATTGGAGGTCTTCCTCTATTTCTGCTTCCTCCGGCAGGAACTGCGTCGTATACTCTCAGAGCTGGCCGTTGTCTCTTAATTCGCTGAACTATGCCAATGTTGTCGTATATCTCGTACTGCTCATCGGTCCATCAACATCGGTATTCACTGTTGCCAATGCACAAAGGACCATAAATCTTCCGCAAAGCCTTGCTCTTGGAATCTGGTAATTATTGCATGTTGTAGTTCAGATCCACCAAAAGAGAGATGTAGCTAAAAAATTGGATTATTGGTTAAGTTTCTAATAGTTTAAGTAAGGTATTCGAAGTTAAGCTGACAATTATGGACTTATTCTAGAACAGTGAATCATCGAGTCATCGATTTTTGATTTTTTTTGGTTTATTATCTTACCTCTTCATGTTTCAGTTGAACTGCACTCGAGTGTTGCTATGAACTAGCTGAAGTACTCAACACCATCTCAATCTCATCCAATCTGCAACATATGGTAAACAATTTCAGAACAATCCCGCATTTCTTATGCTCTTTCTTTCTTGTATCTACTTCATGTATTTTTATTTACAATAGAAAGTACCAGCCATCTCACAGCTAATTGGTTTCGGTTCATTAAAGCTTTTCGTTTTCTTTTTTTTTGTTTTTGGAAGAGGAATCTTCATAGATATCGCGATTTTTCCGGACGATATGTACGAATTGTATTGGCCGCTAAAGATGCACCGCCTTTGGGATCACGTCCAAGCAGGACTTGCGGCACAGTACGCCTACGTAGTAAACCCTGAACTCCGTCGTCATTGCTTGTATTCTGCCCACGGCACTGCCATTAGGTATTACATAGTGGGACCAAGCTTAGCCATTCGGCTCTTAAGTCACGCATGTTTCCGCCATAAATCCGATTAATCCTTCTGTTTTCATTGCGTTGCCACTTTTTCCTCTTTATCTCTTGCGTAGCTATAGCTGCTCACACTTTCACTCTCTCACAGACCACCTTCGATTGGATCATTTAAGGAACGATATTCTCCGGCGTCACTCGATCGTTTATCAATCAGTTGTCTGTGCGTGCATCTCCCCGTTGTTGCTTCATCTCATCGCTTGCGCCATTCGTTTAGTCTCCTTTATCTTTCCTGCTGCCTCTCTTCTTTCGTTAAATGAGTGCCAGTGCTTTTTGTTTTATCGAAAACTCGCTTAGTTTACACATTATGTCTTGTGGCATGAGACCTGTTATGACTCCAGGCGCTTGATGTTTTGCTGTTTGCTAATTGCATTTCTTCGGAGTGTTGACTTCCGCTTTTCTGAGTACGTTTTCTGCTGCAGCACTGTCCCCATGTAGGTGCATTGTACATAAGTATAGACGGACTTACTTTGGCCGAAAGAGGTCGTCTACTCCGGCTTGCTCCACCAATGTTAGCCATTATCCTCGTTAGCGCCACCGTCACCCTTGACGCTTTATCGCAGGTTTTTCGTAGATGCGTCTTACAATTTAGTCTCGAGTCTATCATCACTCCTAGATATTTCAATGACTGCTGCGTCGTAATGGTGTATCCATCAATATTGAGTGTGGCGACCTGTAGTTTCTTCCTGCTTGTAATTCATAGTGTTTCCATCCTTTGACCAGCTAGTTGAAATTTTGTCGCCATTAGTCATTCCTTGATTTTTGTCGCCGCGTGATTGCACAAACGCTCTATTTGCATTAATTTCTTTCGCTACCACGGTCACTGCGATGTCATTCGCATATCCAATTATTTGTACCTCCTTGGGTAGTGGAAGGCGCAGCACTCCATCATATAAGATGTTCCATAAAAGTGGGCCTAGGACTGAGCCTTCATTAAAGCTGTATCCCTTGATTTGTCACTTTGAATTGGGTCCGATTTTCTTGAAATCTGAAATCTCAACATGAATCTAAACCAGCCAGACTACCGTAAAGAACTTAGTTCCGCGATAAACCTTCCAAGGTTGTTGTTGATTTTCTAGCGCCCTGAATTTTCATTAAATAAAAACTAAGTCTTTCAGGGTCGTCCAAAATGGTGGATCTACTCAAGATTTTGGACACTTCGGTTAATTTCTGAAACTGCAATACAAAATGATCGATCAATATGAAGTTCATGTATAGAAAACTTTTTTGTTTGACAAGGTGTCGGCACGCAATTTGGCCCGTATTATTGCCCAAGCAAACCTTACAATCTACCAACATACGGTTCAGATCAGACCATTATAGCATATAGCTCTCATACAAATGATCTATCAAAATGAAGATCTTGTATGGAAAACTTTTTCATTTGACAAGATATCTTCACGAAATTCGGCCGAGACACTGCTATAATTTCCGAACATATTACTCAGACCGAACCACTATAGCAAAAATCGGTGAAAGTATTACTTCGAGAAAAATACTCTCCACTTATAATAGCTTTCTAAATGCGACGCAGGCTTCAAATGATTTCTCGCAAACCACAAAATTTTCATAATTATCAATTCCATTTGCGTGAAATCCCGTGACTCATTATAATCGGCTTCTTGGAAATGCTTTTAAGCGCAAATCTTATAATACCGTTAAATCTGCTTAAAATCAACAAATTTGCAGCGACTCAGTGATTAAACGAAATAAAATTAATATAAATAGAGTTTAGGTAATCAGTCATTGCTTAAATAGGCTTATGAGATTTGCCTATCGGTGTAAGTGTGTGTGTGTGTGCACGAATTGCTTTGCTGCATGAAATATGTGCTGATAAATTGAGTGAGTATTTCGATAATTTTGCACAAAAGCGCGTCCACACGATTTCATTTGAGGACTATAAATCAAATATTTAATCAAGAATGGACACAAATGTTATATACAGTAAATATAGATCAAAATATATATTCATATGCTTGTGTGTATATGTCTGCTTATGCAATTATATGGCCACATACACGCACACACACACACACGCACACACACACACACACCCACACAAATTAATATTAGTAAATTAACATCGGCGCAGACGACATGACCACATACACACATTTACCCACTCGCCCGCAGTCGGCAAATACAAAAACAATAATATGTGTGTGCAAATCCTTCAAATATTATGCTCCACCGTCGGCGCGGTCGAGGCAGCCGCGCTGTCAGTGGCAAATGTCATGACAGCCAATGAATATCTTGGAATTCAATTTGCCAGCAAATTCAATTTACCACTGCGCCTTGCTTGCCGTTATTAGTTGCTATATTGTTGTTGTTGTGCCTCCTGTGCACCGCCAGTCGCACTCGGTCTTCAGCCGAAATGTCCTTGACACGAAACATTAATTTCATACGCGCGTCGGCCCGCCCGCTCTAATTATCCGCGAAGAAGTGTAATTTGCTTTAAGTAGCTGGGCGTTTGCCGCCTAGCCACGGCTTCGAGGAGAGGCGGACTGTTTAGCCGCGTGTAGCGGTATCGGCACTGATTTGTGGTTGGTACAGCAGCTACGTCCCCCTTTTGTCTGCGTTGCGGCAATGCTCACTGTCTTGCCGCGCTTCGTTTGTCAATATTTGAATTATCTGTTTAAATTAATATCCGTAAATTCACGGAGGACACAACAACAAAAGCAACGCATTGTTCTGAGCGCGCTGTGTAGTCAAAATAGTTAAATTTGTAAACCGTTTAGTGCGTGTGTTTAAATGTTGAGATCCGTGGCGGAGCTTATGAAATTGTAATCGCAAACGTTGGAGTTTAAGACTAACAAGCTTGAGGGCTATTTTTTTACCTTCTCCATTGCCTTTCTTTCCACCGATTTCTTGGCCTTTTATAAAGTAGACTAAACTGTACTATTTGGTAAGTTTAATAATTTATTTGTAATTCGATATTGTTCTAAAGAAATTCCTAATGCCACAATATTTGATATTTGCTCACAATAAAACGGTCTCAAGTCTTTCATTTACTAAAGAGCTCGACGTCAATATGGTAACCGCTATTGACTTCTTGTTAGGCACTCAAATTTGACTGAAGTACGAGCGACTTGAGAGATCGAGAGCGAAAGAAATATAGAAAACGAGATTGAGAAAGGTGAGAGAAATATATTAAGCGAGGAAAAAAGAGAAATAGAGAAGAGAGGCATATAGTGCAAGGCAAAAGAAAGATATAGGGGAGTGAAATATATTAAGATTCATAGAGATAGGAATATACATACATATATGTGAGAGAGAGAGAAAGCAGGACTGTAGGAAAGAGAGGGAGAGGACTGGATTTTAGGAGAGAAAGAAATTAGGAATTAAAACATCAGACTTTGCCAGCCATGAGTTGTCAATCTACAGGCCAAGTACGAGTTCTGCTTATCGAGGTCTTATATGTAAAGCCTTCTCAACCCTTTCGGGGTATATTGGGTTTTGACTCGAGCATACTTCACGTAATATTCAGTTCGAAAGAGTTCCACCGCAGTCGTGGCGTTTTTGGAATTAAATTTTATAGACAATTCTCTGAAGCTCTGAGGTCATGAATTAAGAAAAACGAATAAGTCAGAACTGAAATGTGAAGATACAATTTTCCTTTGCGCTTAAATTGATAACGTTCTGCTTCAACGCGAAAAAGAGTAATCAGTTCTAATACTTATAGAGCTGAGCGCTCATAAAGATTTTCATTTCGAAAAAATTTCTATAATTATAAATATTTCAGACTAGTAAGGTCTACATTCCTGAACTTTTCTTTATAGTGGTTACTTCTTCTCGTTACTTTCTCTCTCATAGTGATCCCGATCTGGTGGTTGATCTTTTCGATGATACAAACACTTTTAGGTTTGCTCTTGAGAAATACTAATAGTTTTGTAGACACTCAGAACTCTTAGCTCAACATCAAGATTAGGCTTATTACAAATTTATTTGCAGAATTTCTATGAGCGACATCTGTCAATAGCTTTCCAAATCCAGATTGAAGCTCTTCCAACCCCTGGTAGGGTTATTAAAGACTTCTATCTATCAAATCCAGTATATTTTGCAAAAACACTTCACATAAAAATCATTAAACCCCGCTGGCTGGAGTTAAAACCTTATCGTAAAGACACAACCACCAATTTATTTGCAAAGATCTTAGCGCGACATCTGTCGACGATGCTACAATGCACGAATCAGTTTCGTCCAATCGCAATTCCAGACATTTGAATTCACACCCACATTGCAGGGTATTTATACCACTGCAGGGATTTAATTTGATCGAAATGTCGATTTCGGCTTCGCAGCCAATTGGCAGAGATTTAATTGAATCTTGCGACTTAATGGCGCTGTCTCCACAGGCAGTCGCCCCAAATGCAGTGAATGTGTGCTCAGCGAAGCAAATAATAATTAAGTGTAAATTAGAATAGTCGCCGAATGGTGTGGCGCATTCAACGTTGTGTCAGTTCGTCGAAGGAAGAGAGGGAGAGCAGCGAGCGGGGGTGCGCGTGGGTTTGCGGGAATGTTTGCACAATTTGATAAGTGTCCTTTGGAATGGTCACTCATTATAGACACATTGTAGACGTTTTATCTGCAGCATATCAGTAAACAAAGCAACTGTAAGCGGATTGCGGTACATTTGCGGCAAGGCTGAGTGGAGTGTGTTATGTCTCACACTCACAACCACACACACACTCATATATACAATCATATAAATGATAATTTTCTGCCATCTATTGTGTGCTAATGTCTTTAACTGTGTATATGTGTGTGTGTCTGCGTTTGCTTGTACAGCTGTTAGCGGTTAGCTGTGATTGTGTGTGTGTGTGGCCGTTTATCCTTATCTGCGTGTGTCCTTAAGTGTTGCGTGGACGTGAGTGTGTGTGTGGTTGACTTGCGAAGGCGTCGTCCTGTCCTTTCTAATTGCGGTGCATACCAATTAGTAGTCTGTGTTTGTGTTGTAATTTGATGTTGTTGCCTTTCCTACGAAATTGGCTGTGTAGTTTGGCCAAGTTTCTAATTGCTAATGTATCTTTCGTGCCCTAATATCATTCACCGCCTTTGTTATCTCACTTTTGTCATACGCTTACATTTGTACGAGTCGGATTTGCCTGGCTTAAGCGTTTGATTACACCATCCAATTGCATGCACCCACTGTCCTCAAAGTAACGAAGTATCGCTATTTCTGTGAGATATATTCATATTTCCCTCGCAGTTAAGATTTCTTGGCACATTTCTTGTAACACTCGAGTAGATATCAGATTGGTGGCAATTTATCTTAGTCCTCTCACTCACCTTGACGCTTTTCAATATTTTCGAAATTTGCTCTATTTTCTAATCATTTTTTTGTTCATCCCTTGTTGCAATCGTTTATCTCTCTCATCCAGTGTTATGGGATGTAGTTCTCAAAAAGAAAGAAAATCGAGCTTTGAGAACTGAAAGAACCCACAGCAGACCGATTCCGATAAATAGCACAATTGTGAGATAAAGTTGTTATGAAGTCAGTTGCATAACTACTAATTATATCCTGAGTCGTAGCTCCCACTGACTAGATCAAAAAGGTCTAAAGCACCAGAGAACTATTGGTGAGACAATAATTTCTTTTAAATTTGTCGAATCCATTTAGATTACTAGTATGGTAGGAACCAGGCGCTGTCAGTATTAACTTCTTAAAATTGCGGCCATAAAAAGTTGGTTGTCATATCGATCTATACCGCTCTCCATTGACACTAACAATTGAAAATAATTTTGAAAGAAGTACGGACCGATGATGCCACCAGACCAAAACCCACACCAAATAAATTCAGCTGAATGTAATTGTTGTTCATGAATAGTTTGAGGACTTTTTTCGCACCAGAATCAACAGTTTTGTTTATTTACCGCACCACTCGGATGAAAGTGAGTCTCACCGAACAAGATGATTTTCTTAAAAAAATTGTTATCGTTTCCAAATTGTTTGAAGACAAAATCAGCAATTTCACAAGGTTTACGGTGGTTATGGCTTCAGTTCTTGAGTGAGAACAATTTTTACGGATGCAAGCCCAAATCCTTTCTCGAAAACCGCCAGGTTGTGGTTTGAGACAGCCCGAATTCTAAAGAACGTCTTCGAATGGACAGTTATCGGTCTTCAACAACACTTGCCTGACCGGCAGTAATATTTTCATTACATCGAGCTTTGTCGTATTGGCACTTGAACATAACGTTAAGGGGTTACATGGGTTTCCTCGGGTAAAAAAGTAATTTTTTCAACAATTTTTTTCTCATATAAAAAACGAAATATTTTATTAGAATTTTTTATCTTTGCAAAAATACACTATTGATAAAGAAATTCTGAAATTTTTCGAAAAAAACATAATATTTTAAACTCGGCCATTGCGACGCCATTTCTGGTGACCCCTCGGAAAAAAGATGCGCACAGAATTATCTAAAGTGAAATAATACGTGTTTTACTTAAAACCTTAACTTAGAACGTGGACGAAGGAAAAAAATATGAAAATTGTATTTTTGGCAGATATTTTTACAAAAAAAAAAGAACAAATGAAAATTTCGCGACATTTTTTTTAAGTAGTTGTAATCAGAAAAAAGTCCTTCGTCCAAGTCTTTAAAAATTGTATCTCAAAGAGCTGTGTAAAATTTCTTGAAGATCAGTTGAGTCGTTGAGTTCCTGAGAAATCTTGCCAACCGACTTCTAAAAAATTAGACTCAGTACTGCTTTCACGTTGTCGTTCTCAGCTATTGTCAACCACTTATAACCTGCACGCTCGCTTGACATTTGTCACCTACAACCTATCACCTTTCAACTTGCAATCTTTAATGAAATGATTTCATTTGTATCTAATCTCTAAATTAAATAATTTTTAATTTTTTTAGTGCAAAACAAAGCACAATAAATGTCACTTATCAGCTGTCAGCTGTCATACTAAAAGCGTCAAACTGAACTATTAAATTCTTACATATTGAGTTATCCGTTTCCAGTTAACTTTTTAGTTCCTTCATATGTATCAATAATTGATGCCACACTTATTTAAATTTCAATTGCCTAAAATCCACTCATTTATTTAGTGACTATTAACGCAGTTGTCAAATTATTTCTCCAATTTTTAATTGCATACCAAATTGTATATATACCTTCGATTTAAATAAATCTGCTTAAATATTGCCACAAAACTAAAATAAAATAACTAATTTTTATGACTGCAACCATATTTTAACTGGCCGTACAGCTGTCATTTATTAAAGTTAATTTTGACAGCAGCATGCTCACACAAACGGAAATATGGTAAGCGCATAAAAACTGCCGAAATTAGGCTATCAATCTTTTACAATCCCCTCGTGTAGCATAAAGTGCCACAATTTTAGAAAAATTGGTTTATAAATAATAAATTAATGCAGCAGTTTTTTCGAAAAAATTCAAAAATACATATTTGCTTAAAGCTTAAATATGCTGGCGCTGAAATGTGCACGCAACACTGCGCTTTGTTTACTTATTTTTTAACAGTTTATGCATTTGTGACTCCTAAAACTTTAAAAATTAATTTAAAACATCGATTTGCAATTTGCCGCTAAAAATGTGGCATTTGAATGTTGCGCATTACATATACTTAAGGCAGCGCTAAATTCGGGTGTAACCGGATACTAAATATAGTAAGACGTTAATAGCATTACAAAATATAAAAAAGATTTTGATAATGACAAAAATTATCATCAAGAAAATCGTTGTTATTTAAAGGGTGATCCAAGTGGAGGTACCTTTTTAATAGCCTTTTTTTTGTTAAGTATTGTTTGGCATTTCATCATAGAAATACTTACGCCTGACAAACGTTTACAATGCAAGAACTGAAGCTGCTCGATCTTCCGAAGCGAATAGTTCCAAGAAGATCCGACGTATTCGAGCCAAATTTTGTCCAGCGATGAAGCCCATTTTTGGCTCAAAGGATATGTAGACAAGAAAAGCCAACGGTTTGGTTTGGTTTGTGGACCGGTGGAATCATCGTTCCGTATTACTTCAGAAATTATGCCGCTGAGAACGTAACAGTCAATTGCGACCGTTATCGCTTCATGGTAACCAATTATTTGATATCTGACATTGAAGCTCGTAATCTTGGCGACTTTTGGTTTTACCAAGACGACGCCATTTACTACACATCGCATCAGTCAATGGATTTATTAAGAGAACACTTCGATGAGCAGATAATTACACGTTTCAGGCCGGTCGATTGGTCTCCAAGATCGTGTGATATCACACTGTTTGACTTTTTCCTAGGGGATATGTAAAGTCTAAAGTCTTTGCGGACAGTCCCGCTGGTTTCAGGCCTTGGAGCAAAACATGACGCTGTCATTCGAAAATTGGACTCAACGGATGGGCAATCTGAGACGTAGTCGCGGCCTACATTTGAAAGAGATAAACTTCAAAAAATAAATTTCTTTCGAATGATAATAAACAAATGATAAATTTGAAGTTTCAGTGTTTTTTCTTAAAAAAAAAGTAGGGAGCCTCGAAATGGATCACTCTTTATTAACTTTCGATGCTTTCCTCGTATAAACTTGAAGTTTGAAGTCTGGACTGGCGTTCTCAGCTGTCCAAGTGAGTTCCCTGTTAGGATAGACCTCTTAACCTAATCCCTCCTCTGTAAACCTCATTGTATTTTGCACTTAAAAATGGGAAGTAAAAGCGCATGATTTTCATGCAAATAGTTATCAAAATAAACTATTCTACTCTTCCGGAATATGTTGCGAGCGTATAGAAGTACAAATAAGTAAGCTAGTGTTTGTTTCCCAGAAATAGCCGAAAAATATGTAACTGTATAAATACGCAGTTTTACTTCTATTTTCAACTAACTCTTTTCATAGGAATTTCTGTGCACTTTTTAGTGGCACAATGTTGTTTGAAATTGTAAACTTATTTGTAAACAACTTATTATTTGAGATAGTAATTTGGGGATTTTTACGCAAAATAATTTTGATGTAAATATTTTGTATTTTGCTTATTAGCGTTTTAATCCGATCAATTTTAGTGGTGAGCGTTTAAGAGAAGTGGACATTTTCAGTTTAATATTATTACAATCAAAAATTTGAGTACTCGAGGTCTGATGACTTTTGTTTCATTTTTCCGTGTGTTTGTTACTATTTTTTTATTGTTGAAAGCTTTGATGCTTTAGCTTCAATCAGAAACCAGGAGGAGCGGAGATATGTGAAGTTTATCATGAAATAATGTAATGCCTTGCAAATCCTTGTTGCGTACTGATGAGGGAAACCATTATAAAGATTTTTGCTTAAAATTATATGGAATCCCATTTAGAAGCAATCACAATATGCTCTCGAGTGTCATGTTAAAACTCTCAAAGACAAACTTCAGAGAAGCTGTGTTTGCCATGTGAGTAGATATGAGAATCTTAATACATGGAATTTTACTTGAACTTGCATCAATTTATGACCTCAGATACCTAAAATAAGATTGTGACCTATGAACAAAGAGGCACACTTGAACTTCAGAAATATTGTCATTATAAGAAAAACTCTCGAATGAATCTAATATTGACGAAAATTTATCTAGTCCCAAGTTATCAGTTAAAAAGTTTTAGGAACTACGACCACTTCTTCCTAGATGAGACGAAGCAGGTAGAAAAAAAACTTTGTTTAAAAGAAAATTTTCCAATTTCTTTATTATTTTTATTATTAATTTTAATATTCGAAAATTCACTTATATACGAAGGCATATTTGTGTGTACATATATTTTTGATAATACCAAACCCGAATTTTATTTCGAGCACATTCTGTTGAGACCCGAGCTTACATATAACCAAAGTTGACATCTTCAAGCGTACTTTCGACTTTTCTTTTACAAATTCAGCCAAACTTTTGCTTTCAAACCAATATCTATTTAGAGCACATATGCATACTTATAACTATGTATAAGCAAATGCATCTGCCCTGTAGTCAAGAAGTTTGGCCAAATCGAAGCAGCTTTTCGTAGTTGAAGGAAATATACAGCCTTAGAAGGTTACGGAATGAAAAAATTGTGTCAAATAGTTGAGAATTTGTGGAATCTCTTGAAAGTAGTATAATGACAACTCAAAAACGATATGAGATTGAACGATAACTTTCTAAATATGAATCTGTCTACTTTGTCAGTGAAGCTCTCTATCAACTTCATATAAAAGCTTCCTGATCACAGCAACATCGTCCATACGAAAGTGACTGTCATTGAGATAATAGTAAAAGCACTGCTCCGGAGCACAGCCTGTTGTTTGTGGTTGTAGCAGCAGAAAGCATTCCTGAAGAAATTTCGAGGAATGGTGCCGAGTTGACGGTCCTTGGCCGCATTATTATCCGGTTCCGTTTCGATTACTTAGACCAGGATCGTGGGTCATTGTAGTTACATCTACTCTGATTGTAGGACGGTGATATTACTCTTGAGCTCACTGGTCATTAGTCTCGACTCCTTATCACTGGATTCTTGTTACTTCATGATTAGACTGGTGCCCGGCCGCAGTTGAAATGCAGAAAACTTAACTATTAGCTCTCTGGGTCAAGTATTTCAGTATTTCTACTTGTAGTATGGGGATGGATTGTAGCACCGCTTTCTTCTGGCCTGGGGTAGTTTGTAAGAAGTCTAGTGTGCTTCTTGCTGGACCCTTTTCAATAGACATACATGCGGTAAGATTGAAAATCTTGCCGGTTGCCTGTTACATAAGCTGTTTAGAAGAAAGTGAGATAGAATAATAATTTCCTTAACGAATGTGCCGCTTTCCCAGATGAAGGCTAAAATACTTCGGATGTCATAATTTTAGGCATGCAGGTGAAATAAAGAAAATAAAAATAAAGACTTAAGTCTAAGGCGCCGTGTTTTGTCGAGAGTTCATGTCTAACTAAAGAAATTCTTATCTGGCTTCAAAAACGACTGTGTACATAGACTCAAGTGTCATCCCTCGCCATCTGGGTGATCTACCAGGCGGCCCTTAAACCTAACCTAGCCTAACCTACTTCGATAGTGCAGTATTTAGGCGTAGCTCGTTCTCATTTTCGTAATTATTCGTCGAATGATGAATTTTTTGACTTCTTGTTGTCGTATAATTTTTGGAACAATTCTGATGCTGATCATCCTTGACTGGATAAAAGTCCGCCTTCATTCCGTTCACTTCGATCCCCGGCTGTCGCAGGAATAGTAAATTTTTCACTCATCCATTTCCCTGCAGGCTGTTTGAATACGAATGCACATACACTTATCCCACATACACATGCGCTTGTTTTTGTTGTGTGTGTGTGTGTGTGTGAAGCATGCACTTGTGTCTATTTATGCATGCATTTTATATGCATTCTGTGGCACCACGAACGCCATTGTGCCTCACTGGCCGCCATCAACTATTTATTTTTATTGCAGTTGTTGTTGTTGTAGGCCACTGCATTTGGGGAAAAGTTAAAATAAATACTATTCTTCTTCGAATACTTTACCCGAAAAACAAAAATAAAAAAATGAAAGTTAAAAGTTTGAAAGTGAAGCTTTTTGTGCTGCGGTATTTTTTGTTTTTGTATTCCTTGTTTTGTGTGCTTCTAACTTTCTGTATTCTTCGAGAATTTCCCACTTGAGAGCAGCTGAGCCATGTGTGCGTTTTGAAATATTTAAAATCTATTTTATTGTTCTGGTGATAACAAAATGCTTAGAGAAAGCCTCAAATCCTACGGGATTCTGGGTATTTGTTGGCCAATGTGTGGGCATTTATTATATATTTATATACATGGCAGCTCACATGCGTGTAAATTTGCAAAAACAAATAACATAAATTTCTTAAATTTTCATAAATTTACAAAAGTGAAATATGTTACATATTAAGAGTTAAGAGTAAATTGTGATTTATTATTATTTCTGGAGAGGGATTAAATGTAATGCCACTTTGGCTTTAGCTGCAGAGCAGCGAAAAAATTTATTCGAATGAATTAAAAAAACTATTTTGCAAATAATTTTTGTACTTTACTATGAATGAACAGAGATAGTCAAGCAGCTATAAAGTTTTTTTTATAAATTATAGTGCATAATATTACTCTTTATGGTAGATTAGAGAAAGGAAGTGAATAGGAAATTTGTATTTCTGTTCTAATTTTTTATTTCTGTTCTAAGATATGAATTTGGCTGCGCTTGCCTCGACTGGTTTATGTTACCTTGGTGGTCGACCAAAATGGTACATATTTGTTTATTTATTTATTATTATAAATATATAAAAAAATATGTTAAAATCTTATTAGAAATACGAAAAGACTTTTTCGACGACCCAATTTTTGCCAAAGCGTGTATCTTAAAGCAATTTACTTTTGAAAATGCACGAAATCGATTCACATCGGCTCCTGAAACCCGCTATACTCAACTTTGTCATCGAAAAGTTGTATTCATTTTATATTTCTCCAAGTGACCAAGTAAGAGTTTTAGCCTTTGGGGCTAAAAATATGCCCAGTCATCCTAAAGCTTCTTTCAAACCCCCTCGTATTTCGTTGACCATTTGTTTGATGCAAAAACCGAGAGTTTTCGATCGTAATTCCAGCCTTTTTTACGAATAGCTTCACGCAAACGTCGCGTAACACTCAAATAGAATTCTTCGCTGACAATTTGGTCGGTCGGAAGGAATTCGGCGCACCACACCTCGAAATTGAGTAAACTTGTCTGCACAACCTTGATTTTGACTTGCTTTGGCATGATGTTTTCGGCTCGTAAGCACAGAACCACGACTCATCGCCAGTAATAACATGTTTCATGACAATGCTGGTAGTCGGAAAGCATTTCTTCACAGACGTTACCGCGACGCTGTTTTTCAAAAAATTTAGTGATTTTGAAACCAATCGTGCTTTAACTTTTCTTAGGCACAAATGACCTTTCAAAATGATTTTCACTGATCCTTCCGTTATTCCAACGATGTCAGTAAGATCTCTGACTGTTAATCGCCGATTCTCCAGCACCAATTCCTTTATTTTATTGACGTGGAGATCATCAGTTAATGTTGATGGGCATCCTTGGCACAGATGTCTTTGACAGTCTTACCAACCTAGAAAAAAAATGTCGAAATACTTAGACTACACCTTGATTACTACTGTATATGTTTCTATTAAATAAAGGTTTACATTTTGAAAGAAAACATTTTGTTAAACTATTATTTTATCAATTCTAATTCAGATTTATTTATTTTATCTAAAATTACTTTTTCACTTTTCAAATTATTCTGCAGCGTTACGCGTTCATGCAACATTTGACAGCATTCTTTAAATAAACACAACAACCTTACTTAAAGATTATTTTACTGCATTTCACCACGATACTGGCTCGTAATACCATTCAACCAATTACTTTCATTTTCCTTCTGCTACACTAAGTATTTTACCAAAAAACACAAAAAAAATACAAGTATTTTCTTTAAATAGCGCCTCTAGAGTGTCGGCAGCCACAAATGTTGCAACTTTGCAGTTGTTGTTTTTACTGCTAAAATGTTGTACGTTGCATGCAATATGTGTTTGTGCCAGAGTCTGGGCTTGTAAGGTTAAATATTAGGGTGTCCGTTAGTTCCCAAGTCACCTGAAATTTTAGTTTTTGCTTTAAATACAAGGATTCAATGTAAACAAGCGCTTTATTTTTAATTTCAACCCTGTCTAAATAATTTTATTTTCCTTATGCATTTTACATGGATTTTTTTTTATCATTTGAAGTCAATATTTTGCCTTCAAAAAATACTTGTTCAACTGTGTAAAAATAATATTCTAATACAACATTTTTTGATCTGAAAAACTATTATACATTAAGAGTTTTGTATGCGTATAGTACACCATGTCGTATGAGCAACACATATTGTGTACAGCACTTGTATATTTGATGCATAATTTTAATGCTAGCGCACACGGCGTATAAGTAACTGGGTGTAGCTTTTCGAAGAACGTTTTTGTGGTAAAAATCAAGAAGATCGGTTTGGTAGACCTAAAAATTTTGTATTATAATATCTCTTTTTCGAAGTTGTAGTTTTACTTTCTTGATGCACGTTTTATACATGGGAAAAGGAATATGATTTAGTCGTTTAAAGTGAAAATAGAGAACTTGTTTAGGGAACAATTGTAGTTCAAGGAAGCCTTTTGCAAACAAAAAGAACAAGAAAAAACACTAACTTCGGTTGCACCGAATCTATGATACCTTTACAAATACAAAAGATTCCTTACTAGTACTTTGATCGAGCAGTTTGTATGGCAGCTATATTTTTTAATGCCTCGATCAGAAGAATTTCTTCGGAGATTACACTATTACTTTGGAGTATAGTCCATGCCAAATTTTATGAAGATAGCTCGTCAAATAAAAAAGTTTTCCATACAAGCACTTCATTTCGATCGTTCAGTTTGTATGGCAGCTATATGCTATAGTGGTTCGATCTGTACAATTTCTTCGGAGATTATATTATTTCTTTAGGCAATAACTTCTGCCGAATTTCGTAAGGATATAACGTCAAATGAAAAAGTTTTCCAAACAAACCTATCATTTCGATCGTTCAGTTTGTATGGCAGCTATAAGCTATAGTGATCCGATCTGAGCAATTCCTTCACACGTTGTATTATTCTCTTAGCCAATAACTTTTGCCAAAATTCGTGAGGATATCACGACAAATTAAAAAGTTTTCCATATAAGCACTTCATTTCGATCCTTCAGTTTGTATGGCAGCTATATGCTATAGTTGTCCGATATCGGCCGTTCTGACAAATAAGCAGCTTCTCGTTGAGAAAAGAGCGTGCGCAAAATTTCTGATCGATTTCGCAAACATCTGAGCTACTATATTCGTATATATGGTTTGCAGACGGACGATCATCGCCACATATAAATCTAGACTTTATAGGGTCTCTAATATTTCATTTCTAGTATTGTAAACAGCGTAGCAAACTTAAAATATCCTGTTCAGGGCTTAAAAATAACCTTGGAAAATAACGAACACCCTAGTATATACATATACATACATATGTATGTGTACGTATCTATGTACTTTGCAAATACTGCACTTGGTTCGGTTGACGCTTGTTTACATATATGCATATTTAACTAAACACTACAGCAATCTGACAGGCAACACAACGGGTTTTGTGTGTTTTTAGAAAACTTATCGAACTGCACAGACTCCTCTGCACCTAAAAACATATATGGCTGCTGTATATGATGTCGCTGTGTGTGTGGAAAGTGTGTACAAATGTTTATTTGAGCGTAAAAGTAGCTGAAAAGTAACACTGCAAAACACACACTCACACAGTTACTCCCACATTTGTTTGTGTTCGTGTGTGTGTGTGTGCTGCTATCACCTCAGCATGCGCTTTTGCTGGCGCACACGGCGTATGAGTAACACTAAATACCCATAGAGTGAGACCGGCGTGATGTTTACTCGCTAACAACAACATGATGCCTGTGCAGTTTTGTACTTGTTGTTGCAATGCTAGTCTCAACTCGTGTGCTTGCGAAGTAGTTGTCAGTTTAGTTGCTTATTTGCGGATAGGTAAACAGCAAATTGTTGTATATTTTTGCCATTGCAACAACACGCACACACACACTATCGCTCTCTACCTTGTTGTTGTGTTACTATTGTTGTTGTGATTGCCACTGGTACTATTTGTACAGGTGAATGCAAACAGCAGCGTAACGGTAACTGCCTCCTGCCAGTAGGCGTTGCATTGTGGTCGACAGACAATCGTGTCTATTGGCAGTTACTCATACACACACACTCAGATAGCTGTTCGTGTGTTGCACGAGTGTACCGTATGTGTGTTGGTAAGGCTGTGCCAACATATACTTATAAATTATTTAAAATATGCACGTCCTTATTTGTTTATAACGTCAGTTTGCGGCAGAAACTCACTTATGTGGGCAGAGTTGTATGAAATTGAGTGGTGATTGCTTGGCTATCGTTGTGTGGCTGCTCGGTACGAAATTGTGCAAACACAGCCATTTCGACACACATGTTGGCTGGCAGTTTGCTGGCTTTAATGGAAAGTTGTTTTTATAAAGTTCTAAATCAAATTCAATTACAAAACTTTCCGAGTGATAATTTACTTAAACACGCACTATTAAAGCTTATGGCACATAACCTCACATATTTAACCTATTTTTGTATGAGTATTTTCCCCATTAATAATTTTATGTTCAGCAAAGCAATTTTAAACTAGTTTTTACATTTTTTATTAGAAACTCTGATAGCGCAGCCAATCAAATTGTTGGTGCTTCAACCACCTTGTGATCCGTGAGGTCGAAACTGAACAACGATGGCTTGACTGATAATTCTCGACTTCTAGAACTCATTATTCTCTATCTAATGCCTCGATATATCCCACTAATAGAAAAAAGATTGAGTCAAGCATAGTTGAAGTCGCTAATATATACATTATGGTGGGTAAAAAAAAAATTTTTTTTCTGCTTAAGTTAGTTTAGATATATGTAGTCCTTTGTGAGGCCATAGAAAACAAGAACTCATATGTTCGAACATATAAATTAGCAAAACGCTTAGTAGCCAATACAAATTTGCACCATATTTGGGATGTCTGAAGGTCTATCCTACCAAACGCCGGACAGTTAAGGACGCAGTGTTGTGTTATTTTCACCCCATCTTCCATTGAGCTTCTGCAGATGGCATCTGGTAAGATTCCCAGCCTTATAGCATGGACGTCAATAGAGTAATAGCTTATTAAAAGTCCCACAACCTGTCTGAGTGGATGGTTCGCTTGGTACACTGAAATATAGGTACCTCTAAGAAAATCTCTTCAAGATCCTCCACCAAACTGTTTTAAATATTTTCTTGTTTTTGAATAAATAAAAAGTCATATCAATGCCTCCAACTTGATAAAATATCTCGTTTCATATGTTTCATAGGAATTTAAATGCTACAAAAATGGTATCTTAAACGTTTATTTGTAAGTCTTCCCAAAGGTTGTATTATCCAAGTGAGATATTCATTGTGCCTCCTGCTTTGGGAAAGGATGCTATCTGAGTAATTTACGTGCTCACTGCTAACTTTGACTTTCTGTTGTTGTTATTTACATATATAGCGGCAGATATAATATTGCGATTTAAATTCCTAATAGTAGGTCTCATAGGTCCGTTCCAATATATGATAATTGATATTGGTTGAATTAGCTTTTTTTTGATTATTTAGCCGTACTTTGGCTTCTCTTTCTTCCGCCGAAAATGTCGATGAAACACAAATTGTATGGTCTTCAATTCCTCTTTCAATTTCGTCGTTCTATCTACTTGTTATGTTTCTTCTCTAATCGCTGTCTTTGAGCTCATCTATCTTGTCAAGCTGTCAAATGAAAACAGCAACAAAATTGTGAAGTGTAAATTCGATTTTTAACAGGCTACTTAAAAGTATTTGAGGTGGTATAACCTCATACTCTGCATATGTGCCTAATTATACCAGTATATGCGATTTATACCAGTTGTTAGTTCGATTCGTCACTATGGCAAGTTTTAAAGAATCTAAAGCAGCTTTTGGTCGATTTTTATTGGAGTATTTGAAAGTTTTTAAAGTGGTATAACCTCATACTCTGTTTATGTGCCTAATTATGGCAGTCTACACGGCTTATACCAGTTGTTAGTTCGATTCGTCACTATGCCAAGTTTTAAAGAAACGAAAGCAGTTTTTAGATTGTTGTGTATCACACATCTGGAGTCACAAGTCAAAGAATTTTCAACTATAACTCCTATTAAAAACTTCTATGTGATTGAGTTTAATTGCCAACCCTTTAACAATAACGAAAACAACCGTAACAACAACAATTAAAGCTACGCCAGCAAACGCGTGCCATCAAAGTTAATATGTACTTAAAGTGAAAGTTTTCTGGCTCCTTCCTCCACCATCTTTTCAACATTTCATCCTTTCATCGACATCAATGCCCTCACATCCCTCCATCACAGAGTTGCCATCATAGCAGCCGACTGTCGCTCTTCCACCAACAGCTACCGACATGTAATAAGTGAAAAAGTGTGCATTTAATTAATGCAAAAAGTTTACTTGCCACTATTTGTTGCAAGTTGTCGATGCAAATTGTGCAACAGGCGAAAAAAAGCGCAACGAAACAAATACAAATACGCAAACAACGACAAACGCTTATTACGACGGTGAAGGCGAAAGCGGCAGCGCACACCACCACACATACACATACATTCATTTCGTAATGTATATAGTTGCAAGTAAGCTTTGCAGTGGCATGCCGCACAGCCGTTTCACTTGCGCTTACGTAATTAATTAAATGACTCAGCCAGAGTTGAGCCGAGTTGATTGAAACTTCTGTTTCGTGTGCGAAATGAATTGAATTGCTCATGCTATTGTTGTTGTTGCAGTTGCAATTGCATTCGTCGTTGTTGCTGTTGCTGTGCTTGTAGTTGCAGTGGTATTTATGTTGCGTTATTGAATGCTGAGAAATTTTTATTGCCCTGACGTTTTTGCTCTTCAAATAATAACCTTATCCCTCGAGCGTGCTCGTCGTGTTTATACACTAAATGTGATTTGATTTGTTCGACAAAGTGAAAATGAAAACCAAAACGTTTTCCAGTTAACTTTCACTCATCAAATTGATGGAATGTAATTAGTAAACTTCGTGAAGAAGTGTGTAAAGTTCCAGTTTCTAAGTTTGTAACCAATTGGTACTTTATTGTGGAAGTAAAGCAAGGGCTAAGTTTGACTGAATCACAATTTTTATGAATTTAAATCATATGATATAAAAAATCGTTATTTATCAAGTGATTTTGCCTGCCTTTTGGTATGAAATTAATTTATGTCTGAGGTGATATCCGAAATTTCTACTTTTAATGGGGCTAAAGTTAATTCGTGCAAAACAGTCATATTTAAGGGAATTTTTTATGGCGACTCAGTTAATGTCTCTTTATTGTAAATAATGGTAAAAAAAGGGTATATTAAAATCCCAAATTACCCAATCCTTGGATAAAAGAAATACTTATTACTGAACATGAGGTGGCGACTCAACTTCACGTCACAAATCGAATCAGAGCTTGATACTTTCTTCATTTCTAAAGAAAAAGTTACGTCTGTCATGCTCATAGATAGTCATTAGACCTGACTATGTTAACCCGGTTCCACGACTTTTCCAGACAAAACAACAGCTAACTGGTGGTACACGTTTGTGTTTGGATATTGTTGGAAGCTGCGGTTTCACTTGACGCCACAAGGATTTCCCGAAAATATAGAAAATACCACAAAATTAATATCACGCGCACTAAAATTACTTTAATTTTTGAGAATAGTTGCCTTTTTATACCCTAAACATAGAAAAATAAGTTTGCCACATTGTTTCTGACTCCCAAAAGGACACTTCAGAGTATAGCGTCTTTATATTGGGTAGTCGAAAAAATCCTTTCGTATTTTCATTTAACTAAAAAAAAATTTAATTCGAGGAAGTTGAAAAAAAGTTACAGCCATTCAAAAATGAGTGAAAATAATGAAGAAAATCGCTATATTTCGAAGCTTTTGTATAAAAAAGGGAAGAAATTTGTGAAGTTTTCGGAGACGATGCTGTATCAGTTCGTGTATGACAAAAATGGTTCGCTCACTTCCGTTCTGGAAATTTCGATGTGAAAGATGCATCTCGCTCTGGTCTACCCATCGTTGAAAAAGTCAATGAAATTATAAAAACGATTGACTAGGACCGTCACATAGGCAGCCATGACATCGCTAATGAACTTAACATTCCTAACGAAACGATTTTGAACCATATAAAAAAGGCTGTCTACAAGAATAAGTTCGATATTTGGGTACCACATGAATTATCGGTGAAAAATTGAATGGACCGAACTAACATCTGCGATTCCTTGGAATGAAATCGAACCATTTCTGAAGCAAATGGTAACAGGAGACGAAAAATTAATCAAATACGACAATAATGTGCGAAAAAGATCATGGTCCAAGTGTTGTGAAGCTCAACAAATGGTCGCAAAGCCAATATTGACGCCTCGAAAGGTTATGCCGTGTGTTTGATGGGATTGAAAAGATGAGCTGCTCCAGCCTGGTCGACCGATTGATTCAAAATTTAATGAAGCAAGCAATCGAAAAAACACGGCCAGAAGTGATCAACAGAAAGGGCTTCGTCTTCCATTAGGACAACGCTAGACCACTCTTATCTTTGATAACTCGGCAAAAACTGGGAGAGCTTGGCTGGGAAGTTTTGACACATCCACCATATAGCCCTGACCTTGCACCATCGGACTACCATTTGTTTCGGTCAATGAAGAACTGCCTTAATGGAGTAAAGTTGGCTTCAAGAGAAGCTTGTGAAAATTACTTGTCGCAGTTTACATTAAAGTTTATTACAAATATGAAAAAAAAAATAAGTTGACGTTTGATTAGAAATACGAAAAATCTTTTTCGACTACCATACTGTATATTATATATATAAACGATCACCATGACGAGCTGAGTCGGTTTAGCCATGTTCGTTTATCTGCACATATACGAATTGGTTCCTCAGTGTTTGAGATATTGTTTTTTCAACCGTCCTAAGCTCACCAAGAAGTTGCTCAGTAGTCATGCTACCGATGTCGAACCACTATAACATATAGCTATCATACGTACTGAACGATCGAAATGAAGTGCTTGCATAGAAATCTTTTCCATTTGACGAGATATCTTTGCTAAACTTGGCAAAGTTTATTGCGCAACGGCGCAATCTACGGAGAAGTTGATCAGATCGAGTCCTATGGCTTATAGGTACCGAACACATCAAAGTTCTACTAAGGAATCTTTTGTATTTGTGAGGGATATTATAGCTTCAAAATGTCCTTACCTTTTCAGAGTTAGTTGTTTTTTGTTTTCTTGGATTATCATTGAACTTTTGGGATTTCTTTTGGTTTGGGTAAAATAGTGTTTAATAAATTCTTAATGTTCCATTATCCTGGTGTTCATTATGCAAAGTTTCCTCTCATACTCTCGAAGTTTCGACAGATTTCTGTGGATTTGAGTTACGCTGTTGTAGCGTGACAAAACAAGCCCTAAATTACTTTCTGGTTAGCAGTTCATCGTCTTTGGTTTTTGTATCACGTATACAATATTTTCTCGTTGAAATTTAGCACAACTACGCACATACATACATATGTGAGTGATATAACTGTGAAATTCGAATTTTTGCCAAATTACGCTTCATTTCTCTCCTCAATCTTAGTAAATTTACCTACATATGTTTACATATTCATTCGTATTCAGTTAGCACCAGAAATTCTGCCTAATTGTATGAATATTCCCATTGTGACATGGAAATATGTATGTATGTCTGTGCGTACGAGTATTTGAAACGGAAAGTTTTTAACACGCTGACGTTTGCAGAATTTCTTTTATTTCATTCTCATTTTGCCACATTTGCTTTAGACAAATATTATCTTAGGTGTGTGTTTCGCTTTAAAGTCATTTTGTGCTGGCTTTTTATTCCGGGATTTGCTTTATTAAGAGCACACTTCATGTGGCATATTTTCGGAATATTTTGGGCTGAATTAACAAATTTCATGTCTTTCTTATTTTTAAATATTTTTTCGTTGTAAATATGTAAATAAATTTACATTTATAGTTTTGCGGAGAGGAAATAGTTATTTATGTCAAACCATGATTGCAAAATAGTTCAAAATAAGGCAAATATGTTTGAAATTTCTTAATTTGAAAGGCTTTTCTAGCATATTTTATTCTGTGAAATCGGTACTTACTTATGGTCTTAAATTTATTTTTCCGAAATTCGTTTCTTAGCTTTTGTAACAAGTTTTAAATTTTTTTTGTTGTGAATTTTGTTAGTGAACAAAATTATTCTAAATTTTGTATTCATTCTCTCTTGATATATTTTACTAGAGTATAATAGTTGCGGCTTAAGGTTGTTTGTAGCTCTTTAAAATAACTGTGTTGATGAGGGGAATTCAAACTAAACCAAAAATTCCTTCTTTTTGAATAGAGATAACAGATGATTTGAAAACTTTGAGAGTTAGGCGTGGTTTTGCTTCCTTATAGATAAAATTAATGTTGATCTCTTGTACCTCCAGCCTAATAATAAAAGGACTTTGTACACACTGTGCTTTGCATTTCATTTATACTTTAATAAGTTGACTTACAACCAGGCCTATATCCCACCGATTTTTTCAACTAGAAAAGCGAAATATCTTTAAGGAATCTCACAGTAAACGTTAAATAGCCTTTAAGTGGAGATTAGTTTAAAAATTATTATATATATTAGGGTGTTTTTTACTGTGAACTATTCATTTTTTTCAATACCATCATAAAATTTTCCTTGAAAATACCCTAAAAAAATTCCCTGAAAATTTGAGCCCTTAATATTAACGTTGAGGACTGGACCAAGGCATGTACAAATTTTCGATTGAAAATACACGACAGTCGTGATTTTTATCTTTAAATTTCTATAGCTCAGAGGCATTTTATGGCATCGCTTTGACTTTAGACACATATTCCTCAAAATTTAACACTCTACAAAAGTGTCCATTGCGACAAAGACGAAACTCACACCGGCGACGTAGTACGGGGCTCTAAACGTGATTTTTCCATGAAATTCGCATTATTTTGTATATATCTCGTAAATGACAAGAGCTATAGAAGAAATGTACTTGACAAACTAGTAGGAAATTTTATTTGCTACAAAAAGGTCTGAGCGCAAAATCGCTATCATTAACGCTTCTCGAGATATTCGGATTTTTAAATAAGGCTTTATGGAATTTTCGTGGATTTTTTTTACATACCATCCATAAAAAAGGCTTTATACCTTACTCAAAATGTCAAAATGCTTAAATGCTTTGTTCCAGTCCTTAAATTTCATCATGAGATTGAAAAAAATGAATAGTTAAATAAAAAAACACCCTAATATATATATAAGCGTGGCGCTGTCTAATTTAACATTAAATTCCATAACTCGAACTCCATTTTATTATCAACTTATTAGCTTTTCCTATAAGGTCACTATGAAGGATTCGATTATCAGCAATATCGGAGCATAACCACGCCTACTTTCCTTACAACAGCAATTTGAATGAATAATTTGCTTCAAATCGGTATATAAGTCAAAATACAATGGTGCAGATTAATTTAATTAAGGAGAAGCTTAGAGGAAATTGTTCCAAAATTCGACATTCATAGCTCTTTTTCAGAGAACTTACTTACGTAGATAGTAGGAAAAACAAACGACTGCTTGTTGAGCTAACGCTGTTGGACAGTTCAATCCAAAAGCTCATTTTATTTCGGTCTGAAATTTAAACTCAATTTGCAGCACCCAAAAACTTTCACATTCGACTTAGGCCACTTTTCCAGTTCAGCGCGTAAATTTGCTTTCTCACAAATTTTAATCATGAAATTTCCGTCTGCAAAATCAATTTCATACTTTTTAAGCAAATTTCCATAACTCAGCAGTTTCGAGTAGTTTTCCTTTTATCACGAAATCTATTATTTGATTATTATTTATTTACATCTACAATGACTGTATGTGTGTGTGAGTGTATTGGTTAGCTTTGCTATTATTCGCGCTGTTTTTGTTGTTTTTTCCTCGCTACTTTAGCGAGCGAAGAAATTCATTTGTTCGACGGCCATCATTTGGTGGCATTAAAAATTTATGATATTCATTAAATTTGCATAACTTTTACGCAGCCAACACAGCGACTCATCGAAGCGCTCGCTCAGCAGCCGCGTCCCACTGACCTCACCGACGGACCGACACGGACATTATAAGCGCACTTAGTCTCCACAGAAGTGGCGCGGCTTTAAAGTGAAGCGCCGAAATTTGGGCAATTTTATTCAAGATTTTCATATTTGGCACAGCTGTCAAGCATATTTTGCAAAAATAAACAACAACAACAAAATAAATGTAGAATTTAAAGTGGCACAAGCAAAAAGCGACTTAAAATTTTCCAACGACACTAAAAACTACAGAAATTTGATAATTCCATGCACACACTAAGCTGCAAGCGCAGCTGGTGTTAATATTTTTGCAAAAACAAAGAATATTTTTATTTTTTATTGAATTCCTTTGTGAGCTGTTCAATTCATTTGTTTCAGTTTGATTTATAATTTTATTTGCTTAACTTAACTTGTTTTTGTATTTTATGCGGCATTAGCAGAAATCATAAAATCATTGAATCAGCTTAATTTGTTTGTTGTTGTTTTTCTGTTTACCATTTGTTGTATGAAATGCAAATACTTTCAAAGCTTTTTCGTCAAATTTATTATTTATGAATGCTAAATGAAGCGCTCGTTATCGAAACTTTTATCAATTTTAATCAAAAGAGTTTGGAAGTATGTAACAGAAAGATAAAAAACCAGAAGAAGCTAGAGCAAGTACTGAATCTATCTAATTTTGACTTAAAACTAAAGTCTTCGTCAGAAAATCTGGGTGAACAAGATTATTTAATAAAAAAAAAACTCAAACATTGACCGATCTATTTGGTATAAAGTCACAGCATTAAGACTCGCCCTTAGCTCTCGAATTGAACAAGGAGTAGGAAGCCCCTTTTGGAATTCAGTTAGAATGGAGGTGATGATGGAATGACAACCCTCAGCAATGACTGACGGGCTAATGTCTCAGCTATCACCGTCGCGTTAAAATTCTAGCAAGGCCAGTGTAGGTTCCCTCCTTTCCGCGGGCATAGCCTTAAAAGTGCTTGAAGCCCTGTCTTCGCTTCGTAAGTAAGACAACCTTGGACCACTAAAGGCAAGTGATCGATTGCAGAGGTCCCTCGGGGAATGAAAGTTCAGCAATAGAGACCGGAAGGCAATGCTCTGCCGAATTCATGAGGAGTTCTGCACGAATGGAAGCGCTTTCAGAGCACCAGTGACTACTTATGAAAAGAAAAATAATTTTCTCTTGATACAACTCTTTGGAACCAGAAAATACTGTGGTCTACATTGTGTTATATGTCTTTACTGTGCAGACCAGCTTAGGTAAACGACTCGATCTTGAGGCTTGTTCTTTAAGAACACCAAATGGACGACCAATACATTGGTCCTTCAGACTAAATATAACAAAAAAGTCCTTACATTTCTAACGCTGTTTTAGCTGAGTTGGTGATATCTCAGTACTTTTCCCCAGGTGATGAGAGAATTAAAGCAAGCATACATAAACCATCTGCCTAAAAGATCATCTTTTCAGTATGCCTTACTTTTTTCTTAAACTTTGTACTTCAAATGCAATTAAATTTAGGGCAAACAGTTTTTGAATCCCATTACAGTAGTAAAATGTTTAAAGCCCTTCAACAATAAAGACTACACATTTTCTTTTGCGAATCTGCTTTGCCGCTCTTCAAACGTTTGGCCAATGACTTCTCACCATGTCAGCGCGCGGCGATACCTAGACTTTTGTCTACAGTGCTGCGGCTCGCTCCACGTCGCCAACTGAGACGCTAAGACAGGCAGACAGACAAATAGTCGAGACGCAAGCAAGCAGTTTGTGCTACTCGATTTGCATAGAAATGTAAATATGCAAGCTGCGAAATCATTTTAATGCCGTCTAGAGAGTAAACAAAAAGACATAAAATGAAATAAAATAAAAACAAAATGAAGTGAAATAGACTTTCGAAGTGAAAAATCGAGCAGAATCCAGTGATGAAGAGGCCACGTCATCTAACGTAATCAACACAATTAGAGCAAAGTTTCTTACGTTGATTGACTGCACGGGGAATACGAGTAAGCCACAGGGAGTACGTGAAGACGCAGTGCACACGTCAAGGCGGTGAAAGCTACATAGAAAGCAATAAAAGATTTATCGAAGACTGCACGCAGACGGGCTTTAACGTGAATGAGCGTTTTGACGGAATATTAAAATGTTTCTAATAAGCAAGATTCGGCTCGTTTATGAAATAGTAGAGGAATTTTAAAAATTTCTGTTTTTCAATTTATGGATGACTGTCTGATCAAATTTCTTCTGGAGAGAAAAAAGACGACATACACATACAGTGAACAAAAAATACGTATTTTAGTCAAAACCTTAACCTAGAACTTGGACGAAGGAAAAAAAAACTAAAATGGGATTTTGGTCGACATTTTTACAAAATTTTTTTCCAAATAGTTGTAATCAAAAAAATCTTTCGTCCAAGTCTTCAAGATTTGTATCTCAAAGGCATGTGTAAAATTTCATGAAGATCGGTTGAGTAGTTCTCAAAAAATCTTGCCAACCGACTTCGAATACACAGTTTTGAGAAAAACGGGTTTGAAGACGGCACACATAGCCTAGCTAGCCTCGAGCACACAAGTTTTCAGGGCTGTAACCCGAAACTATTACTTGAATCAGCTTGAAAACTTAAGTCAACATTGTAGAGGTGCTGTAGAATTTAATAAGACAATAAAAAAAATCGACTTTTTAAACCCGTAAACCTATGTAACCCCTTAAGTTATTTTACTTCCACGCTTCGCTACACTATTCGATATTTCTATCAATATTTTCTTCCTCCAATAATGAAGCCATTAAATGTTTCACCAGAGTGGTGCATTGAAGTATTTAGGTAGGACCACAAATATAATTTTGCGTAGGTTATAGCACCGTCTAGCGATGTTCTTTCGAGCATAAATTTAATTTCAATATAATCAGACAATATTTTCTCATTTCAATTATGCGATTGTGATTGCGAAATGAACGTACGACGTTCAAGGACCTCCAGGTAGAAATAAAACCTTTTCTTGGGAAAATGTGTATGTTTTTACAAAGGTATGTGCCGATATGCCTCTCAGCAATTAAAATCGAATTTAAAAGCATTTAATTTTCTATGATTTCCATGCGTAAATAATTGGATATTCATACATGGCACATATGTATGTACTCTTCAAATGTCACAGTAGCTTTCGTGTTTACGTAGAATGAGCAACAAAATTGCAAAACTGAAAAACAAAGAACAAAAAAGAAAAGCAAAAGCGAAGCTTAAAAAACAGTCTGCAAGGCGAAATCAAAAAAGTGCGTCAAAATAAAATGCAAAGGCTTTATATCCCAGAGCACAGCAGTCGTTCAAGAAAACACCAAACAACAACAAAATGTCGTGCGAAAACAATTGAAAAGCGTCTCGTAAAAAACGAAAATAAAAACTGGAAATTTCTCTCGTGCGTGCGCCATTTGCGTGCCAGATTTTTGCCGCCTGCCGATTGCACTCATTCGCACGCAGGCAAATACGAAATTCACGTGTATGTATTTTTTTGGTAAATACTTAAAGAGACCCGGTGAGCGGGTGAAGTATTAACTAGTCTAGAAGGGTTTAAATGTGGGACTTGTGATCCACATCTCCCGTAGTTTGCAAGAGATTAGCGAATTCTCAACCCTTTTCCAAGCGAGGCAATTGGAATCCAAACACAAATAAGTCAATTATTATAAAGTAGCTTTCGTGAATTTTCTTTTGGAAGTAAAGTTTAGCTCCAGTGGTTCCACAACATATTTTAGGGTTCCAATAGAAAGTCTGAATTTAAAAGATATATTATACGCTTTTGGGTAGAAGTTTCCGTCTATACTCTTTTGTCATATAATCGGTAGTCGAAAAAGTATTTTCATATTTTGCCAATAGATGCCGTTGCAGTCGTATATCTTCAGTGCTATCAATCACATTGTGTCATACCATATTGTGTTGGAAAGATGAAATTCTAAGCTTCATTTAACCATTTTAAAAACTAAATTCGGGGATATTGAAAAAAAAAGTTACCGATGTTCAAAAATGAGGGAAAATTATGAAGAAATTCGCTATATTTTGAAATTTTTTGTATAAGAAAGGGAAGCATATCACACAAGTCACCAATGATTTTTATGAAGTTTACGGAAACGATGCTTGTATCAGTTTTTTTAGCACAGCAATAGTTCGCTCACTTCCGTTATGGAAATCCCGATGTGAAAAATGCACCTCGCTCTGGTCGACCTATCGTTGAAAAAATCGATGAAATTATGGAAAATATTGATCAGGACTGTCACATAAGCAGCCATGAGAGCGTTAAAGAACTTAACATTCATCATCGAACAGTTTTGAACGATTTAAAAAAGGTTGGCTACAAAAAGAAGCTCGATGTTTGGGTACCACATGAATTGTCTGTGAAAAATTTAATGAACCAAATCAACATCTGCGATTCTTTGCTGAAACGAAATGAAATCGAACCATTTCTGAAGCGAATGGTAGCAGAAGACGAAGAGTGGTCAAATACGACAATAATGTGCGAAAAAGATCATGGTCCAAGCGTGGTGAAGCTCAACAAATGGTCGCAAAGCAAGGATTGACGCCTCGAAAGGTTATGCTGAGTGTTTGGTGGGATTGGAAAAGAATCATCCACTTTGAGCTGTTCCAGCCTGGTCTACATTTTGCTGCCAACAACTGATGAGATTGAAGCCAGTAATCGAAAAAAACGGCCAGAACTGATCAACAGATAGGGCTTCGTCTTTCATCGGGACAACGTTAGACCACACACATCTTTGATGACTTGGCAAAAACTGAAAGAGCTTGGCTGGGAAGTTTTGATGCATCCACCACATAGCCCCGACCTTGCACCATCGGACTGCTATTTGTTTCGATCAATGTAACACTCCCTTAATGAAGTAAAGTTGGCTTCAAGGGAAGCCTGTGAAAATTAGTTTTACACTGATAGAATAATGTCTCTAGCGGAAAAATGGCAAAAAGGGTCGACCAAAATTTTACATGTTTGGTTCATTAAAGTTAGTTATAAATATAAAAAATAAAAATAAGTTGGAGTATAATTAGAAATACGAAAATACCTTTTTGACTACTCAATATTTATGAATACCAGTGGTTCCGAAAAATGAGCAACTGCTTGAAGAGGGATGTGTTGGTGTCATCTTATTGAGCTTACCGGAAGTGATAAAACTGATAAAACACCATGTTTATTTTCCATGAACAATTAATTTCCGGCTCAATGCCGAGCGATTGCGAACTTAGCGCAGTCAACACATTTGAAGCGATTTAACGCCAACCGGCTTCGCTGCCTTCACTACACCTTAGCCGCATTAAAATTCTACTTTGAAACCACACGCCGTTACATCGTTCGCGGCAGACTAGACACCCTCTCCCCCTCAATGTAGAGTGTTTCTTTACACCTACCCAACGACAATAAAACGCTTTGCACTTGCGAATTTACATTAACAAACAGCAAAAAGGTAAAGAATAACAACAATACTATAATGGTAAAAACATTAAACACCTGCATATATGTAAAATACACATATATACAGGTATATTGATACATATATGGATATGTAAAAAAGTATGTATGGTATAATGTAGAGGTTAGGGTGAATTTCAACAAAAAAAAATATGTGTGTATGAATGCGCTCGTATAAAACAAATGACAGGAAAATCTATGCTGCCATACAAGCAAATAAACAAGCTTTTGTACACAGAAACATACATACAAACACATATATATCCATACATTGATACATTCATATAGAACCATGCGAGTAATAAAGCATACCGAACATTTATAGGCATTGAGGTGTTGGCATAAGGGCGGAGGGGAAAAGCGCAATAAAGCTTAAGGCATACAAAGTAACGGAAATGAGCAGCCAACAGCTCGCAACACCCACCAACACACAAACACACATACACACTCAGCAACAAAACACTTGCGAAGCCGTATATGTGCATTTAATTGTTTTCCCATACAAACACATGCAGTTTTTTGTACCGTTAGCACACTTACTGTACATACATACATATGTATATAAATATGTGCTTGCTTTTGTTTATGTGTGCGTGTGTGTGTGCCGTTTGTTCGACAGTGAAATTTTTACTGTCATTGCCACAACTGTTGCATTGCAAATCGAAAAATCAAAACAGCAAGTAAATTGAAACTCAAAAAGGGAAATAAATAAATGGAGAGTCAAAAGGAAATGAAATGTGCTCAGCCATGCATTGAAATGTCAGAGGAAGGCTGTAGCATGAAATCGAAAGTTAACAACAGCTTTAAGTTTCACTTAAAATGGGTTTCTTTTTGGTTTTTTCTTGTTTTTCGCTTCCATGTACATAACCTCAACTTTGTTAGCGCCTTAAGTTTTATCGAAGTTCGACTTCAAAAAATAAAAAAAATGTGAGTGCTTGTGTTTATGTTAGGGCGAGCTTTGGGTTGTCGAAAACGATTATTTCTATTATAAGTGACACTCCGCGAAGAAAAGGACTTTGCAAGTACAAAATTATATAGTTCCTCCCTACTCTGGATCCGCCTCTGCGAACGAGCCAGATTCTTCTCCACCTGTTTTCTCCAACGGAGTGAATGTTTTGCTCATCCTCGAAAACAGTCAAAGCCAGAGTGTTCTTTTCCATCCAGATAACATGATCTAGCCAGCGCAGCCGCTGTCTCTTTACTCTCTGAACTATGTCAATGTCGTCGTATATCTCATACAGCTCATCGTTTCATTGGCAACGGTTTCACTGTTACCAATGCGTAACGGACAAAAAATCTTCCAAGAAACCTTTCTCCCGAACAATCCTAAGACCGACTCCTTACATGATGATATATCATTGTCCATACACACGATATAGCAGGACGGGACTGATGAGGGACTTGTAAAGTTTGGTCTTTGTTCTTCAGGATAAAACTTAATTTTTCAATTGCCTACTCAGTCCGAAGTAACATCTGTTGGCAAGAGATATTCTGCGTTGGATTTCAAGCGTGACATTGTTGTTCGTGTTGATGCTAGTTCCAAGATAGACCAAACTATCTAATCTGTTTAATACACTGTTGCCATTTTTAAGATAATTTCATAATGCCACTAGCTGCGAAGCCGCCGTCTTTATTGGCAGAAAGCTAGAACAGTCGATTTTTACAAGCTTCTCTTCCTGCAAATTTTTCACCACTACGCACTATACACGATAGAAACAGATAGTAATCACCAGCTGCCAAGTCTGAACTACAATATGGACGCTTAATAAACTTCCAACTAAACTCCCGGTGCTTCTAGGGGCAACACAATTTCCCTCCTATAAGTCAATGCAAGAAGTTTCTGAGCGATTGGTTTCTTCGAACGGTCCAACAGCTGTCAGCACAGGTCTGAATTGAAAGTTTGGTCATAAAAGAACAGCTCATAGTAGAACGTTCTCTGCGAATCTCTTTAAAAGCAAAGTAAAACCATCCTGACCGTCAATCCTGACTTAGCCCCCGTTTGCACCGGCTTACCCCTATTCGACTACTACTCTATTCGCTTTAGTGATCGTCAGAAACCCTTTTTTTCTAACTAGTAAGTTTACACTTCAGAAATGGTTCGATTTAGTAGCGATTCAACAACGATTCGCAGATGGGTTCAGCCCATAAGATTTTTGTTTTTGAGTTAACTCGTATGTCACCCATGCATCGCAGATCTTTCGGTGTCCAGCCTTATATGATGGGTTCGTAACGGCTTTTGTGCAATATTTAGTTCTCCGGCTATCGAAACAGTGCTTACATGACTCGGACTCGTCACTCTCCAGAGCGTACGGAATCGTGACATTAATAGTACCGGTACAGTATCGACTAAACCAAAATTATGCTATTGGCTGTTATAGATTAGGATCCTTAAACAATTTTCATACTTTCAGCCCACAGGCTTGCGTTTTCGCTTTTATCAAAGAAAAACTGTAAAATATAGCGTAGGTTCTCTTTGCTGATGTCTATCTTTGATGCCTGCTCAAAGAGTACTGTGTCTGCAAACTCTGTCTGAGACAATTCTTTAGTGTGAATTCTTTCCTTTCCAAATCAACATAGCATGAGATACAGGTTTTCAAATCTATTCTACGCTAATTACTCCTACACATTGAAAACGCAATAAACTTCAAAGTTCCTGGAAATGTATGGCATAAGATAATAATTTTGTTGCGAAAGCAATAGCAATATTTCTAAACCGTTACAATAACTGTATCAGACCTCTGCCGACTCATGCGTTACGCTCTGCATTATCACACCAAAACTATTTTGTAGAACGAGCATTCAATTCACCGACAACAGTACTAGGTACACGCTGTTCCACTCCCCGAAAGCTTGACTTTCAATGTACTTTATTTATGTACTTCTGTACTTTCAAATGTTAGCGTGTACATTGAAATTGTTGTTGTTTACGACTTTTACCACACAAATCTAAATAAATGCAAATGCAAATACTGTGAGTGTGGCGGCGGCAAGTCAGTTAGTTGGAAATTCTAGTGAGCAGCAGTTTTATTGTCGACTAACTGACAATCACTGTGGCACAATGTGGCTTTAAGCCAACAATACGGTATGGACCATACACACAAACAACAAGGGACCTACTACACAGTTGTATTGATGGTGTTGTGTCTTTGTCATTAAAAGTTAATTGAAAATCGTTTTTTATGGCGTCAACGAGAACGCTGCTAAATATAGATGTCTATATGTAGACGTACATATAGTAAACCTAACTGCACACAGATACACTATAAGTACTTAACTGTGAGTAAAATTTGTTTATCTTAGTTTCTCTAGTAATACATGGACATAGAAAGTTTTAATAGACTTTACAATACGTCAGACATAAAAAGAGAATATTTAGTACTTCGAATAACAATTTTCTGAGCCGAGGACGAACTGGTATCTGGTACACCAGATGAATCCATGATGTGTTTTGCTTCAACGAATAGAAAAATATTATAGCATTAAATTGTACTCTTATTTGGAAGGAACTTATATTAAACTCGAAGTGTGAGGCCTTAAATGTATCCAGAAATAAATCTAAGGGAACAAACAGCACAGAGAAGTTACTGCTACTAAGTATCGTATATTGCTGAACTGTTTCATAAAGCAAGAAAAAACGTTGACTTCGGCTGCATCGATGCTATATTCTTTTCAGAAGTTTATTTTTATAACAATAGACATCTTCATCATCTTGATTGACCAGTTTTTATGACAGCTATATGCTAAAGGATTACGATCCAAAAAATATCGGTAATTATAGTCTTACCTTGGGGAGTATTCTATACCAAATTTCGTGAAGATTTTCAAATAAAAACCTTTTCAGTGTTTATAATAGCTACATACTATACATATGTATGTGCTGCAGTGCGCTGATATTGGCGGTTCTGACAAATCAACCGCTTCTTGAAGAGGAAAGGACGTGTAAATTTCAGATCGATATCTCAAAAACTGAGAGACAGACTGACTAACAGCTATTTTCATACATTGTAGAATCTCCTTCGTTTTCATTTACTTCTGGGAGTAACAAACTTCAATTGCGGGTATAAAAAGATCTGTGAATTGTAGACATTTGTCGCCAGTTAAGTCAAAATTCTGTCATTACTCGTATTGTTGTTAAACTTCCAAAAAATGATGACCTATGAACATAAATCTTTTATCATCTTCACATGATTTAGGGCAATATTTTAACGTTGACGAAGAAATATCGAAACCATAAATTTTTTTTCCAACGTGGCATTTCTTTATTTGGTAAGGGTTTGTCAAATTTAATGACAGTCGTAGCCGAAGTGTTCGAAGTTACCAGCTAACTTTTAAAGCGACCGTACTTACAAGACCAATTCATGAAAAGTTGTTACTAAGTGTCATTTGAAATATTTTCAGAATCGAAAAAGTCAGTTTCGTGTCATTGAATTTGACGAAATATAAACCGTGCATTAGACTATGGGTATATGTATGTATGGGCAAAATAATCTAGTCATGTTTTGTTTTTGTTTTTATAAGAAAACAGAACATTTCCTTAGGCTTCCAAACCAAATTTCATAAAAATCGGAAACTATGGTTACAGCTGAGTTTTGTTGGGAGAGTTTATATTTATCATTGTACATATTGTAGATGGTTAGAAATCGGATTGGGCGTGACGTTTAGTGCTTTAAATCGAAGATGTTTGTCACAGGGTGTGACAAGTACTCTGCTCGTAAGTTTTATCTAAATTTTAACAGATGTCTCAGCTTTCTTACTCCGAGACCTACCACATCAGTTGGGTTAGGTTGGATGCCTGATCTCTCAGCATGACGGAACTGTTATGTTATACTTAGACTATTATGTACAGTATTTTGAGAACCCATACGACTCGACCCGAACTCCTGTACCTACTCATTTAGAAATTCAACTTTTACTTCTACCTTCGACCAATATAGCTACTCTTTATCCAGCAGCCAGAAATAAGTTAAGTACATAGGTGACAATAATGCCCAAAACATAAGATGCAAAATATTTGTTGTCTGGGATGGCTTATGAGCTAAGGAGAAAGAGAGAAAAGATTCAGAGAGAGGGCGGAAGAGAAAAAGATCCAGGGAGAGGGAGGAAGAGAGAAAATAACCAAAGAGAGGGCGAAGAGAAATAAAGAGGAAGGGAGAAAGATACAGGACCAAAAGTAGGGAAAATATACAAGTTAGTTCCCAATAACGATCGCTAATTTTGTGAGTCGATTGCGAGGAGTTGCATTAACTAAAGGCACCTCAGAGCAATCAGTTGTTTGAATGCTGTAGATGACTCTCTTTATAACAATTCAAGAGGTTCAAATGAAGAGTCATCGTTCCGTGAATGAGAAAGACTTACGTGCTGAACGCATAGAGAGCGACAGATCTCAAGTGACATCTTTCAAATATTAAAATACACACGTTCTTATAGACACAGTTAAGTAGTCGTGAAGCACATTAGATTCATCTATACTGTCACGAGTTCTCACAAATTAACCGACGCAGCAACCGTATTTTGAGCATCTTCCTCTCATTTCACATTTCTCAACGAGATAAAATTTTGTAACAGTATACCCCTTGCCGTCTATAAATTCCAATAACCTAGATTTCCCAGTCGTCGTAATTTTCTAATAACTTCTAGGAACGTAAAAAATTATAAAGGAATAGTGAATAAATATAATGAAACGAATATAATTAAATTGCATTCCGCGGCAGGAGCTGGAGCAGCGAGCTGGAAGAAATTAAATTAGCGCACAACGCGCGGCTGCATAAATATTTATGCAATTTTCCTCATAAATTAATGTTAACTTAAGCGCATTTGCACTCCGCACACACACACACACACACACACACACCCCCACACCTACATGCATATATACATACAAATAGAGTTTGGACATTTTCCACTTATCTCTTATCGCAATTCTTTTCACTATTTTCAGTGCTGCGCTGTCTCCTCTTCACCGCACTGACGGCGGCAACTGCTACGGTGACGGCCGCGCCGTTTGTGGCGCAAAACTCATTGCTCTTGCTGTCACAACAAAGGCTGGGGCAACACTCGCTCAACAACAACAACAACAGCGCGAGTAGTGGTAGCAGCAGTAGTAGCACCTTTCCTTCGACTTCAGCGCATAATTACAATCACCGACACACAATGCTGCCCGCCACGCTCGCGTCTCCCGCAACGCTGCCACCGCCATTGGCATCGCCACCAATACATACCAACCGTATGATGGATATTGAGGTGTTGAACGGCAGCAGTTACTCCGACACCTTGAAGAGTCTCTCTTCCACCATCGAGGATACGGAGGCGGCGCAGGGTGACGCAAATCAGCTGCCAATCTTTGACTTTGGCTTGCCGCGTAATATAACGGCACGTACCGGTCAAGCGGAAGCTGCAATTAAATGTCGAGTCGAGCGATTGGACGATAAGTCGGTAAGTGGATGGTGAGGTGCATACCTACACTATGTATGTGTACATGTAGATATGTGTAGATATCTGTCTATAATGTGGTTGCTGGTTTGTATTTGAGAAGTTAGCACAGAAAACCAGAGTCTAGAATGTGTAAGGGTTTGAGCGTTAAGGCAGAGAGTCAAAGAGGTTAGGGTATGTAATTGCGAAGAGGAAAACACAGGCAATTTAGGTGGGAAGCGTGCAAAGAGTGCAAAGCCCGAAGGTGTAAGCAATGAGTGAGATGTAGGAAAATCAATGAGCTTGTAGCTATGGCTCGTTTGTTGAATGCCAGTAGAGGTATAGGGTAGTACAGTAGGGTAAAGTCTATTCGTATTTTGTCAATAGATGTCGTTGCAGTCGTATATCCCAATGAAATTTGTGAAGTTTACGGAGACGATGCGGTATCAACTCGTGTAGCACAACAATGGTTCGCTCGCTTCCATTCTGCAAGTTTCAACGTGAAAGATGCACCTTGCTCTGGTCGACCTATCGTTGAAAAAGTCGATGAAATAAAGGAAAATATTGAAGAGGACCGTCACATAAGCAGCCATGACATCGCTAAGGAACTTAATATTCATCATCAAACGGTTTTGAACCATTTAAAAAAGGCTGGCTACAAAAAGAAGCTCGATGTTTGGGTACCACATGAATTGTCTGTGAAAAATTTATTTTACAGAATAAACATCTACGAGTCTTTGCTGAAACGAAATAACTTCGAACTATTTTTGAAGCGAATGGTAACTAGAGACGAAAAGTGGATCAAATACGACAATAATATGTGAAAAAGATCATGGCCCAAGCCTTGTGAAGCTCCACAAATGGTCACAAAGCAAGGATTGACGCCTCGAAAGGTTATGCTGAGTCTTTGATGAGATTAGAAAGGGATCAATCACTATGACCTGCTCCAGGCTGGTCGAACGATTGATTCTACATTTTACTGTCAACAACTGATGAGATTGAAGCAAGCAATGGAAAACATAACGGCCGTAGCTGGTAAACAGAAAGGGCTTCGTCTTCCATCAGGATAACGCTAGACCACACACATCTTTGATGACTCGGCAAAAACTGAGAGAGCTTGGCTGTGAAGTTTCGATGCATCCACGATATAGCGCTGACCTTGCACCATCGGACTACCATTTGCTTCGGTCATTGCAGAACTACCTTAATGGAGTAAAGTTGGCTTCAAGAGAAGCATGTAAAAATTACTTGGCGCAGTTTTTCGCCGAGAAACTAGAAAAGTACATTAATGATGGAATAATGTCTCTAGCGAAAAATGACGAAAAGTGGTCGTCCAAAATGGTACATATTTGGTTTATAGTTCATTATAAATATAAAAAAAAATTAGTTGAAATTTGATTAGAAATACGAAAAGACTTTTTCGACTATCTTATATATACGAATGATTGCTACAGTTTTTGAGATATCGATCTGAAATTTTGCACACAGGTATTTCTCCTAACTGCGAATTTGTCGGATTCGGATATCGGAACACTCTAGCAGATAGTGGCCTTACGAAGTGATTTGTCAAAATCAACTCTTCTCTAGAAACTTGTTTATTTTCACAAGCTATCTTCACGAAATGTGATATAGAATTATGTCAAAGGCAGTGATGCAATTTCCGAACAAATTTTTGAGATCAGGTCGCTAGATCATTAAGTTGTAATAGAAACTGACTGACTGAGATCAATATATTTGCATACCATTTTATGTTGCCAGAAATACACTTGTGTATGAGGGGTATAAAGCTCAGTACAGCTTGCAACTAAGTGGCAGTTCGTTCTGCTTTTAAAATATACTATTTATATAGGTACATTCGGGACTAAGATAAATACTGTTCCTAAATTTTTAGTAAAGGTGGCTTAATGTTAACTCAAATACCCTGCTGACGCAGCATTGCAGCGCTACCACAAAAATGCTCCATTCTATGAAATGTAAACGGTACCAAAATGATTGTGCTCACGGCACTGTGTGCAGAAGGTCGAAAACTGTCGGTGCCCACTTGTGTCGCCCACTTATATGCTCTTTTGTGGTTTTGCCATTTTACTTGAACTCTCAACACAGAAAAAACAAACGTAGGATACTTCAAGCGCTCCTCAACGCCATAACCCTTGAGAGCCCGCAAACACACACACTTTTTGGCACCGAATGCTGTTTACGACTGATTGAGTCGCTGCGGCGTCGCTTCGCATTTTAATGCCACATCAATGGTAGTTTTATTTAATTTCCTCTTAACCCTCGCAATCATTTCTCATTTCGATCGAGGCTCATTA
This sequence comes from Bactrocera tryoni, assembly GCF_016617805.1. Classification (NCBI taxonomy): domain Eukaryota; kingdom Metazoa; phylum Arthropoda; class Insecta; order Diptera; family Tephritidae; genus Bactrocera; species Bactrocera tryoni. The sequence continues at coordinate 4,405,064 of NC_052500.1, forward strand.
ATCAATTTCCGTTTTCCACTTCCCTTACGGTTGCGGTTGTGCCGATTTTTGTTGGTCTTTGTTTTTTGGGTCTCTTTGCTGCAGAGCAAATAATACATTCCTTCTGCTGCTTTACAGCTGTGAATTCGCATTTTTTGTAGTTTTTTAATTCATTCACGTTGCCTTTATATGTCAAACTTTCCATTTTCATTCACTAACCTCACTTTTTCTCCATTTTCTTTCTCGGTGCTTCGCTTTCGGTGCGTCCAACGCTCGCTGCGGCTTCATTGACTACCTTGGCACGCTACGCTCGCACTGGCGGTCGGTGTTGCGATGGATGGTTGGTTGGTTGGTTTGCTGGTTGGATGAATGGATGGGCGGTCATCAACAGGTCTCGTGGATACGTAAACGTGATTTGCATATACTGACCGTAGCCACGGCGACGTACACATCGGATAAACGCTTTCAGGTGAGCGCACACGATTCACACCAGCCCGAGAGCTACTTAACACTTGTCTAACAAATTAATAATTCGTTTGAACTGTGTATTTACCCTTTCATGGAGGTAGGTGTGCTCTTATGTAGGTCAATATGCACAGACAAGTGGATGAGTTTTAATAGATGCTTGGGTTAAATAAACCTAAAAGTGAAAGTAATGAGGCTAGTAGTTTGCATGTGATCACCCGATGTCACAGGGGAAGAAATACTAGTGCGTTTACAGTTTTAGTTTTTGTTGTCACTTGATAATTTAATTTAGACCTCGCACATTTAGTTACATTTCAGTGCTGTGATAACCCTTACGATTTTCACATTTACTCAGTTTCAAAAGTCACGAGCGATATTCTATTGAGAACATACTTGTACTTTTCAGTGTTTTACCTCCTTGGGACAGTTTAGCTTCAAATGCTGTTCCTACCTCGCCAAGGTTTTGAAGATTTCCGGCTGTTACTGTTCGGTTATTAGCGACATATTCGGTTGGATCGATTATTGGTCTTGTCCACCGAAAAAAAACACTTTTTCCGATCGGACAAAACTTAGCATCCAACTGCATTTCCATATTCGTAGTAATCGAATCCAATAAACGAGATTATCTGGTTTTAGGCTGACATAAATAATCACAGAGACGTTTAAAATGAATGAAAAGATCAAAAGATACAACCATATTTATGTTGGAACCGACGCTAGTTTCCTGGAATCTTCTTATTCGTTATTGACGTAGACACCGCTTACGCGGTTATAGTCAAGTTAACAATAGCCCGCCAGTCGTTTCTCCTTTTTGCTGTGTGGCGCCAATTGGAGATTCCAAGCGAAGTCAGATCCTTCTGCACCGGGTCTTTCCAACACTGTACACTGTCTTCCTCGGCTTCCCCCGGCGGGTACTGCGTCGAATACTTTCAGAGCTGCAGTGCTTTCATCCATTCGGATGACATATCCTAGTCAGCGTAGCCGCTTTACAGCTCATGGTTCCATCGAATGCTATATTCGCCGTGACCGGTGCGAAAAGGAACATAAATCTTCCACAGAATCCTTCTCTCGAAAACTCGTAACGCCGAGTCATCAGATGTTTCCATCGTCCATGCCTCTGCACCATATATCATGACGGGTATGATGAGTGACTTGTAGAATTTGGACTTTGTTCGTCAAGAGGGAAGTTTACTTCTCAATTGCCTACTCAGTCCAAAGTAGCACCTGTTGGCAAGAGTTATTCTGCGTTGGATTTTGAAGCTGACATTGTTGCTGGTGTTAATACTGATTCCTAGATAGACGAAATTATCTACGACTTCGAAGTTATGACTGTCAACAGTGACGTGGGAGCTAAGTCGCGAGTGCGACGACTATTTGTTTGATGACAGGTAATATTTCGTCTAGCGCTAGTTCACTACCAGACCCATATCTTATCCAGTCTGGAGAAAGTAGAACTAACGACGCGGTTAATGAGGCCAATGATATCAATATCCCTGGAATACTTCAGAATATATACGCATACAATTTTAGTTATACTATAATTCTCGAAAGCCATTCAGCAGCATAATTGAATCCCGTTCGATCTAATATTCAGAACTAAATAGATATGAAAATTCTATATCTTATTCACAATTTCGACTTAATCGAGTTTTCGGAAGCTACTCGTTCTATTTTGAAACGCACGTCTATGTGCATCTCCTCCTATAGGCTCGCCACCTATGTGTTTGACAAATACAGCTTAATATGTATTTACACCCACTCAACTGCAAGTAAATGACACATTTCAATCAACTCCATCGATCTTAATTCCTTCCAATGGCACAATCTGCTAATGCCCCAGCACTCATGGAGTGAGTACATAATCGAGTGTGTGTAAATATATGGTAGATGGCTACATGTTGTTCCGTATGTATGTATATGTAGATATACACAAGTGTTGGCTGTATTGTATGTATTGTCCATCACTGAATGTCCTACATAAAGCCGAGTTCCATTACTTCGTATATGTGCATATTTATTAATGTATGCATGTATGTGTATCTTTTATTCACGATGTAGGAAATGGCATTTGGTAGAATTTTCAATGCAGTTTGCAATTGTACTGTTAATATTTCAAGGGTTGGCCGATAAATTCCTGTAAAATAAACGAATTTGAAAAGAATATTCTCTTTGGAAACAAAAATATAATGAAAATATTGGATTGTTTCGGTCTATGAAGACCCATTAATGTCCCAATCTGACTCATTTGATTAACTCTCACTGCTTCTGCCAAGAAGTTAAGCTATCGAATTCCATCGTCTCAACAGATTTTGTGATAGACCGATACTTTAACGATATAGAAAGATCAAATATATATTGTTTAGTATCGCAAAGGTTCGGAATGAGCACCAAAACGCAGCCTAACTTCACTTATAAAGAAGTTCTTAAGGCGAAAAAGAATGACACGCCTTTTTGTTAACGAGCAAAGCGATCTTCTCTTTTCATCTCTTTCAACCAACAATAATTTTTTTTCTCCCTCTCTCTCTCTCAGACTTTCTGAAGGCCAGCAAAGCCTTAAAAAAGTCTGAGAGAGAATGGCAGTGGTAGGATTCTTCTACAATCCAGAATTTTTCATACAATATCGACGACTGAAATCCGAAAAATTGCTTAATAAATTTCCCTACTATTTGGGAAACCACAGATATAGGGTTATATATACCAAAATGATCAGGGTGACGAGTAGAGTTGAAATCCGGATGTCTGTCCGTAAGTCTGGCCGTCCCTCTGTCCGCCCGTCCGTCCGTGCAAGCTGTAACTTGAGTAAAAATTGAGATATCATAATGAAACTTGGTACACGTATTTCTTGGCTCCATAAGAAGGTTAAGTTCGAAGATGGGCAAAATCGGCTCACTGCCACGCCCACAAAATGGCGGAAATCGAAAACTTATAAAGTGTCATAACTAAGCCATAAATAAAGATATTAAAGTGAAATTTGGCACAATTTACAATAATTTTTTGGAAAAGTGGGCGTGGCCCGCCCCCTACTAAGTTTTTTGTACATATCTCGGAAACTACTATAGCTAGGTCAACCAAACTCTATAGAGTCGTTTCCTTCAGGCATTTCCATATACAGTTCAAAAATGGAAGAAATCGGATAATAACCTCGCCCACCTCCCATACAAAGGTTATGTTGAAAATCACTAAAAGTGCGTTAACCGACTAACAAAAAACGTCAGAAACACTAAATTTTACGGAAGAAATTGCAGAAGGAAGCTGCATCCAGGCTTTTTTTAAAAATTGAAAATGGGCGAGGCCTCGCCCACTTATGGACCAAAAACCATATCTCAGGAACTACTAGACCGATTTCAATGAAATTCGGTATATAATATTGTCTTAACACCCTGATGACATGTACGAAATATAGGTGAAATCGGTTCACAACCACGCCTTCTTCCAATATAACGCTATTTTGAATTCCATCTGATGCCTTCTCTGTATAATATATATGTATATACATTAGGAAATGAAAATACAATTCAATGCTCAAAGTACACAAATTGATCTAATCTAATTAATTTTACAGCAAAATAAAAAAAATACGTAAATTATTATCACTTTATCATGCGAGAGTATAAAATGTTCGGTGACACCCGAACTTAGCCCTTCCTTACTTGTTTTTATTGACTTAGTTGCTCAGAGCTGCAACTGCACTTTATATCCAGTTTTATTGCATATGCAAATGCATGCATACATACGTGCATCCCTACATATGTAGATATATGAAATATTTTTTCCATTCCAGGTGACTTCGTCGAAAGATGGACGCGAATGGACGCTGCATGTGAAATCGCCGCAGGCTCGTGACACCGGCATCTATGAATGTCAAGTGAATACCGAACCAAAAATGTCCATGGCATTTCAATTGAATATCATTGGTAAGTGCGAATAGGCTACAAATATACACTATAAATGTAGATACTCATATATAGAGATGTTCATGACATTTGTACATAACAAAGCCTGCATGAAGGTTCTTTAAAGAGAAGTCGCCATACTGCTTATTCGGATATATTGTCCTGAACGGGATATGTTACATTTACCACGAAGTTTGTAAGCTGTATATAGTATATAAATGATCAGCATGACGAACTGAGTCGATTTAGCCATGCCCGTTTGTCTGTCCGTATATGTGCTAACTAGTCCCTCAGCTTTTGAGATGTCGATCTGAAACTTTTCAAAGATCTTTTTATCGGAACCATTATATCATGTAGTTGTAATACAAACTGAACGATCGGAATGTAGGCAAACTTTTTTATTTGACAGAATATCTTCGTGAAATTCGGTATGGATATTTTTTAAAGCCAAGATTTCTAAGATTACAAGTTCAAAATTTTTCCATTTTATCACTTATTTTTTGTAATTTTAGTAAATAGTGATGGATATACCCCTAAACCCCTTGACTTCTTTTTCCTTACTGGCGTAGACACCGCTTAAGCGGTTATAGCCGAGTTAACAACCAGGTCCTTCTTCACTTCGGCTTTCCAACGGAGTGGAGGTCTTCCTCTTCCTCTGCTTCCTCCGGCGGGTACTGCGTCGAATACTTTCCAAGCTCCCTAATTCACTGAACTATGTCAATGACGTCTCATATTTCATACAGCTCATGCACCTACATCTACAGCTCAATTGACCTAGTCAATTACGGCATGTTGTTTGAGTCGGAGCAGCATCTCAGAAAACTTTTTAGAGATCCCGCTGTACTTCAACCGGCAATTTATTTGACTGAAAGAATAATCAACACTTCCTGTCTATATAACAATATTGCTGTTAGAAGGCTCTCAATCTTATCTACTTTAAACTAAGTACTAAACATTGTGTACCGCACCCACACATGCCAACACCTAGGTTGATTTTATATTTCGGGATTTGGCACCTCTCGTGTTGCAATCTCGTAACTGTATCGTAAAGTTTAACCTTTTTTGGTTATAATTACTTAGAGCTTTTTGACATACGAACGCTATTCGTGTTTCTAACAGTAACTTAAAATATTCACCTCGGCCGAGAAACAAAAGTAAATTGCGAACATTTTCGCGCAAAAATTTAGTTGAATTTTTGACAAGCCCCTTCAAGGACCAGTATTTATCAACACTTCCCGCAAATGACGACTATTTGCCAAACAGCGGCAACTTAGTTGCGCACCTAAAAGTATTCTGCAAAAGCAGCAACTTTTTTATAAAAAAAAATAGTTTTATAAAAAAAATAAATTTTCCAAAAATTTCAAAATTTTCAATTTAAATATTTTGCATATTTACATACGCATTTCCTCTAGCACTCTCATATTTGAACATTCATCGGCAATTTTACTATGTAAACTGTCCTCCACATATATACACACACACACAAACGCTTAAAATAAATAAATGCAAGTAAATTGTGGCAAAATATTAGTATTAAAATAAATCGGTCACATTTATTTGCGTTTAATTCGATAGCGAGAAATTTGCATGCGATTTAAATAAGCCGTTATTGAGCACATTTACATGCATATAAGCATATCACATGACACGATATGTTTTGACACATGTGCCTAACGGCGTAAGTATATAATTACGTCATAGGCGTAAACAAATAAAGCCATAATTACGCTTGTTTAGCAAATTGCGCGCCTTGTTGCTACATTTTGTGCAAACTCTTGACTCGCAACTGCATACTTGTGAAGTTGTTTTTTTTATATTTACAATATTTATTTTATTGAAATTTGCAATTTTGTATTTTTCTGCTTCGAGAGCTTTTTACTTTGGCTAGGCGGGAGTAAGCAATAATTGCCAGCGTGGAGCCAAACATATTTAAAATTATAAGTTAGGGACACTGTGCGGAACAAGAAAGTGTAAGGTGTTTTTAGGTACCAAATATCAATAAGAACCCATTTGCTTCGCTTCCTTATCCAGTCTGGAAAAAGCAGAACCCACCGCGCGGGTGCCTACGCGATTCAGCTCTGCAGCTTGAATTATTTTCTCCAGCAGTAAATTGAAGAAGTCGCACGATAGGCAGTTGCCCTATCTGAAACCTCGTTTGGTATTGAATGGCTCAGAGAGATCCTCCCCGTTCCTGGTGGAGTTTTGGTGTTGGTCAGTTGATCATCGTATTAGTTTTGCGGTGATACCAAATTCAGACATCGCGACATAAAAGCAGCTGCTTTTAAAGCTGTCAAAAGTAGCTTTGAAATCGACGAAGAGGTGGTGTGTGTCCATCATCTTTTCACAGGTCTTTTCCAAGATTAGGTGCATAATGAATATCCTGTCAGTTGTTGATTTGCCAGGTCTAAAGCCACACTGATAAGGCCCCAGTTTGTTGACGATAGGCTGCAATCTTTCACACGATACACTCGATAGAACCAAATATCCGATGTTGAGGAAGGTTATCCCATGGTAGTTGACGCAGATTGTGGGGTCCCCCTTTTTTGGATTGGACAGAGCACACTTAAATTCCAATCATCGGGCATGCTTTCGCCCCACCATATTCTACAAGCAAGCTGATGCATGCTCCTTATCAGTTCTTCGCCGCCGTGTTTAAATAGCTCGACCAGCAATCCACCGGCTCCCGCCGCTTTGTTGTTCTTCAGGCGGGCAATTGCTATTCGAACTTCTGCAAGGTCGGGCAATGGAACGTTTGCTCCATCGTCATCTATTTGTGAATCGGGTTCACCATCACCTGGTGTTATACTTTCACCTCTGGTGGTTCTACAAGATTATGCTCTGGTCTTGAAACCTTCTGTTAGTCGCCACATCTTTTCGTAGCATTTTCGAGCATTGAAAATATTAAACACTAGTAAGTATTGTCAGATTTCCCTTTTGAGACAAATATTCAAAAATTCTTCCGGTTAAACTTTGTCTATAATGATTCTAATGGAAACGAAAGAGATGTCATCTAAATTCAATGAATAATCTCTATTTTTGAAAAAAAAAAAAAGTGAAAAAATATATTAATGTTTAATGCTAAATTATACAAGCGCATACTATTATTTTCATAACATTTCCATAATGATATGACTTTTATGTAATTTCGCATTTAAGTGGAACAGTCGTCCAATTTATCTGCTCAGTGGTGCGTATGAGCGACAATATGCTGATAGGCAGAAAACTGAGCGCCGAAAGAAATTATGAATAAATTGTTGTAGTTTTAGGAACAGGTGGTCGCTGGATGCGCCGCTTGAAAAAGCAACGTGTTACATACAATTTTAATATAATTGGTGCAGTAATTAAAACAAAGCTTAAAGGCGTATAACAAGTATGAAGCGGAAGCCCCAGTAAATCTAGAATAATTTTTCTGACGATAATTATCGTAATTGCAGGCAGCTTTACCTTCCAATTGATTCAATTTAAATTTATGCAGTAAAATCCTCAGTTGCACTTCGCGCATCACTCATACGCCATGTAGCACCAAGCCTACTAAGCGACTTCTTTCAACAATGGCGATGAGGCATCATTGAATGCGATGTAGTTCAGAATATCTGTTGAAAATATGCTTTGAACACGTTTTGCTGTAATCATAACTGAAATTTGGCGTGCAGATTTTTTTTTATGTTTTGTTTAAAAACACAATAGCGCTAACTGTTCCAGTTTCTATGTTCGCTAGGCGTTTCTAATTGCTTTTGAACATATACCCTTATTGTGTACTAAAGCTGTTCCTCAATTCATATTAATTTAGTGTGTATAGGATCTATGAAGTAAATGTTTGTTGGGAAGAGAAATTGGAATATATTTTTAATTTATTTAAATTCTTTTAAATTTCTTTAAATCTTAAGCTTTTATACTTATTTTCCTTAAAAAATATTTCCGGATTTTTTTCTGAGAAAACTTTTAAATTTATTGATCCAAATACTGTATATAACCCCTTAAATATCGTTAAAATTCTTAGGCAATTGGGTAAATAAAATTCATCTGAAATTACATTAATAAAGAGCATTCAGTCTGTTAGAAATCGGCATTAAAAATACTTCTTTTTCATTGGCGTAGACACCGCTTATGCGGTCATTCCAATTAAGGGACCGGACATTCCAGGCGCATGCCCTCAAATCAATTCTTAATTCGTTCGAATCGTTACTGACCACTCCCAAGTGAATGGCGATCAGAGAACTTTCCTCACTTGCGTGGACTTCTACACATGACTACAACCTCTAAAAACACATACCAAATTTTACAAATTTAGTAAAAGTGTATGTAAATTTTCACTCAAAACGCACTTATAAATATATCCAGTGAATTCCTTGCACTTAAAATATTACTCTGTGATGGTTATGGAAAGAGTAGGAACGAAATCCTGCAAAGCAAGAAAAGTTTAAGAAAAGCACCTCAAAAGATGGTACTAGCAACGCTATAACCATATTTATGATTGAGGAAAATCTTTAGACCTGTTTTTAAAGAGTTTGAAAAACAACTTCAACATCAGAGCATGGATTAGTACAGTAAGCTTGCCTGGGAGATAAGTTTAATGGAATAGACGGTGATTAAAAAAGGATGCATTATCGCAAAATTAAAAAAACCTAAATCTCAATAAAATTTCATAAAGTTTTTTTTTGTATACATCAATGGCTGGTGAAGATCTTGTGGAATAAAGCCATATTATAATGAGTATTGTGAAATTTGCAACAGTTTAGATCGTTAATCATAGATTACCTAAATACTTCTCTCTTCGTTTGATTGTAAGGAAATTTTCAACGGTAATGACGTGTCTTGTAGATGTGTGTTGAAGTTAAAACTTTCAAACGACCGATAACCCTAAATTCAGCTATGTTATTCTAAGAAGACTTTACTTTAATTTTTAAACTGTACTTTGCTCCTTACAATATTACAACTCTCCGAAATTGGATTATCAAAGACGCAAACCACTTTCAACATCAATTCAGCTTATTCGAAAATATTTTACACTTTTGTATGGCAGCTTTTGAACTACAGCTTGCAGTCACAAAACCACAATTAATCGTCACGTTAAATCTGCTAAAACATTGCTCGCTCGCAATTTCTTGATGGGAGCGCATTAAAAAGTCTTAAATGCAACTTTGCAAATTTGCGAACACAAATGAATGGAATCACAGAAGCGATGGCGGAAAATGCCAAATGAAAAAATCTCTTCTGGGTAATGAAAAGAATCGATAAAATTAAAAGGCCACAAATACACACGGGCGAACACTCAATTTATATGCAAATTTATGCAGCCAAATGCCGCTCGCGCCCCGACAACTGATTAATTTCGTTAAACATTTGCAATTTTTCGCACTGAAATGGCGTTATTTCGAGGTCTTATCTATATGATTGTGTATCTGATATACTTGTCGGAAGAGTACATTTTATAACTGCCATTTAAATGTGTTTTCTGTCGCCGCAAAGCATTTCATGTTAATTAGCACTGTCAGCATGGGCAAGTGTTAATAACAGTGTGTTCGTCATATTTCTATTTGTCATGCAATACTTCATGGTCGCGCTGCATTGGAATCAACGCGACAATTGAGAGAGAGAAAGTTTTATTCAATGTGATTTTAAAAGAAAGCGAAGAAAGAAGTGAGCTGTGAATGTACGAAATGTATGTTACGAACAGACTTAAAAGTTCGAAAAATAATACAATACACAAAGATGAATTGCCAGGGGAAAAGCATACGAATTAACCGCCTATAAAATGATTATTGATTTTCGAAGATTCTCAATCTTAGCGACTTTAAACTAAGTACTAAATATTGTGTTCCGAACCCGCTCCTGCCAATTCGTAGGATGCTTTTATATTTCGGGTTTTGGCAACGCAATCTGGTAACTTTATTTTAAAGTTTGATACTTTTTTGTTATAAATACTCAGAACTGTTTAACATACGAACGCGCTTTTGTGTTTCTTGCAGTAACTTAAAATATTCCCCTCGGACAAAAAAGTGAATTAAATTGCGAACATTTTCGCGCGATTTTTTTTATCTTTGGGCGGCGATCAACTCAGCAATGTTGCGTCCATAAACTTAAATAAATTTTTGTCAATGAAGCTCCTTCAAGGACCAGTATTTATCGCTAGTATGGGGAATTCAATCGAGGTGGCAGATCACTTTAATCGTGAATGTCGTCAAAAATCAGTTGTGCATCCGAAAAATATTGACGATGTGCGCAAACAGATATTACATGTGACCTATCTTGAGATGGAGACTGTTGGCATTAGTGGAACCACCGTCATTAAATTTTGCATGAAATTTTTATTATAAAAAAAAATTCACTTTGGATCCCACACAATTTATCAATCGCTCAAAAAAGAGCTCCTGTCAATTGATCGAATCTATGACATCGTAAAAGCAGTCGACAGAACAGTAACTTCGTAACGTCTTCCAAGAAATTAGAAAAACTAACTGCCGAAGATGTCTCACTCCTCACCACGACAATGCCAGCTCTCAAACATCGACTGAAACAAATGCATTTTTGAGTCCTCAAAACATTTGATGGGTCATTCACCGTATAACCTTGAGTTGCCACCGAATGACTTCCTTTTATTCTCATACGTAAAACATAAACTAAGAAAACAACGTTTTTCGACACTTAAAGAGGCGGTTGACGCAATCAAAACACATGTTTTGCAGACAGATCAATCAAAGTGGCAAAAGTGATTCGAAAAATGGTTTAAACGCATGCTAAAGTATATAGATCTTAATGGAGAATATTTTGAAAAAAAAAAAAAACGAAAAATCTATTTTCGAAGATTAATATTTGTTTTTGTTCACTAATCCTGAAATATAAAAGGCAGCCTACGTATATAATTTTAAGTTTTATACGACTTTGCTGTTATGCGATCATAAATATCGAAACATGTTCCTAAATGTAGGCAACATTAAAATTATATGTCAAATATAAAACATTGCCTACATTTAGGATGAATCCCTACAATTTTATGCTCTCTAATGCTCTCTGAATTGCAATAAATACCTATAATTTCGTACTTTTATTGTTATAATCTGGGTCTTGGCTTTTTGTGATGCTATACAACAACAATTACTCAACCAGCTGATCACAATATGCGTCCACAATTAAGAGTTAATTAAACTATGCTCGCCAATGTTTGCTATGTATATGTTTAACCAAATTACTTTTTACTTTTTTGTTTTGCAATTTTGTTGCACTGCAGCCCAAGTCAAGCGCCAGCTGCTCCAGTAAAAAGCAACATGGACCAGAGAAAATGAGAACGACGAGTAACGGTGTGTTATTTTAAAGCGCAGTCTCATTTGCATTGCAGCAGCCAGCAATTTAAAAGCGCAAAGATGTTTGTGTTGTATTTTCTCTACTCTACCCCCTCCTCTCCCCAATGCCTTACTTCTTTCCACCGCTTTGGTGCATGCAAATTAAATTCTTATGCGGCGTTTCTTCGGACTTTATGCGCCATGACTTCGGAATGGCCTTGAATATGCGCTAATTTGCCTTGCAACCAACAGGAAGCGGCACAATATTAAAGTTGCGGCTGAGCTGCAGAGTTTTAATTAAGACAACTTGCCAGAGCTTGCCCGCTCTCCCGCTTGCCGGCCGCTTTAGTTTTTTCGGCGCCTAATTAAACTATGCATTCGCTTATGTAAAAAATCTGCTGCACGCAAAAATACCGCAAATTGGCGAATGCAGAGGCTTATTGTGGCCCAGCAAAGCCAACAAGCCACCACGACTCATCTGTGTGGCGCCTGAATGCAATTGCAACCTCGCTAATTAGCTCCGGAATCGGCGGTCTTGCCGGCAGCCGGAACAGTATTTCCATGCGAGCTCCTCTACATAGCGTCCGCACACAGCCAAGCGCGTGTGTATGTGTGTATGCCAGCATTACAAATTGGAAAGCTTTCTTTGTGGCACGAAAAAATGCTTTTAATACACAAAAATAATAAATTTTTAAATTACTTATGAGCTCACAAGACGCAACCGACTTTCTGCGGTTGCTCTGCATAAGGATGTGCAACCGAAGGGCTCAAGTGTACTCACTGCTGGCATTTGTACATACATATTAAAAGGAAAAAGAATGTGAAGCACGTTTCATAGTAACATCAATGCTTCGGAGCAGACACGTTTCTTCACAACTATCGAATGTAGTGGTCAATAATAATTACGAGGGTGGTCCAATAAGCGCTTAGCCTTACTAGACTTTAGCGACTTTGCTCTAATGCGATTATTAATATTGAAATGTGTTCCTAAATGTAGGCAACATAAAATTTATATGTCAGATAAAAAACGTTGCCTACATTTAGGATGAATCCATACAATTTTATTCTCTGAATTGCAATAAATTCCTATGATTTCGTGCTTTTATAGTTATAATCTAGATCTCGCAAGAGAAATTTCTTATATCGTGGTAAATTCTTGCAAACAACTGCTCTAAATATTGCAACAGAATCGGATTCGTACTTTTGTTTGGACCGCGTGTGGAAGAAGACGTTCTCGAGGATTTTAGATAAGGATGGGTTGGAGATCCGATTCTTGCGAATTAAAAAAAAAAATTGAAGAAGAGAAATACTGAGCGATGATTCGAATTTTGTTTTTGGAAGAGAAGTTCGGCAATATAATCAACAAATTTTATGCGCTGATGTTTTTCCTTAGATCGGGACCATTATAATTTGATTAAGCTAATTTCAATGTTTCCACGCTCATGGTGTTAGATGAGCTGCTCCCAAGTCCCCCATAAACGGCTACCGCGATTTTATATTGGAAGACAGTCGGTAGAAGATGCGCAAAATTACTGATTTGAAAGGCACCTCAACAGACCCTTTAGCTAATATACCGCAGGAAATATTATTGTAGTTGGAAATTTATTTGGCATGAGCGAACTATCGTCGGGATGGGTACAGCGTTTGATACTCCTCATCATACTGTTCCCACGACAGTCATGTTTAAGTACGTAACTGAAACGAACCCGGATTTTTATCCGGTCAAGAACTCTCAACTCGGGAGAATTCTGAAGCTTCTGCGTTGCATCGTGACCGTTCATGAAGTTTGGATTCACTTATACATATTAGATACCATGGTAGAGTAAAAACAAGAGTTTCCATTCGACGAACAAGCTCCAAAGCGGACAAAAACTGTTCAATCTCCTGGTAAGGTGATGGCCACCATTCTGGGATTCGTAAAGTGTGTTCTACATCAAATACTAGAAGAAAGCGATCGCAGGATTATACAAAGCCGATTTATTGGGCTCATTCCACGTCGAAGTGCAGAAAAACGGCGCCTCCATGGCCAAATCGGTCGAATTAAACTACCCCATCGAACGTATTATCAAGATTTGTACAAATTTGAAAAAGTTACTCGCCGGACAGAAATTTGAGTCCAATTAGGATGCTATCGCTGCTCTATAAACCTACATTGAATACTGCCAGAAACCGCATTTTCGGTTGGTTTAAGGATTTACATGGGTTCCCTCGAGCAAAAAACGGCCTATTTTCAATATATATATTTTTTTTTCAATACATATTTTATTGAAGCTTTTTATAATTTGAAACATATATTGCAACAATTTTGTGAAATTTTGAAAAGAAAATATTCAAAACTTAACCATTATGACGTAATTTCCGGCAGATTCTCAAAAAAAAAGGTGCCTCAGCGTTGAAAGCAGAACTTCTTTAAGGATTATATAAAGGAAAAAGACAAAATACTGTTAGGCCACATTTAAGACCACAAACTTGGTATTGGGAAAAAACAAGAAATAATAATTTTGTCAGAAATTAAAAAAAAAATCAAAACAAATTAAAATAAAAAATTTCACAAAATATTTCTCAAGCTAAATGGGTCCTATATTGAGGAATAAATCGCCATATTGCCAAATTTTCCCATAATAAGAAATACACATTGCCAAGCCCTCAATTCGTAGAATAATTTTCTTTTCGGTTTTGTCCGAACTTCGACCCTCCCTACTTCTTCTGTAATATTTTTTTCTTTGTAAATGAAATTTGTGCTGATTTTTCGCAAATATTTATAAAATTAAGTATGTCATGTATACCATGCATTGTATTTATTGTTTGCAGATGATTGTTATTATAGTTGTTGTATTTTAAGAAATCATATTTAATTAAAAATTGTGAATTTACTTTTCGTTATTTGAATAATTTTATTTTTACTTTACTTGTGAAAGCACAAATATTCACACAAATATATACATACTACTACATATATGATATAGACAATACCACACTTCTCTATATATGTACTTATATTTCACATATACACGACGGCATCACACACACCCACATGCCTCGGTATTTTATTATCGCATTATTTTGCTTTATTGTTATTGTTGTTTTCTCAACCACTATTTATATTTACAATGATGTTTGCTCTGCTTGTGTCACCACAGAGATACCCGCCGATTCGCGCGCCATCATCAGCGGCCCGGCCGATCTGCATTTCAAAGTCGGCAGCGCAATCATACTCAGCTGTCATGTGCAGCAGCCGAGCGTTCGTGATATTGGACCGATTTATTGGTATCGCGGCGAGCATATAATTACGCCATTCGAGCTGGACGAAGATGAAGAGAGCAACAGCGCCACTGGCAACAACAACAATAAGAACAAACATAGTCATGGCAACGTTGGCGGTGACATGTCTACGCCACCACTGACGGGCAATGAGCTGGCTGCTGATGTGACAGCGCCGATAACAAATGCCAAGGCATTGACTGCTGCTGCTGCTGGTGCCTCGAGCGCAATGGCGGTCACAGCGCTGCACGATGGCTTAAGCAACGACATAACGCCGGACTTCACGGCGCGCATCGCCATGGAATCACAGTTGGGCGACACAATGAAATCAAGGTAAGTCGGCGCGGCGGCAAACTCACTCCGGTTGTCCAAAAGCCACAATCAGGTGCGATGTGGCGATGCGAGAGGTGATGAGGTAGCGCCAGCGCTTAAGCGGCCAAAGGTGAAATGGAAAGCGCTGTCAGGCTTGTCGGCTCTTTGAGCATGTCAACATGCAAATGCATGTGGCAAAGTACTGTCGCCTATCTTTGTGTGCGGCATGCAGCCGCTGTTGCATGTGCCGTCATAGTGCGTTAATGTGTGTGTGCGCCTGCACTTGTCACTTTGGCTTTGATTACACTGTGCGGCGCAGCATAAATAAATATTTGAGCCTTTACATTTCAATTCATTGCCTCAATATCTCAAGGCGCCTCCGTTGCACACACATCTGCACATATTTATCGCGTCAGCGTCTGACTATCGTGCGTTCCATAGCGAACTTGCGCCGCGTCTTGCATTTTCACACTCATCCATTACACACGTACACACACACACACGTAAGCGTCAACTTGTATATGTCTCCATTAATGTGCTCACTCTTCTGCTTCTTGTTCTTCTCCTGCTGCTTTTTCATCGCGCTCATCATCAGGTTGCGCATCTCGAATGCACAGACAACGGATACAGGGAATTACACTTGTCAGCCGACAACGGCGAGCAGTGCCAGCGTCATGGTGCACGTGATTAATGGTGAGTAGTTTCATTTGTTGCCACTGCCTCTACTTTCTACTTATTACCAGTGCGCGCATATTCGCATTTATCTATCTATGTACGTTTGTGTGTATGTATGGGCAGTTATGTGCGCATTTGTCTCTCGTGACAGAAGTAAAGGATAATGCAAGGCCCCTGCCTCATGCGCTTTCATAAATATCCTTGGCAGCAAGGCATCCAATTGGTTATTTGGTGTTAAAGGTTGATGTGGTGGTGCTATAATGATGCAGGCATATTTAAGCGTACATATCTACATAAGTACATATATACATAGGTACTACTGCATATGTACGTACTTTCTATTATGACCAAAAAGTAGTAAGACTTTCTTCATAATTTTAAATTTTTGATTTATTCTTCAAAATCTATGTCGACCTCTTCGAAGCAATCCCCCTTGTCTCCAGTACACTTTTGCCTACGTTTTTTTCAATCCTCGAAACAGTTGTTAAAGTCCAATTCCAGAATAACCTCCAAACGATGCACGTTTAAAATCTTCAATTGACTCAAACCGGTTGCCCCGGAGCGTTTGTTTGAGTTTGTTGAATAGCACGGAGCTAAATCAAGCGAATACGGTGCTTGCAGCACGATATTGGTTGAAACTTTTTCGAAAACTCACGAATAATCAACGCAGTATTCGAAAGTGCATTATCGTGGTGTAAAAACCAAGAGTTTCCGGCCCATAATTCTGACCTTTTTTACGAACAGCTTCGAGCAAACGACGCATAACACCCAAATAGTGTTCCTTGTTGACAGTTTGGCCAAGCAGAAGGAATTCAAAGTGCTCCACACCACGATAATCGGAGAAAACTGTCAATATAACCTTGATTTTTGACCTGCTTTTAAGTGGTTTTTCGGCTTTGGCTCACCTTTGCCACGATATTCGGCCGATTGATCAACTGTTTCCGGGTCGTAAGCATAGATCCAAGACTAATCGCCAGTAATAATACATTTCAACATTTCATGACATCCTAGTAGTCGGAAAGCATTGTTTCACAGGCGTTAACGCGACGATTTTAAAAAAAAAAAAAAGAGTAATTTGGAACCACAAAATTTAATGGAATTTTTTTATTGAATAATTTCACTCGTCGTAAAAATCGCCGAATAAACTTTATGTACTTCAGAAAGACAAGCGTATTCTGAACAGTAATGATTATTTTGATGTGACATTTGGCCCAGATATCAGTGACAGTCATGATAACCTAGAAAAATATTTCAACGAATGGGTTCTCGCGAGAAATTTTAATTAAAAAGTCTTACTATTTTTTGCTCACAATGACGTATATATGTATATCGCGCATATGATGCCATATTGAGGGGCGCCAGTTAAGACGAACATTGTTTCTAGTAGAGACCTTATATTATTCTGTTGGTTGTATGAGTCAAAATAAGAAAAGGCGATATCTTCGGCTACTCCGAAGCTATAATACCCATCACCAGTGTATTTCTTACAACAACTATTGATCTGTCAGTTTGTATCGCAGCTATATGGTATAGTTATACGATCTGAATAATTAGTTCAGGCACTCTAGCAGTGCCTTGAACAATTATCTATTCCAATCCTCTATCGTGAAAATATGCATATATACGTTGACCCCTTCTGACATTTTTTGAGATTTAATCTCTTCCTAATGTTCTTCATCTGAGCCATATATATGTAGACCGATTGTAATATTTCCTATAAAACTCAGTCTCATCTTAACATAGCACCCTCAGAGTAAAAAGGTAGAAGTTTGAGGAGTACGAGACTTCAATATTCCTAGAAGTTTTATATCGATTTAATTTCTGCTAAAATATAACCATTGTTCCCAATGTACAAAGTCGCTTTAGAAGCACTAAAAACTATTCCACAAATAATTTTTGCAAGAGTTTCTGAGGTGACACTTATTCAGCGGTATAAATGTGTGAAGTGATAACGGTATATAAAATTTTTGAGATAACTGTTGAGTTAATAATGAAAAATGATTGGAGTGTGTTTATATCTTTATATACTATATAATTCGCAAATCGTCGAATCGGTCGGACCAAAATGAATTCCAATTTCCTATTACAAAATTGACATTCTTCTTGATTCGACAGCTGAAACGCCATAATTAGCTTTCGTCCATTATTTGTAAATAATTTAGCCGTTCAATATTTTAATTTTTC
Organism: Bactrocera tryoni; assembly: GCF_016617805.1. Classification (NCBI taxonomy): domain Eukaryota; kingdom Metazoa; phylum Arthropoda; class Insecta; order Diptera; family Tephritidae; genus Bactrocera; species Bactrocera tryoni. The sequence goes on from NC_052500.1 coordinate 4,423,113, forward strand.
TGGAATTTAAGCTCAAAAGCTTCAAACAAATTTCAATACTTCTTTTTTGTTGAAAATTTATTTATTTATTAAGATATTTTTTCCCAATTACCCATTTTGTCCATAGATAACATTAATTTAACCATTCACAAAAATATTTTGGTGCGTGTCTTCGATAAAATATGTGTTTTGTGCGCCTAATTGTAGGCAACATTTTTCATTAACATTTCTATAAAAGAACTGGTGCGAGCGAGCACATTATATTAACGACATGCCGTATCAGACATTCTTTTCCCCACTGTGCGGCAATCGCTTCATTGCGTCAGTCAACGACTTAGTCAAATTTATTGCTCGCAGGAGAAGATCTACAAAGTAGCGCCGACCCAACAGCGTACAATAAGCGCACAGCACGCAGGAGAGGTGCCGACACGCCTTGTCATTG